>NW_019154137.1:3945316-3958593 GCF_002288905.1 Enhydra lutris kenyoni
GGGTGGTGGGGTTATGGACATTGGGGGGGGTGTGTGCTGTGGTGAGTGCTATGAAGTGTGTAAACCTGGCGATTCACAGACCTGTACCCCTGGGGCTAAAAATACATTATATGCTTATTAAAAAAATTAAAATAGAAAAACAAATTAGATTCAAGAATGCTCCATACCTGGAGGCTTTGACACTGGCTGAAATTCCAAGCTTTATGGCTCATTATGGCTATAATCAGCATACATCATAATTACAGCTTTCAAAGTGACTCGCTCAAGCTTTTTTGCTTTTGTCTGAAACCTTCAGTGCTTAGGCAGCTTTAGTGTGAGGAACTTGACTTCTTCCTATCTTCTCCATAGCATTATCTATTCTGGCAACTTCTGCTTTAAAAACAGATGCTACTTCAGGGAACTTATTGATGTGGTTTTGTAGCATTAGACGTTAAGTGTCTACTTACTGCAAAGCATTGCATGAGGCCTGCTGGAGAGGGAGAAAGGACAATAGTTACCACCACTTAGCTTGGCCCTTTGTTAGTCCTCACCGCCTGGTTGAAATGATCAGGGCTCCCTAGGATCTGTTTGCTCCTCTATCTGGGCACACCACCAGACTGCCTTTCCTTGCCGGCTTGCTCTCGATGGGCCTGGGTCACAGTTCTTGCCAATGAAATGTGACCTGATGGGATGAATGCCACTTCTAGTCCTGGCACATTAGAATGTCCCTCCTAACCCTCCGTGCACTCTCTGGATGAAGAGAACCCAGGGGAGGACACAGAGGCCTTAAGAGATGGCTGAGTGTGGATATCCAAAAGATTGCTTGGAAAGACCCCCTCCTCTCTGCCCCTCTCCAAAATCCATATTAGAC
This sequence comes from Enhydra lutris kenyoni, assembly GCF_002288905.1. Classification (NCBI taxonomy): domain Eukaryota; kingdom Metazoa; phylum Chordata; class Mammalia; order Carnivora; family Mustelidae; genus Enhydra; species Enhydra lutris. The sequence goes on from NW_019154137.1 coordinate 3,946,167, forward strand.
TGTGACATGAGTGAGTAATAAACCAATAGACCATTTTCTGCTAAGCCACAGAGATTTCTTTGAAAGTCGTCAACCCACCTTTACTAATGAGTTTTAGACTAGGTATGAGTATCTGACCCTTCAAAGACAGCAATTTCCTCGCTGGCTCAGGACCCCAGGGCCTCCCCTGTAACACAAGCTGAGGCGATCAGATTTCTTCCTTCATGAGGAACTTCAACTAGAAGCAAATGCAGTAGATAGGCATCTCACTCCATATTACTTACATTTGCTGGAAATGGAACATTTTCCCTATATCTGTTTTCATCTTGCATTCAGCCTGTTAGCAGAAACTTAGTTTGGGTCTTTTTTTTTTTTTTAAAGCAATCTCAGTCAATTCAGGGTTTCCTTGGTGAATTCAGAGCACCAACCCCCTCTGCCCCAGCAGAGTTTGGATCACTGTCTCCAAGTTCAGCTCTCTCAGCTACTTCCTTGCTTCCTTGGATACATAGGAAACATCTGGTTGTTCCTCACACCACTGTGGGCAGGCTCCACGAGGCTGTTCCGGGCTTATTTGCATAGATTCATCACATAGCCATCTCTATTGTTCCTTTTACATGTTGCTGAGAGGTAACTCCACAGGGCTTGCCACTTCTCTGGGCTCCACCCAGGAAGTTAGGCACAGGTCGTATTTATTTTTGAACCTCCAAACCTATCTTTTGAGTTCTGTGGTTGTCCCCAAGAAATTGGTTTAGGCTGGTAGGGCACAGGGATTAGCATAAAATTAGCATTCGATTCCATTAGCATAAAATTCATCTGCTTCCATCTGATTCATCATCTGTGGCCAAAGAGTCCTTTAGTATGGGTGGGAGGAATGAGAAAAGCATAAGAATAATAGGAAATCATGGGATGTGAAGCACTGTGGTTAATATGTCAATATCATTTGGCTTCTACCAAGAAGGAATCTGCCATCTGGTAACATGACAGAAATAATCAGACTTGAAGAGTAGAACTGCACTGAGTGAGTGGTGAAACACTAGCATGTAGGTCAAGAGCCATCTAGGACCCCAAAGCACAATGTGGCTCCAGCCTCAATGCGGCCTGACCCTAATGCTCAGAGTCTTGGATTCCTGTTATTAATCTGAGAAATTTCTAGGGAGGCTTACACTAAAATGTATCCATTTGGTTCCCTAACCTGGAAACCTTGGAGTCCTCTTAGCATAACCTCGAGTTTCCCCAGATCACTATCTTGGCATACAAATGAGGTCACCATTAATCAATAACTCACATTTCTTAACAGAAGAACAGAAGACCCCAAAGAATTGATGGGTGGCATTAGTTTATTAGATATACCTAGATAGATCTATATCCTTATCTAAGCTCAACTTGGGCATCCCCACCCCTACCCAAGCATACACATATGGCTCCTTTCCTCCTCCTTTGACATTCAGTTAGTCACCAAGTCCTTTTGGTACTACTGCTTTCATATCTTTTGAATCTGTCCTTTTGACTCGGTCTCTACCCCCAGAGGACTGCCTTAGGTATGGCCCTCATTTCTTATCTGGTTTACTAGAAAACCTCTCAATTAGTTTTTCTAACTCTAGTCTGTTACCTTTACAAACATCTGTCCTCCATATTGAAGCCAGAGTGATCTTTAGAAATGTAAATACATCTGATCATGATAGAGACTCTCTTATCTTTCAATGGTTATTTATTGCCCTTTATAAATTTCAAACCCCTCACCTTAGCATAAAGGGTCCTGCATGACCTGACTCCTCTTCCTGACACAACTTCCCTTCATGCCTGTCCTATGGAACTCTTTAGAGTTTCCTACTTGATACAGTTTCATAGCCAGGAGCTTTTGCATATGCTGTTTCTTTGGAGGGCTCTCCTTGCCCAGGCCATACCCCAGATTAATTAAATCACAATGTCTTGGTGGAGTGAGGAGGCATCAAAAGCCTCCCTAGGTGGTTATATTGTGCATCCAAGTTTAAAAACCAGCACTTTGAACTATAAGTCAAACTTCACCTCCTTTGAGAAGTTCCTTGAAACCCCAGTCTGATCAACTTCTTCCTTCTCTTGGCTTCTGTAATACCATCTGTAGCCTTCTATCATAATGGCCATTATTTTTCTGTATGGAAATTGCTGGTTTATTCATTTGTCTGTTATTATACTTTAAACTCCTTGAAGACATAGACCATGTCTTAATGGTCTTGTATCCCAAGTACATAATATGAGGCATAGCACAAGAAAGGTAAAATAAATGAGTATATTTTTATGAAATATTGTTGAAGAAATTTATACAGGACCTACTATTGTGGGCCAGGCATAATGCTAGCTGGTTTTCATATTACCTCATTTAATCCACACAACAGTTCTGGGAAATGTGAATTATTTTCCTTGTATTACAAATGAAGAAAATAAGGATTAAGGAGGTCAAATGATATATCCAGTTACATAGCCAATAAAGCTGTAGGATTTAATCCCAGGTACATAGCCAATAATAGCTGTAGGATTTAATTCCAGATCTTCTAACTCCAAATTCAGTGTGTTTCTATCTATAGCTGGTGGAAAATAATGGCTAGGTAGCTGTATGTCACTGATACTAGTTTTCCATTGCTCCATGACAAATTATCACAAACCTTGTGGCATAAAACAACAGCCATTTATTAGCTCACAGTTCTTTAGATCAGAAGTGTGGGTTCAGTGTGGCTCAGCTGGTTCCTCTGCTTAGAATCTCATAAGGCTGAAACCAAGATGTCAAGCAGGTTGAGTTCTCATCTGGAAGCTCTGGGGAAACATCTGCTTCCCAGCTCATTCATGTTGTTGGAAGATCTCAGTTCCTTGCTGTTGTGGGGTTAACATACCTATTTCCTTGCTGGCTGCCAGCTGGGGGCTGCTCTTAGCAAAAAGAGGACACCATGTTACTTGTCATATGGCTTCCACCATCCTTAAGTCAGCAACAGTGTGTCAAGTCCTACTTGTATTTTGAATCTCAGATTTAAAGGGCTCATGCGCTAGGTCAGGTCCATTCAGATAATCTCCCCATTTTAAGGTCAACTGATTTGGAATTTTAATTATATTTGCAAAAATCTCTGTACAGGAGCACCCAGGCTTGTGTCTGACTGAATGACTGGGACACCAGATACCTTAATCTTGGGGTCATATCAGAATTCTACATACCACACTGCTTATGCTTTATCTGTGAAGGTTTGTCTTCACATATATGATTTCATATTTCTTAACAACCATATTAAATAGGCAGGATGGTATGATTACCACTTTTTAAAAAATACGTATGAGGAAGTTGGAGCAATCAAAAGCAGCCAGTTGATGACAGAGAAGGAATTAAAACCCATTCTCAGAGAGGAAAAGATGGCAGGGTAGGAAGATCCTGAGCTCATCTTCTCCCATGGACACACCAAGGTTGCAAATATGTATGGTACGACTCGCTCTGAGAACAGCTTAAGACTAGCAGAACAACCCTCTTACAGCTAAATATATAAAGAAAAAGCTACATTAGGAAGAGCAAGGAGGGTAGAGACAAAGTTGGTAACCAAGGCCCTAGCAAAGTAACTCACAGGTGGGAGGGACACCACAAGTGAGGAGGTCCTCCCTGACGAGTGAGGGGTTCAAGCCCCATATCAGGGACCCCCACCCTGGGGATTTGCACTGGGAAGATAAACCCCCATAAGGTCTGGCTTTGAAAATCAGTGGGTTTTAATTCTAGGAGAGCTGGAGGGCTATAGGAAACCGAGATTCTACTCTTAAAAGGCCCAAACACGATATTACTCACTCAGAGACTCAGCCCAGAGACAGCAGTTTGAAAAGCCCCCAAGCTATATGTGAAGCAGATTTATTGACTAATTTTAGGATGTGTGTCAGAGAAACAGGAATATATAGGAACTTTCTTTGGGAATGTTCTGGCTAGTGCCATTTTTCTTGCCTTTCTTCATCTTAGTTGGCCCACTACTAGATGGGTAACCGATTCTGACATTACCCATCTATCTTGCTAGACCCATCTATATCCTACATACAAGAGATTCACTTCAGACCTAAGACATAGATAAGCTGAAAGTGAAGGGATGGAAAAAGGTATTCCATGCAAATGGCAAAAAAAACCCCAAAGCTCAAGATGGTTCAAAATGGGTCAATGACCTAAATGTAAGACCAGAAACCATGAAACTCCTAAAAGGAAACAGACAGTTAACTCCTGGACATTGGCCTTAGGCAATATTTTTTGGATCTGTCTCCTTAGGCAAGGGCAACAAAAGCAAAAATAAACAATTGGGAGTACATCAAACCAAAAAGCTTTTGCACAGTGAAAGAAACCGTCAACAAAATGAAAAGGCAACCTACTGAATGGGAGAAAATTTTGCAAATAATATATCCTATAAGGGGTTAACATCCAAAAAATATGAAGAACTCAACAACTCAACACCAAAAAAACCTCAAGTAATCTCATTTAAAAATGGGCAGAGGTCTTGAATAGACATTTTTCCAAAGAAGATATACAGATGGCCAACAGACATGAAAAAATGTTCAGCATCACTAATCATCCAGGAGATGCAAATTAAAACCACAGTGAGATATCACCTTATACCTGTCAGAATGACTAAAATAAAAAACACAAGAAACAACAAGTGTTGGCGAGGATGTGGAGAAAAAGGAACACATGTACACTGTTGGTGGGAATGCAAACTGGTACAGCCACTGTAGGAAACCAGTATGGAGATTCCTCAAAAAATTACAAACATAAATATCATATGATCCAGTAATTCCACTATTGGGTATTTACTCCCCCCCAAAATGAAAACAATAAACATTAATTTGAAAGGATATATACACCCATATGTTTATTGCAGCATTATAGCCAAGATATGGAAGCAACCCAAGTGTCCATTGATAGACTAGATGAAGATGTGGTGTTTGTATATGCCATGGAATACTACTCATCCATAAAAAAGAAAAGACAATCTAGTGCATGGGATAAGATATTTGTAAATGATACATCCAATAAGGGGTTAATATTCAAACTCTAGAGAACTTATAGAAGTTAACACCAAAAATTGATTCAAAATTGGAGACACATGAAAAGATGCTCAACATCAAAAATCATCCAGGAGATGCAAATCAAAACCACAATGAGTTATCACCTTACTCTTGTCAGAACGACTAATATAAAAAAACAGAAGAAATAACAAATGTTGGCAAGGATGTGGAGGAAAGGGAACCCTCATATATTGTTGGTGGGAATGTAAACTGGTACAGCCAGAATGGAAAACAGTATGCAGGGGTGCCTGGGTGCCTCATTTGGTTGAGCGTCCAACTCTTGGTTTTGGCTCAGGTCATGATCTCAGGGTCATGAGATTGAACCCTGTGTCGAGCTCTGTGCTGGTCATGGAGCCTGCTTGAGAGTCTCACTCTCCCACTCCCTCTGCCCCTCCTCTCTACCCCCACCAAAAAAAGGGAAAGAAAATAGTATGGAAGTTTCTCAAAAATTTTAAAATAGAAACAGCATATGATCCAGTAGTTCCACTGAAGAAAATGAAAGACACTGTTTCAAAAAGATATGCATACCCCTACATTTATTGCAGCCTTATATACCATAGTCAAAATATGGAAGCAGCCTAAGTGTCCATTTACAGATGAATAGATAAATAAGAAATGGTGTGTGTGTGTGTGTGTGTGTGTGTGTGTGTGTGTGTGTATAGATAGACATATCTATCTATCTATCATTTCTCTATGATGGAATATTACTCAGCCATCAAAAAGAATAGAATCTTACCATTTGCAACAACATGGATGGACCTAGAGGGTATTATGCTAAGCTAAGTAAGTCAGTCAGAGACAAACAAATACTGTATGATTTTACTTATATGTGGAATCTAAAAAACAAAACAAACATACAAACAAAACAAACTGATCCTTAGATACAAAGATCAAGCTGGTGGTGGCCAGAGGGGAAGTGGGTGGGGGGATGGGCAAAGTAGGTGAAGAGGATTAAGAGCTTCAGACTTCCGGTTATAAAATAAATAAGTCACAGGGATGAAAAGTGCAGCATAGGGAATATAGTGAATAATATTGTAATAACTTTATGTGGTGGCAGATGGTACCTAGACTTAGACAGTGGTGAGCATTTAATAGTGTATATAAATATCAAATCACTCTGTTAATAAAAAAAGCCAAATCACTCACTTGCAAATCACTAATATAATATTTTGTTGTCAATTATACTTCAATTAAAAAGAAAAACCTTTTCTCATTCAGTGCTCTGTCTTTTAATGTCATACCCATTATTGCTTTAAAAACATTTTATAATCCAATTTGGATATAATAGAAATGAAGAGCAATCACAGTGTAATGTAAGTAGATTTGTTTAAATGTAAGAAGACCTACATCAGATCCAATGTATTCTAATCCATTTGTACAAACGTTTACATTAAGGAAGGATTAATCGTGTTATAAAAATGGTTTACAGTAGAGCCTTTTAAATTGCATTCATTATCACCCTTACCTGCTTAGTGAATAACTATGAGTAACATTTGTTGATGGTTTACAGTTGGCAAAATATTTCCAGCTACATTTTATTTGCTTTTGTGCCCACTACCAAGGAAAATTGCATTTATTGAAATAAACATTTATACATGTGAAAATGATTAAGAAAGTCATTGGAGTTGAAATTGACTTTCATCTATGCAATTTAACATTTACTGGATTTTCAGGAGCATCCTTTTGTGAAAACTGGGGGATTCCTGTAGGTGTAGGGGCGTGTGTGTGTATGTTTGTGTATGTGTATGTGTGTAGTTATAAGGAAATGCAATTGATCCTGATTCTGTAGGCAAATATAAACTCATCTCTATGGTATTTCTTTGTAGTTGCACTGATTTCACTGGAAGTTGTATTGACAGCATGGAACCAATGGCAAAGGCTGCAGAGCAGAATGTGTGTGTGTGCTGGTGTGTGGTAGGGACACACAGAAAGTCACTAAGGACAGTAAGAAGGAAAGTTGCAGAGTGAGAGACCAAAATGGAGAGAGCACTTCAGTATCTGGTCACAAAGGAGAATGGGCACCCACCTCCCATGCCCTTCCCAGGTCTGATAGCTCAGTCACCTGAAGGACAGCTGGTAGCAGCTGGAGAGGTGTTTCTGTACTGCCGAGAATTGTCTTCACCTCTTTCCTATTTCTCAGAGGAGAGTGGTTACCCACTATGAGCTGTGTCATCCTTTATAAGGGCTCCTGCATTCCCCTCAAAAGCAGTGACGTGGACTAACAAGGACTTTTTGGTCCCTAACAGCCATTTGATTTTGTGTGGTAGAGAAAAAGGCTTTGCATTTTGGGGGTCTAAAACGTGTTTGGGGAGCATTTTTCAAGATCTCTACCACAAAGGAGGGGAGAGGACTGGAGGATCTCCGAGCAGGGTGCAGAATTTCAGAATTGCTGATCTCTGTGTAGTCGTCTAGGCTAGAAGATCTGGCTCTTTATGTTGCCAAGATGGAAATATGGGCGTGGGGGGATGATACGAAGAGTAAGATTCCACCCCTGAGAAGTGAATTGGGTGCTGAGTAATTTCTTTAGGTGTTAATTTGAGAGGAAGCAATTACTTCTTTGTACTACTTGATAAAAGGATAATAGTTCTAACATGCTGATTCTGTCTTTCTGTCATATTCGTCAGCCCGGCCAGAAAGCTACCATCAGGAATCTCTGAGAAAATAGTCCTCTTTCAAAATTCCGCTAATTCACAATATTGGCTTCCTGTAGCCAAGTAGACTGGAAAGTAAAACCCTCTTCTTCTTTTACAAACAAACAAAAATAACAAAAAAACAATCCTTGAAACCCACGTATACACAAACAAGCACAATTAAAGACAAGCCCAGGGAGGCACCCGCTGGGCTCAGTTGGTGGAGCTATGACTCTTGATCTCAAGGTGGTGAGTTTGAGCCCCAGATTGGGTCTAGAGATTACTTAAAAATAAAATCTTTAAAAAAAAAAGGCCAAGTCCTATTGATTTCTTCTTTTGGTCTTGACATTGAGGACGGAGGAGTTGAGTATATTAACTTTGGAGTCACACAAAACTGGGTTTTATTTTTTTTTTTTTAAGATTTTTATTTATTTATTTGACAGACAGATCTCAAGTAGGCAGAGAGGCAGGCAGAGAGAGAGGAGGAAGCAGGCTCCACGCTGAGCAGAGAGCCCGATGTGGGGCTCGACCCCAGGACCCCGGGATCATGACCCGAGCAGAAGGCAGAGGCTTTAACCCACTGAGACACTCAGGCGCCCCCAAAACTGGGTTTTATTCCTGTTCTGTCAAGTAATAGCTGAGTGATCTCTGGAAAGTCATTTTGCCTTTCTGGCCTTGTCTTCTCATCCGTAAAAAGGGGGATAATAATAATAATAATAATAATAATTGCCATACAGGGTCATATTTAATATCAGATGGGATAGTAAATATGTTACAGTGCCTGGAGAGTAGTAAAGTATTCAATAAATATTAGCTGTTATTGTTGTTATAAATAACCTACTTGTAGAAGTTGATATGTGTTGTTATTCTAAGACCAAGAAGACCCTTTTGCCTTCAAAAGACAGCCTCAGGACCTCTGCCATCCCCCTATTGAACACTTCACATGGGAAAAGAATTTCTTTTCAGAACTGATTTTCCAAGCAGCCTCACTGTGAGTTCTATAGGTCCTCGAGCGAGATAGGGAAGCCGTATAAGGCAGGCAGTGCTATGGGCTTGGATCTTGGGTTTTCAGCTGAGAAAAGGCATTTATTTCCCCTAAGGAAATGGTACCATAAAATGGGTAAACGTGGGGTAAAAAAATGCCAACAATTTGGGTCATACAGAAGAGCATTTGTTTTCAAATGGATGAAGGGAGGATACTGAAGAAAGATGCTGAACAAGGAGCATGGTGAAAAGAGTCTTGGGCTTCTGTAAATGGTGATAATAGTAGTACTTAAAGCTTTTGAGTGTTGTGAAGATTAATGAGATAATACATGAAAAATGCTTAACATAGAGCCTGGTCTACATAGCAGATGCTCCATAGATATTAGATATCAGACTTACTAATATCATACAAGCTCTGTTACCGCTCCTTGGAGATTCTGATTTGGTAGATTTGAAGAGGGTCCTACAAACCTTGTTTCTATAAAATCTTCTCTAGTCGATTCCTAGGCCTTTAAATGGAAGAAACATCCTGCCACATGTCCCCGCTGTGACGTGATCATGTCTCCTCTAATTCCACATTATGCTAGTCTCCCTACTTCAGCATAACCTCCCAATACTTTGGTAGTGAGGGTTTTTTTTTTTTTTTAGGACTTCATCTTTTTTTTGAGAGAGAGAGTAAGAGGGGGAGAGAGGGAGCGGGGTGGGGGGGGGCAGGGGGAGAGGAAAAGGCAGACTCCTCGCTGAGCAGGGAGCCTGATGCGGGACTCCATCCCAGGACTCCGGGATCATGACCTGAGCCGAAGGCAGATGCTTAACCGACTGAGCCACCCAGGCGCCCCAGTAGTGACTCTTAATGGAGTAAATCGTACCAGACAGCTGTATGCTAGAGTAACAGCCATGTTCCTGGAAGCCACTTAGGATTCATTACATCTCCAGAAACTTGTGCGATTGAAGAGTATTTGCCTGCCAATAGCCATCTTTTTGGATCAAGTTTGAAAGAAATCCCTCAATGAGAGTATTTTCTGTTGAGAGCAGATTAGAGGGTTTTTGTTGTTGTTGTTGTTGTTGTTGTTTTAGAAATATCCAATCGGTCTTCCTTTTCACTAGTCTCTCTTCATGCTCAGAGCAGTGTTTTGGTGTACTGTAGACTAGTAAGTGGAGTGGAAGCTCATTTAGCTTGGCAAGCAGGTGGATGAGGTTGAGGCAAGTCCTTGAAAGGATTAGCCCTTGCAAGGCCCCCTCCTTTCATCCCAGTTCCCAGAAAAGTAGGCTTTATAACAGAGCCACCATTTACAGAGGAGGAAACTGAGGCTCTGAGAGGTCAGATAAGTTGCCTCATGTCTTGCCCTGCACTAGAGATCTTTCAGTCCATACAGTCTGACTCCAGAGGCCCAGCTATCAAGGTTAAACTATGTCTATGTGTATTTTGACAAAAGCTCTATGAGAAATTTTGATTGTATACCTAGTTAAGATCTCCTGATTAGGGGCGCCTGGGTGGCTCAGTGGGTTAAAGCCTCTGCCTTCGGCTCAGGTCATGATCTCAGGGTCCTGGGATAGAGCCCCGCATCGGGCTCTCTGCTTAGCAGGGAGCCTGCTTCCCTTCCTCTCTCTCTGCCTGCTTCTGTGCCTACTTGTGATCTCTGTCTGTCAAATAAATAAATAAAATCTTAAAAAAAAATCTCTTGATTTATTTATTGAACCCTTAAAATTATGTTCAGTAAAGTTAAAAGTATTTTAAATAAAAAAGTAATACAAAATCATGGTAACAAGTTAAAATTATGCAAGAGACCATACAATGGAAAGTGAGCCTCCTTCTCCCACCTATTCCAGTTCCACGTTCCCAATCTTCCAGTTCATCTCCCTAAAAGCTACTGCTATTGTTCTGCATGTCCCTATATTATGAGCATATACAGAATATGTATGTATGTATGTATGTGTATATTCAGTATCTGTCTATATACACATACACACACTCCCTTAAAAGATTAATGGAAATACATCATACATACTGATGTTTCCAGTCTAACTCAGAAATCCTGCCTTGGTAAGTAACACCATCTCCAAGATCTGAGAAAGCCCACTAGCCAAACACAGGTGAGGACAGGATGGATATGATGTTTTATATTACATGCAGGAAAAACCTGGGGCAGCAAAAAAATTCATTCTGGGAGCACCTGGGTGGCTCAGTCGTTAAGCATCTGCCTTAGGCTCAGGTCATGATCCCAGGGTCCTGGGATCGAGCCTCGCATGGGGCTCCCTGCTCAGCGGGAATCCTGCCTCTCCCTCTCTCACTCCTCCTGCTTGTGTTCCCTCTCTCGCTATGTCTCTCTCTATCAAATAAATAAATAAAATCTTTTTAAAAAATTCATTCTGTAGTGTTAAACAGTTAATCTGGATAGGAACTGACTCCATCTGGAAGTGTCTGCTTTGAGGGGCTTTTGCAATGCAACCTGAGTACATGGATCTCCTACGTCTTGTAGAGTGTTGATCTCACTCAGTATTTAATGAGCTTAGTTCCTTGTGTGTATACCCTGGGTGCTAAGTCAATGATGACTGTACGTCTGCCTGTAAAACTTGCTTTTTTAGCTTTAAAAAATATATTCTTGTAGTAGAGCATGGGTTACTCCTATACCACTCCCATGATAACTCCTTTTGTTGTCCGTGTTTGGCCTTAAGTACTAAGGTGCTCTGAGTGTTTCAGTGTACATATTTTGAATCATGCTGAAAATCTAGCTTACTGCACACTGGCAAAGGTTGCTGGTATGGACAAGCATGGTATGAAAAAGCAATCCTGACTAGTATTTGTACTTTTAGAAAAGCATTAACAGAATACCACCTAACACCTGAGGAGGACCACAAAAACACAAACAACATATCACCTCTATGAATTAAAAAATATGTTTTGCTATAGGTTATAAAAATTGGTATTCAATTTCCAAACAACAACTACTATCAGTTTTGCAGGGGATAAATTTTATGAATTACGGGTATGGGAGATAAAAACAGGATATATATGTTCATGGTCAAAAGTAAGGCATTGAACAAAACTAAAACGTGAACACTACACTGGAACAGATCACACTAATTTGCTAAACATGGGGAGCAACCTGATGTAGCAGAAAAAACATAGATTTTTGAGTTGAACAAACTTGAATTCCAATCCTACTTTGCTCTTAGGGACCCTGAGCAAGTTCTCTCTGAGCCACTTTCTTCATTTGTAAAATGGGTATGATCAGGATTAAAAAATTTTTTTATTATAAAAGGGATTTAAGCAAACTAAACACTCATCAAAGGAAATAATTCTTTTTATCATCATTGAACAAAACCTCCAAAACACATACGAATATCCTTCCTTATGAATTGTTCCCCTAATAGCCTATACTTATTTTCACAGTTCACTTTGAATCTTGAGTTTATATCCTATAGACTTTTGAAAAAAATTCACTTATTCATTTATTGATATAAGCATGGGCTCATAAATTTTATTTTATAATTAATGGATTATAATCCATTTCTATCACTATTTATTTTTATGCAAAACTGTCCCATATTTGGCCAGTGGGAGCTCTTCATGTTGGCTTCTGTGTCCTTTTGACATGTTCCTGCTGTTCTTTAAGAAATTCCTTACTTTAAAAAAAATTTTTTTTTAAAGATTTTATTTATTTCTTTGACAGACAGAGATCACAAGTAGGCAGAGAGGCAGGCAGAGAGAGAGAGGAGGAAGCAGGCTCCCCGTGGAGCAGAGAGCCCGATGTGGGGCTTGATCCCAGGGTCCTGGGATCAAG
>NW_019154137.1:3958693-3970700 GCF_002288905.1 Enhydra lutris kenyoni
GCAGGCAGAGAGAGAGAGGAGGAAGCAGGCTCCCCGTGGAGCAGAGAGCCCGATGTGGGGCTTGATCCCAGGACCCTGGGATCATGACCTGAGCCGAAGGCAGAGGCTTTAACCCACTGAGCCACCCAGGCGCCCCACTTTTTAAAAATTTTTTAAATTTAAATTCAATTACTTAACATATAATACATTATTGGTTCCAGGGATACAGGTCTGTGGTTCATCAGTTTTATGTAATACCCAGGGCTCATTACAACACATCCCCTTCCAATGTCCATCACGCAGTTACCCTGTCCCTTCTGCCTACCTCCCCTCCAACAACACTCACTTTGTTTCCTATGATTAAGAGTCTCTTATGGTTTGTCTCCCTCTCTGGTTTCATCTTGTTTTATTTTTTTCCTCTCTTTACCTATGATCCTCCGCCTTGTTTCCTAAATTCCACACATCAGTGAGATCATATGATAATTGTCTTTCTCTGATTGACTTATTTCACTTAGCATAATACCCTCTAGTTCCATTCACATTGTTGCCAATGGCAAGATTTCAACTTTTGATGGCTGCATAATATTCCATCATGTATATCTACCACATCTTCTTTTTTTTTAAATTTTTTTTTAATTTTATTTTTTATATACATATAATATATTTTTATCCCCAGGGATACAGGTCTGTGAATCACCAGGTTTACACACTTCACAGCACTCACCATAGCACATACCCTCCCCAATGTCCATAACCCCACCACCCCAACCCCCTTCCCCCCATCAACCCTCAGTTTGTTTTGTGAGATTGAGAGTCACTTATGGTTTGTCTCCCTCCCAATCCCATCTTGTTTCATTTACTCTTCTCCTACCCCCTTAACCCCCCATGTTGCATCTCCTCTCCCTCATATCAGGGAGATCATATGATAGTTGTCTTTCTCCGATTGACTTATTTCGCTAAGCATGATACCCTCTAGTTCCATCCACGTCGTCGCAAATGGCAAGATTTCATTTCTTTTGATGGCTGCATAGTATTCCATTGTGTATATATACCACATCTTCTTTATCCATTCATCTGTCAATGGATATCTGGGGTCTTTCCATCATTTGGCTATTGTGGACATTGATGCTACAAACCTTGGGATGCAGATGCCCCTTTGGATCACTACATTTGCATCTTTGGGGTAAGTACCCAGTAGTGCGATTGCTGGGTCATAGGGTAGATCTATTTCCAACTTTCTGAGGAATCTCCATACTGTTTTCCAGAGTGGCTGCACCAGCTTGCATTCCCATATACCCTATAGACTTTTAAAAGTTTTTCTTTTGACTCTTGAGTTTATTACCTTTCCCCATGTGGAAGGCAGACTTCTAAGATGGCTCCCAATGATCCCCACCTCCAGGTGTTTATGTCCTTGTGTAATTCTCATTGAGTATAAGCTGGATCTAGTGACTTGCTTCTAAGGAATAGAATACAGCAAAAAAGATGGAATATCACTCCTGTGATTAGGTTATAAGACTGTGACTTCCATTTGTCAGCTGACTCTTTCTGGCTTTGATGAAGAAAGATAGCAGGGATTAGAGAGGCCCATTTGGCAAGGAACCAAGGGTAGCTTCCAGCCAATAGCCAGTGAGGAACCTCAGGCTGACAGCCTGTGAGGACCTGAATCCTGCCAAAAACCACATGAATGAGCTTGGAAGTGGACACCTAAATGATAGCCTGTGAGAGACCCTAAAGCAGAGGACTGAGTTTAGCTATGCCCAGATCTTGATCACGGAAATGCTGAGATAAAATGTATTGTCATAAGCCACTAAATTATGGGGTAATTTGTTATGTGATAGGTAACCAATATGCCTAGAATTTATATTCTAGTACTATTTCCTAGAATTTAAAAGAATGATTCTTGGGGCGCCTGGGTGGCTCAGTGGGTTAAAGCCTCTGCCTTCGGCTCAGGTCATGATCCCAGGGTCCTGGGATATAGCCCCACGTCAGGCTCTCTGCTCCGCAGGGAGCCTGCTTCCTCCTCTCTCTGCGCCTCTCTGCCTGCTTCCTCCTCTCTCTGTTTGCCTCTCTGCCTACTTGTGATCTCTGTCTGTCAAATAAATAAATAAAATCTTTTTAAAAAAATGATTCTTGCTGACTTTTTTAAAAAGATTTTTTTAAATTTTATTTACTTATTTTTTATTATAGGGTTTTTATAGATGGTAATAGAAGGGAAAGAGCAGGGCATCTGGGTGGCTCAGTCAATTGAGTGTCTGATTTCAGCTCAGGTCATGATCTTGGGATCCTGGGACTGAACCCCATGTCAGGCTCCTCCCTCAGTGGAGAGTCTGCTTCTCCCTTGTCATCCGCCCCTCCCCCTGCTTATGCTCTCTCTTTCTCTCAGATGAATAAATAAAAGCTTCTAAATAAGTAAATAATAATTTTAAAAAAGAGTTTGTTTTTAAATAATCACTATATCCAATGTGGGGCTCGAACCTACAACCTCAAGATCAAGAGTCACATGCTGTACTCACTGAGCCAGCCAGGTACCCCATGATCCCTGCTGACTTTCAACAGAAAAATCTAATGGTAACAACAACATTGTCTACCATTTATTGAACAGTTTATTTGTGCTAAGTATAGTATTAATTGCTCTACTGTATTAAAGTCATTAGCTTATTTAATCCTCACGACAACTCTGTGATGTGGGTATTATGATCTCTGTTTTACAGATTAGGAAACTGAGGCTTGGAGAGATGAACTAACTTGTCCACAGTAAAACAAACAGTGGTCTGTATTACTTCAAAACTCATGCTCTTAATCAGAGGAGTATAATTACTTCATCATAATGTGATGACTTAATACAGACTCTTCCCATGCTTAGCTCAGTGATTGGCACATAGTAGGTGCTTAATATACATAAGTTATGACGATTAGACCTTGAACTCACAACAAAGAGCCTCTATGTCAGTCCACATTCAAAAGCCAGCTTCTCATACCCTGCTGGGTTACACAGCTCTTGCTCACAGTGGACCACACATCCTGAACAAGGTTTCACTTCACCAAGTGATCGTAATAACCCATCCCAACATGTCTTCTCAGGAGGCCCATCCAGCGTGTTGCAAC
Source organism: Enhydra lutris kenyoni (assembly GCF_002288905.1). NCBI lineage: Eukaryota > Metazoa > Chordata > Mammalia > Carnivora > Mustelidae > Enhydra > Enhydra lutris. The sequence goes on from NW_019154137.1 coordinate 3,961,778, forward strand.
GTGCTAAACTGATTTTCATTCTGCTTGGGTGCCACCATTGAGCTCTGGGGGCTCTCGATCTGTTCACATAGGTGCCCCATGCCCATATACAGATGCTGGGCTATTTAGAATAGTGATGGAATTTGAGGCACCAGTTGCCTTCCAAAGATCTGTTGCAGCTGAAATTAAATACTCCTTTCTTTTATACCTCTACACGGCTTGGTTAACTCCTATTTACAGATGGAACTTTACAGCCAGCATATTTTTATAGAGCACTTGCCCTAATGATAATAACAGAAACCCCTTACATTTGTGTCAGCTTGAGTGTTTATAAAACATTTTCGTATGCATCTCATTTGCTTCCATGTCACTTCATCTATGCCTTATGAGATGAATGACTTTCTACCTCGTACTATAGCTATTTATATACATGAGGCAGTGTGGTTTGGTGGGAAAAAAAAAATCAGATTCTGGCATGAGACAAACCTGGATTTAAATCCTAGATCCTTCACTTACTGGATGTGCGATTGATAAGTCTGTGATCCTCACTGAGCTTGTCTTCCTCATCTGTAAAATGGGCTTAATTATGCTCACCTCATAGGGTTATTGTGAGGAAGGAGATAGCACGTAAAGTACGAAACGGTAAGAACTCAACTAACATTTTTCTCAAAAATAATGTCTGTACACTGTTAGCTAGGGAAATCTGTGACTGTTCTTTGTATCTCCAACAGGTCCAGCGTTTAGTGTTCTGTTTTTTAGAAAGAAGCCCAACATGTCCTTCTTCAATGGCTAGGCCTGGGGTTAGTCAGGGAAGCTATTGTTATCCTAGTAGATGGAGGTGGAATGGCCGGCCCAGGGCCCACATGGCTGATAATTAATAGAACTGGAATTGGAATTCTGGCCATTTTTTGTCCAGTCCACTGCATCTTCCTATTGTCTTTCGGATTGGTTTGCAAGATTGCTGTGCTGGGAATAAAATCTCCTGTAGAAGAGACTCTAGCGAAAGCCTTGGCTTGGTTTTTCCCTAGGCTTCTGGTATCTTTGGGCGTGCTGGGAAGAGGCTCCCCCCACACCCCGACTGCCCCACGGGCTACCAAGGAGACTTCTGAGAGAGGGACATGTACACATGCTAGGTCCACTAATGGAGCCTGAGTTGTTAGAGAGTTGGGACAAATCTGAGAAGAGTTCATTGCCTGCCATGCACATTTACTCTAGTTCCCCTGGGATGCGTGTCTAGACACAATGGTTGAGGAGTGCTGAAAGGAAAAACAAAATACAAGCCGAGAAAACAGTCGTTTCGCTAAAGATCTCTGTGAGACGTTGGAAGGGAGATAAGGCAGCACAGCTTTTATGCCTACCTAATTGAGAGTTAGCTCAGAACGTAGCCAACTTTGGCCCATGGGGTTTCCAGGGAACAGAACTTTGCTTTGGCACGCGGAGGGCTGTAGCACGTTAGTGACTCCAGGGGCAGCACAGAACTGCAAGTGCGACCCAGACGCCAGTAATTGGCCCAGCAGCCGCACCTGGTGCCATTTTGTTTCAAGAGCAGCACGAAGCAGCATCAGGCTTGATGTGGCTCTGGAGGCTTTGGGAACAGAGGGAGCAGTGTCCTTGGTACAGACATTAATGGCCTTTATCTTTCATAGTAAACACTGGTAGCGAAGATGAGGTGCTTGTGATGTGGCTTCGTAGGCAGAGGCAGCCTCGGGAGACTCCAACACTGAGAAGCAGATTTGAGACCATCGCTGCTGAGTAGGAGAGATAAATAGAGAGCCTAGGATTGGGCGAAAATCATTACTACTCCTTTTTTTTTTTTTCCTTAACCTAGGATTTGGTTGGTTTGGGAAATTTCAGATGACTAACCTGACTCCAAAGGTCAGATTGGTAACAATTTACCCAGTAGTCTGGAGCCCACCCGGCCCCTGTTCCCCAGTATGAGAAGTACTAATTGTCAAAGGTAGAATCCCACCTCCTTCCTCCCGCTCCAACACCCTACACGTTCAGGACTCTATGCTATCCAGCAGGATTCCCAGAAGCACAGAGATTGGAGAGGTTTCTGAATGTGACTCCAAATCTCCGTCTGACCATTTGGAGTAACTCAAGCCAATAGGTTGAAACTTCCAGGATGATTTGGTTGAAGGTGGTAAACACTTTGGAGCTTCTGAGGTGCGGGGGGTCAGGATGGGGGACGCCAGCGGACATTAACTACATGCACGGAGATTGCTAGCCGTTTGTATCTGGTGGGGTGGCATGGACGTGCTTTCCTCTGAGGAAGTGTCGCCCATGTAAGGGCTGAGATGACCGCATGATTGCCTCTGCCTGCTCTAAGAGAAGTAAAAGAAGCTTCTTTCCCTCATGAGGATCTCATTGTTTTTCTTGTCCTTCAAGGTTAGCCCAAGATGTGGTAAAGGGTTAGGTACCTGTCAGTAATGTCACCGCCAGCAACAACCACAAAAGTAAATGCTTTTGTAGTGTTTAGTCTATTTCAGGCACTAAGAAACACCCACACCCACACACACATACACACACACACCCATTAGTACATTTGCCTTCTCACAATGGCTTTAGGGATTGAGCGAGTTATCTTCCTCAGTCAGGCCAAACTGGGTTTTCCCAAAATGTGTTTCTAAGACCAGCTGTTGCAGGAAGTTTAATGGCTGGTGCACAGAACGGGTCCCCTGATCAAGTAAGCACGGAAGGCATTGGGTTGTACAATGTAAGCGTATTTCTCTACTGCAGGACTTCCCAGTGGGCTCATGTGTGTGGAGACTTTTCGGGAAGGCAAAAAGCATAGATGGAATATGAAGAATTTCCCACCGAGAGGCAGGAATGCATGGTATTGTGAGTAAGGGCCTCTGCCAGCAGACTTTCTGGGTTTAGAACCCAGCTAGGATTGGTCTTGTGGGAACTTGGGAAAGTTTATTTCTCCTCTTCATGCCTCACTTGTCTTCATCTATCAAAAGGGGAGGACAATTTTATCTCGTAGGATGGTTATAATATACATGTATATAAAGTGCTTATAAGAGTTCTTGGCTCTTAGGACACGTTCAGTAAATACAAGCTAATCTGGTCCGGCTCAAACCATTTTCCTGCAAAGCATCTCACAGTGTTAGGGTCTTAAATGAGCTCACACACACATTAGGAGACGTTAAACTGGATCCTTGTGGTATGAAGACGACAGGGGGACAACCAAGCGAAAGAAAGCAAGTAAAGGAGGTCAAATCAAGCCTGAGCTGAAAGATTCCAACCTTGGAGTTGAAATCTCAAAGACTATTTCCTACCCCATCTTTGGATATTTCTTACCTTCTTGTGGAGATAATCACTTGCTGGCCTCAGGTGGGTTATGTGCACTTTTTTGGAGAAAGGAGAATGGACTAATCACTGAGGTGTTTTGCCAATGATCTGATGACTTAAATGGCTTTGATTTCTACATCTGAAAAATGGATCCTCTATTAATGGATCGCATCTTGGAATTTTTCTAGGATGAAGGAATGATACCGAAACAGCCAAGATTAATCCAAGTTCACAATCAAATTGAATTAACTTCTCACGCTCCAGTTTCATCAGCAAATGGCAAACCGCAACCCTGTTAGTGTTCTTTTTGAGCTGAGTGTTCTAGACCTTCAGGTACCTTTTAGAGACAAGTGGTATCGTACAGAGTAGTTTTCACACTTTCTTGTGGACAAGAATCACCTTTGTGGCTTGTTAAAGTTCAGGGGGTTGGGCCCCCGAGTTTTTGTTTGAGTCGGTCAGTTGGGGACAGGTGTGGAGAGAGAAGGCTGAGAATTGTATTTTCAGGTCACGCTAATCCTGCTTATCTGGGGACCACATGTTGAGAACCACTGATATAGAGGTGAAGGGAATAGACGCTGAAATTGGACAGACCTGGGTTTACATTCTAGTCCCACCACTTGAAAGATGTGGAATCTTAGTTGAGTTACCTACTCCCTGTGCCTCAGCTGATGGGTAACTTCTGTAAAGTGGGACTGATAGGAGCACCCGCCTCATGGGGTTGTTGTGAGGATTAATGGGTATTAATGAGTCCTGTATTAGTGTTCGCTGTTACTATTGTTTTTAAGAGCTTAGGCTCCCGAGTTGGGACAGAATTTCTAGGCATGCAAAAAGAGCATTGATACAGCCAGCCATATCCTATCCTTTAACTTGCTTTTAATGGTTGACCTTGACGCCTTGGTTTTCTAGGGCTGGAGATGCTTTGTGGGTTGAGCTGTCCATACTCCTGAGGGTGGATTGAACCCCCCTATTGTCTGGTTAACTGGTCTGTCTTTTAGCTCCCCACCATCTCCCCTCCACAGCATGCCTCCGTTCCTCCTCTGTTAGCAAAACACTAACAGGACAAGCTTGGCCACAGGCCTCCAAGGCAGATGCTCCATGCCTCTTTGGGAATCTCATGGCAATATTTTCATTCCGGGTAACATTTATGAAGTGCCCGCTTATGTTCCAACCTCCATGGTTTGATGTTTCTTTTAGAGCTCCAGCTAATTATCCTGTTTAAAAAAAAAAAAAAGTCCCAACAAAGCTCAGATGTCTTTGGTAAGTTGCCCACAGCAGAGAAAAGGTTGTGTTTATAATCCATTCACCCTGCCCTCAGGTATGCCTCCCTTGTCCTGAGGTTCTTCCTGTGCCTCTAGCTTCGATGATAATTAGGAAGCTTGTTATCATCATCAGGGTGCAGCTCTGTGCCCTGGCTGGGGGAAGGTGAATCAATCTGGGCATAAGGTAACTGATTCTCAATCTCTTCGGATGACAAGCCAGTGTGTTTTTAAAGATGGGCGCCCGCACTTCACTGTGGCGGCTGATTCTGGCGTGCTGGAGGGGAAGGTTAATAATGCCCAGTGGGTTCATTAGCTTTAGCCAAGTCTTTCTTGGTGTATGAAAATGGAGTGCAGCTATCATCCACCGCGGCTCTCTCCCTCTGCTCATTAGTTAATGTCAGGGCTTTAACAGTAGCGAGCGAAAGAAAGGGTGTGTGTGTGTTTGCATGTCCCCATTTGCCTTTTCCCTCACCAGCTGAGAGTAATTTATTTCTTTCCACCAAGAGAAATATGCCTCGATGATAAGAGTCCTGGGCCTATAAATTGGAAAACCTCGATTCTGGAGCTAGCATCACCTCTGACTTGTTTTGTGACCTTGGATGTATTAGCTAGATTTTCTGAGCCTTTGTGTCCTTTTCTGCAGAATAGGATGATCCTGATCGTCCCATCTCACAGGGTTATTGACAGCTAATGAGACAATATAACCGGTCATGCTTTGGAGACGGATTAGTGCTTCATGGATATAAGGGATAATTATTTATACCTAATGAATTCGGATTAGAGAGCCGGTGCTCTTCTCTCGTACTTGCCAAGCCCTATTTAATGAGAATAGCAATCCTAGTAATTTTTTAAAGCTAAACTATAAATTAAAGAGCTCTGCGTGTTTTACAAAAGCAATTAAATTATAGTTCAATGGCTTCCAAAGGGCAAAAAGGAGAAAAATCCTCCACGATAAAAAGCACAGGAGAATCGATCTATTTGATGCCATAAATGGATCACTTTCGGAAATAAACATGCGTTTCAAAACTGTCCAGTAGATGTCAGTGTTTGACAAGCACAGAGCTGTTCGCAGCTGGTCCCGCATTAGCGTCTGGCTCCATTTCAGCTCTCAAGTTTCTCGGCAAAGGAGAGGGAGTTTGTGTAACTGAAGCAAAGATTTTGCTTTCTCACTTCTCGCCCCGTCTTGCGGAAAACAGCCTGATGCTCTGGGTAAGTCGCCGTGATCTTCACTTTCAGTGGTTCCCTTTATAGATCTGCAGTCCGCTGAGAAGTTTAAAACACAAAATTAAACAAGTGCTTAGCTCCCTGAAGGCCACATACTTGTTTTTCTTCACAAAGGTGCTTTTCTCTTTGCAGACCAGCCTTCCCTGCCTACCCTTTGTGTAATATTCATCAGACAGAACAAGGAAATACTGCCCTTCAGGGCCCAGGTTCCAGAGCTTTCAAAACGAGCGCTTTATTTCTTTATTTCTTTATTTTTGCAATGGCTCTGATTTCAGATCGTTTGCTAAAAATGGTCAAATTGTAGCTGTGCTAAACTGCCTCTTTCAGCCCTCTTTCATTTTACACTTTTACCAGAAAGCTTGAAAAGAGGTGATGTAATTAGGTTCCGGTTGTCTCTGTTGAACTCAGATGCTCACCTTTTCTTGGGGGAAGATGAATTCCTGTTATGTTGGTTTCTTATCACATCCTGGATTAGGGAGGAAACGCGTGGTGAATTCAGACTAAGGCTAGTGATAAAATCAACTTAGCTCTTTGAAAAGGCCACCTGCTTTGGGCTTTTGGAAGTCAGATTTTCGGGGCATCTACTCTTGAACAATTTTCAAGGGTCTGGTAATTCGTTGTTTTGTTTTGTTTGTTTTGTGCCCTCTTGCTCTTTATAATTAATTAATTAATTCTCAGATGCATCCAGAAAGCATTTTGGAGAGCAATTTGGAATTGCAACATCCCCTCCTTGGTTTGCTCTTATCCTTTTTGCCCTCTAGTTGGCCCCAAAGAATAAAAGGGTTTAGTGACACAAAGTCAAAGGTGGCTTTAGATCCTGGCCACACCTCCTGGAGCCCCGAGGAGGAGGAGGTCGGGGATGTGACAACACCCAGGAGTGCAGAGGAGCGCCCCGCGGCAGCATCCTTAGCAGCTGCTGGCCAGGATCTGGCCTTGTCCTAGGGAATGAGTCATTAGACATAAGGAGCTTGTCCCGGAGGCAGGCTTGGCATTGGTTTCAAGGTCCTCTTGGATCTGGTGCGTGTCTGCTCCCACTTCACTCAGCCTAGCCGGGTCCCCTTGGCAGGTGTTCAGAGTCTTGGAGGAAGAAAGGCTAATTTTGCATCACCTTGCCCCTTCCCACCTTGTTCCTGAGAACTTATCCCTTCCCAGCTCCTGAAGGACCTTGCCCCCAACCCTACACATCGACTTCGGCTCTGGCCATCTTCAGCCTCCTCCTCTCCTTACAACTTCCCCTCTGCCTTCCTACAAGAGGGGGAGGTAAGGGCAACCGTGTTGGAAGCTGACCTACCTCAGCCACTTGCTACTTGCCTGACGTAAGACAAGTTCCTCTATTTCTCTGAGCCTCAATTTCTTAGTAACGCTCTCTACCTTGCAGTGTTTGGCGAAGATTAAACGAGGAGAGGGGCACCTGGGTGGCTCAGTGGGTTAAAGTCCCTGCCTTCGGCTCAGGTCATGATCCTGGGGTCCTGGGGTCGAGCCCCACATAAGGCTCTCTGCTCAGCAGGGAGCCTGCTTCCTCCTCTCTCTCTGCCTGCCTCTCTGCCTACTTGTGATCTCTGTCAAATAAATAATAAATAAAATCTTTAAAAAAAATTAAAAAAAAATTTAAACGAGGAGTATGGACAAAGCAGCTAGCAGTCTGTAGGGATTAGGCAATCCATAGCTGCTACTATTACTTTTGTGACTATCCTGCTAATTGCCTGCTCTCTCTCCTCTCTCCTCCCCTCAGCTGTTTGATTTTTCTAACTCCCGGGTTATCCTTACATTTACCCTTCTGCGTTTATTCATTATCCCTCCCCCTTTGTTTTGGTAATGATATTTTAAATTCCAAAGCTTTGTCTTGTTCTCTTTTTCTTGTTTGCAGGAATCTGTCCATATTTTGTAGATGCAAAGGTCATCTCAAATCACCCTGAAGAAAATAATGAGAATTTTTTTTGGTAAACCTACTTTGTCGAGAGTTTTTATCATGAATGCGTGTTGTATTTGGTCAAATGCTTTTTCTGCATCTCTTGAGATGATCATATGTTTTTTATCCTTCCTCTCGTTAATGTGAAGTATCACGTGGATTGATTTGCAAATAATGAACCACCCTTACATCCCTGGAATTAATCCCAGTTGATTGTGGTGAATGCCTTTTTTAATGTCTTGGTGGATTCTATTTGCTTATATTTTGTTGAGGATTTTTGCATCTATGTTCGTTAGAGATGTTGGTCTGTGATTTTATTTAGTAATGTCTTATTTCTGGTTTTAGTATCAGAGTGATACTGGCCTTGCAGAATGAATTTGGAATCATTCCTTCCTCTTCAAATTTTTGGAATAGTTTGAGAAATATAGGTGTTAACTCTTCCTTAAATGTTTGGTAGAATTTGCCTGTGAAGCCATCTAGTCCTGGACTTTTATTTCTTGGGAGGGTTTTTTTTTTTTTTTTTTTTTTTTTTTTTTTTTTGATGTTTTTTTTTTTTTTTTTTTTTTTTTTTTTAAAATAAATGATTCAGTTTCATTCCTAGTAATCAGTCTGCTCAAATTTTCTGTTTCTTCCTGATTCAGTTTTGGAAGATTATATGTTTCTAAGAATTTATCCATTTCTTCTAGGTTGTCCAATATGTTGGCATATAATTTTTTCATAACATTCTCTTATAATCATTTGTATTTCTGTGGTCTAAGTTGTTATTTCTCCTCGTTTATTTCTGGTTTTATTTATTTGAGTCCTCTTTTTTTGTAATGAATCTGGCTAAAGGCTTATCAATTTCATTTATCTTTACAAAGAATCAGCTCTTGGTTTCATTGATCTTTTCTATTTTTTTTTAAGATTTTATTTATTTATTTGACAGAGATCACAAGTAGGCAGAGAGGCAGGCAGAGACAGAGGGAGGAAGCAGGCTCCCCGCTGAGCAGAGAGCCTAATGCGGGGCTCGATCCCAGGACCCTGAGATCATGACCTGAGCCAAAAGAGGCCCAACCCACTGAGCCACCCAGGCGCCCCGATCTTTTCTATTTTTTAAAAAATTCTCAATTTCATTTATTTTTTTTAAAATTCTCAATTTCGGGGCTCCTGGGTGGCTCAGTGGGTTAAGCCGCTGCCTTCGGCTCAGGTCATGATCTCAGGGTCCTGGGATCGAGTACCGCATCGGGCTCTCTGCTCAGCAGGGAGCCTGCTTCCCTCT
>NW_019154137.1:3970800-4023419 GCF_002288905.1 Enhydra lutris kenyoni
TGATCTCTCTCTGTCAAATAAATAAATAAAATCTTTAAAAAAAAAAATTCTCAATTTCATTTATTTCTGCTCTAATCTTTATTATGTCCTTCTTTCTACTTACTTTGGCTTTGTTTGTTCTTTTTCTCTTTCCTTCAGGTGTAAGGTTAGGCTGCTGGTTTGAGATTTTTCTTGTTTCTTTTTTTTTTTTGAAGATTTTATTTATTTATTTGACAGACAGAGATCACAAGCAGGGAGAGAGGCAGGCAGAGAGAGGGAAGCAGGCTCCCTGCTGAGCAGAGAACCTGATGCAGGGCTCCATCCCAGGACCCTGGGATCTATGACCTGAGCTGAAAGCAGAGGCTTTAACCCACTGAGCCATCTAGGTGCCCCAAGATTTTTCTTGTTTCTCGAGGTAGGCCTGTACTTCCTTCTTAGAAGGAACTCTGAACTTCCTTCTTAGAACAGCTTTTGCTGTATCCCAAGGACTTTGTACCATTGTGTTTTCATTTTCATTTGTCTCCATGTATTTCTTTAATTTTCTCTTTGTTTTCTTTGTTGACCAAATGGTTGTTTAGTACTGTATGGTTTAGCCCCCATGTATTTGTGTTTTTCCCAGTTTTTTTTTCTTATAATTGATCCATCCTTCATACCATTGTGATCAGAAAAGATGCTTGATATGATTTCAGTCTTCTTAAATTTACTGAGGCTTGTTTTTATGGCCTAACCTATGATCTATCCTGAAGAATGTTCCCTGTGCCCTTGAAAGGAATGTGTATTCAGCTGTTTTCGGATGGAATGTTCTGTATATATCTGTTAGATCCATCTGGTCTAATGTGTGCAAAGCCATTGTTTCCTTCTTGATAGAATCTTTAAAATTGTCTTGCGTTTCCGGAGTTTTCTGTATTCCAGGGCCTTTTTATTTTTCCTGTTTGATCATTCCTGTTTACTCAGTTTCCCTCCCTTCTCTGATTATTGGAGTTTCATCTAGTTTTTCGAGGCCCAGCTCCATGCTATACCTTCCATCATATCATTCCTAATCCCTTAAATTGGGAGCAAATTTTCCTTTCTTCCTTCACATCTATAACCCTTGGTTTGCAACTTTTTATTATATAGTGCCATATATTGTATAGCTAAGTGGTTGTTTTTGTGGTTCAATTTGATTTCTTCTTAGAGTATAAATTCTTGGGAGTTAAAACCTATATTATGCAATCTCCCCTCCCCATAGGGGTTCAGCACTGGGTTCTCTGCCTTCATGGAGACAGGGAGGGACTTTGCTGGTCACCCCCTCTGGTGTGAGAATCTTGTAAGACTCAAGTAAATAAAAATGCCCTGGTAGATTAAGGATAGCAGTAGTTGAGGGAAGAGGTGGCAGATCTTTCCTCAGAATTTTACAAATGGCTGTGTCTTCACTGGACGGAGATGAGTGAAGTGGACACTTGCTTAAGTGAGGTCTTGATCACCATGAAGTGTTGTGATTCTCTAAGGACAGTGGCTGTGGGGCCCCTGAGACAACATTGCTGGGACGCCCTGTCCTCCTGTAGCAAACGGCTGATAGCTTCAAAGTGCAGGTGTGTCTGCAGGGACCTAGTGAGTAAGGTCTGAGCAGTAGGTTTGGACTGCCTCTGCGTTTCTTCCGATGGGATTAACACGTATCAGAATGTTTTAACCCAAACTGCCCAGCAGAGAAATCCTTCACAACGAACATCGAACATCATGGTACAAATGAGATAACCTATCTTTTTGCCCGACACCTGTCAATCTCACACATACAACCCAAGACAAGGCCAAAGCCAAGGCCTGACTGATTCCACTGGTAAGGATACAGTGAGCCACTTTTGGAGTTAGATGGTTTAGTACTTACATAGACAGTGAAAAGAAGAATAAGCCAAAAAATGCCAGCTCACTGTGGTCCTTGTCCCCCACACTAGAAAGGATGACATGGAAACAAAAGGAGCCAGATGTCTGCCATGCATGTTGTGGGACACGCTGTTGCTGAAGCCTGATCTAGGCTGCCACTAAGTAGTCGTCTATTCTGCAGAATATTTGCATATATAACTTCATAAAGCATATTTATACTTTATGGTTATATAACATTTTAATAGTTTATTTACATATTATACATTAAGGCAGTTTTTATATTCTGAGGAAACAAAGCAGAAAATCCCCCCTCATCAGAGCTGGGGAGGTGATGAGAAACTGTCTTATACCAGTCTCGCAGGGGAGGTAGGGAGGTGAGTGGGAGATGGCCTTGTCGTAGCTCCTTAGAGGCCTCTCCTGGTCTCATGCTCCAGGAGGATCACAAAGCATTTCCCAGGGTGCCGCAAGGGCAGAGCCATTCCCCTCCAGGGGTCGGTCCTTCTTTGGAGCCCAGTCATATAATATCTGCCAGTACCTTTGGTTTCTGCATTCAAGAAACTTCTGAAGGGCACCCCCTCACCCCCTGCCCACCCCCCACACATGGCCCTTCTTTCTCTAGATTCACATTTTAGGTGGTTTTCAACAAAACTATTTGTAGAATTTGCTGTTACTTTTATTTTTTACCCTCTGCCTTATGTTCCCTACTGGAGTTAAGTTGATTTACTTCCTTACTTCCTTATCCTGGGTTCTTTTGCTGTAGGAAACATCTAAGAAACTTCCTGATCAGGGCAGGGACTGGCCTCTGAACCTGGGTCTCCTTGAGCCTAGCACACTAGTTTGCTCTCTGACTCCTGGCTCACTTTGTCCTAACCATTTGGTTTCTGCAGGTTTTCCGGATGCTGAACACCTCTATGACCTTTCCCCAGAGGCCTTTACCTACTCTTTGTCACACAGGTCCTTGTAGTTGTGACTGCCTTGTCAAGTCTTGGAGCACCAGCATGATTTGGTTGTCAAACATGAGGGCCTATAACTTTTCACTCTCCTGCCTTATTTCTGTTCTATTGTTCTTCCTGTGCTTCACATGTGCTGCTTTTAAAAAGTCTTATTATTTTTAAAGTAATCGCTACACCTTACATGGGGCTCAAACTCACAACCCTGAGATCTAGAGTTGCCCGCTCTACTGACTTGAGCCACCAGTGCCCCAGCAGTTCATTTCTTTTTAGCATTGGATAATATTCCATTGTCTGGCTACACCTCAGTTTATTTAACCATTCACCTGCTGAAGGATGTCTTGGTTGCTTCCAATAAAGTTCTATAAACATCTGTGTGCAGGTATTTGTGTGGACATACATTTTCATTTCCTTTGGGCAAGTGCCAAGGAGCACAGTTGCTGGATTGTATGTCATAAGAGTATGTTTTGTTTTTGCATTCCCATGAGCAGTGAGTGAGAGTTCTGGTTGTTCCACATCCTCACCAGCGTTTGGTGGTATCAGTGTTCCAGATTCTGGCCCTTCTAGTAGGTCTGTAGTGTTATCTAACTGTTGTTTTGATTTGCATTTCCCTGACGCATGTGGTGTAGAGCATCTTTTCGTATGCTGAGCAGTATCTTTTTTACAAAGATTTTGTTTGTTTATTTATAAGTTTACTTATTGTAATTTCTAGTCCCAACGTGGGACATGAACCCGCAACCCGAGATCAAGAGTTGCACGCTCTACTGACTGAGCCAGCCAGGCCTCCTCTGAGCAGTATCTTTTTAATGTCATGGGAACAACCATTATGGCTGGGGCCGAGAGTAGAGACTCCTTTGTTCATCTACTCATCCTTTCCTTTATTCAATAAATATTTACTCAGTGTTTTTTAATGGACCAGACACTGTTCCAGGCTCCCGTGTGGACAAAACAGATAATATTATTGAAATTTTCATGAGATTCTACTTGGTGGTATGAAGGGGAGAAAAGATTAAACAAGTAAAGAAAGGTGATCAGATAAGATCAGGTACTAACCAGTGTTATAAAGAAAATAAATTGGCAAGGTGCTAGAGTAGACATGTGCTAGATAAGACAGGCCTGCCTGGGGAGGCCATGTGTAATTTATATAAATTTCAGGAGCACTAATAGCATTCTGGCAGAGGGGACAGCCAGGACTGAGGCAGTGAGCTGGGACTCAGCATTCTAGGCTGAGGGGATAGAAATAAAGTCATGGTGGCTCAGGCAGTCTTCATGGAAGGCGATGGTGGTGGCCTTTGGAGGGGGAGGAGTTGGAACCATGAAGACTTCCCTATTGATCTTCCTTTCATCTGCATCCCTCCAAACATATAAGGACTCAGATAGCTGGCAGGTGCCTTGACCAGACACAGAAGGAACTGAAAGTGAAGCTTTCCATCTCTGACACCTATCCTGATATTCTGGAGTTGGCAGAGATGATCGTGAATTCATTTTTAGGAGCCTGGAAAACATGACTTTGGTTTTCTTCCCCTCCTTCCCTTCCTTCCCCGCCCACCCCTCCCTCTCTCCCTTCCTTCCTCCCTATTCCTCTCTCTCCCTCTTCTCCCTGTATATACTTAGTAAAAGAAGTTGATAGATTAATTCACACTAAAATGTCAGTGATTGTACGTAATCTCCCCTATGAATGTTTGCCTTTTAAAAGAAGACACCAAGGGAAAAGGAACAAATATACTAATAAATGAATGAAATGACTAAGCTTGTAATGTTGGAATTTCAAACCCTGGGCTACTTAGGCAAAGGAAATATCCCCTCTAAGTCTATTAACATTTCTCATCTGCATTTTCCAGACTCATGGTCTCACATGTCTGCACCTCCATCCAGACTCCTTGCTAATGTGCTTTCCCTGTCCCAGGTCTGGAGGTGGTTTTAGATGTCTGCACAGCAGCCTCTGGGGACCATCCACATTTTCTGCCTGTTGTTGGAGTCCATTTTCTTGAACCTTGGTTTCCTGCCTGAAGATAGGAACAATTTCTACCCTCTCTTCTCACCCCACACCCTGCCACCACCATGAGCTTGGAAGGCTGACAGGGAAGATTAAGATCATTGTCATCAAGTTTTTATCTGCTATAAGCAAAAACAGGAAACTAAGAAATAAAGGCACAGCTCAGTAATAGCTTCTGAGTTTTTCTTAAATCTTTTTTCCCATGTACCTTCCCACCCACATGTTCTTAGTCAGATTTATTTTTTGCATATCAGTTTCTGAGGATGACAAGAAACTTGCCCTTTTCTTAACTATGGTTTTTCAGAAGCAGATTATCTTGTACTTAGTTGAGACCTCATGCCGAACCCGTGGAATAAATAATAGCTTGGGCTGAGAACGTGGGTGTTGAATAGAGATTTTATGACTCATAACGGAGTGTCAAAATAGCCACTGCTGATGCATGGGTCCCTTATCAATTTTGGAAATGACACTGGGTAGAGCCACAATTTCTCTTGTATTGAAATACTGTGATTGAGGGAAAGCTCTAACAAGAACATTCAGCATCTCTTGATATTTAAAAGTCCCACACTGAGCAGTGGCTTTGTTCAAAGGTGACTTGAGGCCAGCCTGGAAAAGCAGCTGTCCTCAGAGGAGGAGGCCAGAGCACTTTTCTAGGGGAAGGACAGCCCAGGACCCATGCTGCCAGAATGAAATGAGAAGAAAGATTGGCATTTCCCTGGCCTGTGTCTTGAGGTGCTTATTTTCAGAGGAGGGTAGGGTCCGACTTGTATGCTTTCCCCTAGAGTAGATGGAGAGATCTTGGCTAATATCAAGCAATTAGGCAACATGTTCAGGGCTCAGGCCTTTGCTCTACTCTCTCCCCTGCTGGAGAAAATAAGTACTTCTGCCACTAGGAACAATGGGCCTGAAGGCGGCCTCACTTGGTGCTGAGCCCTTCTCCTTGGGGTATTAGCTTAACTACCACACTTTCAGCATTGGCCCCATTAATGCAACCTTTTCATTAGTGATTGTTCTGTAGTAATGAGGTTCTATGATCTGCCTCTTGGACTATTAGTGCTTCATGTAGCTACCAGTCAAGCAACAAATACTTATGAATATCTACTGTGTTCATTACTATGGGCTACTTGAAAACAATATGAAAGATATTTCTGTTCCTCGTGAGTTTAAGAGCCAACTGGGGAGATTTTAAAAGCCTGGAATAGATAGAGAAAAATATAGGTCAGCATAAAATGGGGTGCTAGACGGTGTGATTCAGACTATAGGGCTTAGTAGGGAAGAGGAGGGAGAAGCGATGCGGGCTGGCAAGGCTAGGAGAGTCTTCCTGGAGGATACAGGGTAAAGAGAAGTGAGTGCATTTGAGGTAGAAGGGTCAGCAAAGATATGGAGATAGGACTGACTGCCAGGCAGCGATGGGTCAGCAAGGTTGATATTTCTGAAGTGGATGGTTCTTGTTGAGGAGTTGTGGGACTGGGGGGCTGAATAAGCATGGGGGTAGAGGGGCAGATAATGAGCATCTCAGAAGCCAGACAAGATTTGATTTGAACTATTTTCATTAGGCTCTTGGGTCTGCAAGGGATAGAGACTCTTTCAAATTCAGTAAAGGGTTGGGGACTATTGTAAAAGAGCTCTAAGGGGGAAAGGGATTTTAGGGACTCAAAGATGGGGGGCAGTAGAGTGCAGTGGGCCCTCATGTGAACCATGCTGAGAGCCATGGCAGTTTCAGGGACTTGAGCAGCAGGACTTGGAGACTTAACTCTAGTCGTCTGCCATGAGCACTCCTTAGCTCTAGTCCCCCTCTCTCCTCACTGCCTTGATGTTCCCCTGCGCTCATGTTCTCTTTTCTCTACTTTACAATTTCTGTTTTACCCATCGTTTCTGCTTCCTTATAATTTTGGCTTGTATGGCCCATCAGGGTTCCAATTTTCTTTTTCCCTTATAGTTCTGACTCTTCCTCATGGCTTCTCTCTGGGTGCCCTTTCAACTTCAGCTCTTGCTCTTCCTGCCCTCCCCCCCACATCCCCCCCTTCCCCTCTCCCTCTAATAATTTTAGGCCAAATTCTTGAGAGAGGCTCTGATTGTCCTAGTTCCTATTTTTGTGCCAGGCTCTATCTTAGATCTCTGGCTAGAATGTAGATTGACAGCCCTTGAGTCAGGGACCTGTCCTTGGTCAAAGGTGATGGAGAGGTGACATAGTCACCTAAGATGGGTGACTTTGTCAGTTAAGCATCTGTCTTTGGCTCAGGTCATGATCTCAGGGTCCTGGGATGGAGCCTTGTGTTGGGCTTCCTGCTCAGCAGGAAGTCTGCTTCTCCCTCTCCCTCTGTGCCCTACTCCTGGCTCATGCTCTCTATCTCAAATACAAATAAATAAAATCTTTAAAAAAGAGAGAGAGAGAGAGATCCTATAAGAGTTTGGTCATGAAGGAAGTGATGGGTCCTGGATATGGGTTCTGGCAGTGAGAATGGAGAGGAAAGAATGGACCTAAAAGATGCCTCAAACAAACAAACAAAAAAATTAGAAATCGGTATCTCATTGGCTGCAGGGTTTGAGAGAGATTGGGAAATTAATGATAATTAATGACAACGTTAATCTCACATTTCAGGTTTGGGTGACTAGGTGAATGCTAAGGTAAAGAAGAAGGGGGCTGGGACTAGGAGTTAATTTAGAGAAAGAGACAGTGAGTTCTGTTTTTGCTGTGTTGTGCAGGAGTCAACAGTGGGTTCTGTTCTATTGGACATCTTTGTTGTGCCCTTCGTTCACTGACCTCCTTTCTCCTGTAACTTGGGCATCCTGTTAGGGTAGAGTACTGAGTGACTCAGGTGATTTAAGCCAGAGGCTAGAAGGCATGTGGGAAGCTTCTCAGAAAAGGTCTACTTTACTCCTTTTCTCCTTCACCCTGAAATAGCTAATTGGCTCCATGGAGCAATGGTTTCTGCCAGGAGGGCAGTAAGGAAGGCAGACACGAGGAGACCTTCTCAGTCTTGTGTGAGACCTGATTCTGTTTCAGTTGCTGGTTTCTAAATCTTCAGAAGAGAGAAAGTGAGTAAAGATGTAAGGAAATGAGGCAAAGAAAAGGAGAAACCCTCTTGAACAAGTTCGGAGTAAGCTTCATGTTCACGACTGTTCCATACCCATTTTGGGAAAAGCAGTTCAAAGGAACATGCTGAACGGAGGGCACACAAGCATTGGACAAAGACCCAAGTGGAACTAGCTTACGTTCAAAGAGACTTTGTAGGAAGAGTACCTGGTAGCCCACAGGTCTGGAGACAATGCTGACCAGCCAGGCCTTGGGAAAGATAGAACTAAGGCAGCTTCAGTGCTGGGCTTAGGGACCAAAACCAGAGGCTGAAAAGCTATCAGGACTCTCTCTCAGCTTCTTGTCTCTGCTTTTCTCTCTGTGTTGGCTACATTCCTTGTACCAAAGACAGGCTTCTCCACACGGTGGTGCATTTGGCTGCGGCTAGCTCTGAGCTCACGGACTCACAGCTCTTTGGCCGGAGAGGAAGGGGTTCTTCCTTGCCAGCTCCAGTCCAAGAAAACCCGGGGAAGGGTTCTGATGGATTGGTCTTGAGTTGTGTGCCTATTACCGGACTAATCACCAGGAGCATGGGACCCTACCACGGCCAGCTGTGGAACCAGCATTCACTTTTCATCCAATTAATATGACTGGGGATTCTGAATCATGTAAAAAGCATGGCAGCCACAAATTGGGCCACGTGCCTGGAGCTGGAGGGGAGGAGGAGTGGTTCATTGAATGAAGGGAGGGGAGGGGCAGCGCAAACTGGGCTCCTGGGGTACCTCTGTGAACCAGGTAGCCCCCCCCATTTGTGTTTTTCCTTCGTAGTTTATTGCCCAATGCTGATGGAACAAAACTCTAAGGTAAGAAACCTCACACGGAAGCAAAAGGTAGTAAAGAAACAATGTTCCTCATTTCAGTCTTGTCACTTGCTTTCCATTCCACATTGTCTGCCCTACCCCCCATCATCACATGCTGTGTCCCGTTAATATTTCAGTTCCTTAAAAGCTGTTGTGTTCTTTCTGTCATTCCTTCGGCTTCCCTTCATCTTTCAAGATTCATTTAGGCTGATGCTGGCTTTGGGAAAACCTGACTATCTAGCCCCACCTCTAAGTCTGGGTTAGACGTTCCTTTTATGTGATCTCCCTGTACCACTTCCTCTGTTTTGTAATTGCTTCGTTACTTGTACATCTCTCCCACTAGAATGTAATAAGCTCCATGTGGGTGAGGATTTGTCTTTCTCGGTCACCATTCTCCTTCAATGCCTAGTGATGTGTCAGATATGTCATTGATGCCCAAGAAATATTTGCTGAATGAATGACAATCTCCAGGCTCAAGTGGTAGGGCTGGGTGCCCTGAGAAGATCCCAGAACAGTCCAGATGTGACTAAGAAAGAGCGTGGCCTTCCTTCAGATTTTTTTTTTCTAAAGTAAAGGAAAGGAAAGGAAGGAAGAAAGGAAAAAGAAAGTGTTTAGGTAAATAGACCTTATTATAGCATTTCAATAAAGACAAGGGACTCACTTTGTACTCAGGAGTTTTTTCCTTTTTTTTTTTTTTCAAGATTTTATTTATTTATTTGACAGAGAGAGATCACAAGTAGGCAGAGAGGCAGACAGAGAGAGAGGAGGAAACAGGCTCCCCACTGAGCAGGAAGCCTGATGCGAGGCTCAATCCAGGACCCTGGGATCATGACCCGAGCCGAAGGCAGAGGCTTTAACCCACTGAGCCACCCAGATGCCCCTGTACTCAGGAGTTTCTAATTCTTTTAGTTTTTGGTTTCAGTAAGTAACGGGTTGCTTGTAATTAAAAAGTAAGGGTTGAACAATATTTTTGTTGTCTTGATAAGTTAACACATCCACAATGCATTTTCCTAATAAAGCAATTATACTGCTGTTAGAAAGTGAGCCTGTGGGTAAATTGTGTCATAACCCTTCTTCTCTTAGTTTTCCACATCTGAAGAAAGCTTAAGTTTGGATCTGAGTTGGCCTTAGTTAGGCATCAGTTTTTACTTAGTAACAGTTGACTGATGCGTCCAGGATGATAATATATTGAAGTATGGCCCATAGACCATTTACATCAGGGATGGGGAGAAGCTTACTACCAGGCTGATATCAATACCATGTAGACACTGGCTCTGAGACTCTGGGGATGTGACCCAGCAATCTGGGTGCAGGGAGTCCTTCAGATGATTCTGATGCGGGCTCAAGTCTGAGAACCACTGGACAAGAAGGAGTGCAGTAGCGGGGCAACTGTCATGTCGTGCTCCTTTATCAAATTAAGGGATAGAATGATCAGATAAGAGACCTCTCATTATAGTGTTCATGGTTCTGTTGGGAGGGTAACAGCCTCATACAAATTTTGGTGGGCTGACAAATGGTGGGTATTTGCTGGCAGGGTGCTACCAAAACCAGTGCACCTGCAAGTCTGGCTTTCCCAGGGGTCCAGCCCCTCACCCCATGGGGTTTGCTTAGTTCTCTAGAAGTCAGGCATGGCACAGGTGTGCTGGGCAGAAATGACGTTTCCTATGTCAACGATTGTGTCTGAATGTGTAAAAGAATTTGAAAAGAAAAGGTGAGTTCTATACTTCCCCTAAAATGGCTGGGGAGAACCCCTGATCGTTTGGGTGACATTAAGCACTCTTTAGAAAGCTAGATGGTATGTATAGACATGGGCATTGTTTCCAGAAGAGCTCTGACTAGGCCCATTCCAAGCTGAGGAATGATTGCTGAAGAAAAGCATAAGGTCATTATTTTAGAAGGTGCCTTTTGTCAAGAAGCCTCTAATTTCCTTCTTGATTCTTGAATTTCTATTTGTGTGTTCAGTTTTTAATTGAAACATTCCAGTTTCATTTTCAAGTCTAGTACAATCATAGCTGGCATTTTAAATTTAGTTAGGGAAAGGTCATGTAACACTTTGTGATGCTCTCTAATGATACACCAACCATTCTGGGGATCTTCTACAACCTTTCAGGATTAAACACAAGTGGTAGGTAGAAATGGTAAGACATTCTAATAAACAGTAACAATAAAATAACAGAGAAGAGCGAAGTCTGTGATGTACCAATTCTTAAACTATGTTGCGTGAAGTGTTCTATGAAATGGAAATGGTGGTTCCGCTAATAAAAAAAGTTTTGTGTTGTTGGGGCGCCTGGGTGGCTCAGTTGGTTAAGTGTCCAACTCTTGATTTCAGCTCAGATCATGATCTCAGGGTCTTGAGATCAAGCCCAGCATTGGAGCCTGTTTGGGATTCTCTCTCTCCCTCTCTCTCCCTTTGCTTCCCTCTCTCTCTCCCTCCAAAAATTAATAGAAAATAAGTGTTCTAGGGGCGCCTGGGTGGCTCAGTGGGTTAAAGCCTCTGCCTTCGGCTCAGCTCATGATACCAGGGTCCTGGGATCGGGCCCTGAATCGGGCTCTCTGCTGGGCGGGGAGCCAACTCCCCTCCCCCCCCCGCCTGCCTCTCTGCCTACTTGTGATCTGTCTGTCAAATAAATAAATAAAATCTTTAAAAAAAAAAAAAGAAAAGAAATATTCTGTTGTTAAATAAATTTGTGATGCTGCATGCTATAAAGCCCTTTTAGAGCTTTTAGAGATTCATTGTTCATGTTAAAGCTCTGATAAATCCTACCATAAAGTCGTTTAAGTTTCTATAATCTTTTTTCACAAACTTATTTAGCCTTCCTCAGTTGATCAGCTTCTTCAAATGGAAACAAAATGTGCCAGAGGCTCAGCTAACCCAGACAAGTTTCTTGAGCTCAATGTTGTTTCATTTCAGACATACAAATCAGGAGGTAGTGGCTGATCTGGGCAGTTCCCCACTAGAAGGTTCATGGGCCAGGATGCTCGTATAGAATCTTCCTTTGCCATTGGGGGCAGCTTGAAGGATAGCACTCTACGTTCACACGTGGTCTTGATTTCCAAATCATCCTTGCAGTAAGTGATACCTAACTTTTGTAGAACTTAAAGAAAAAAAAAAACTTCATTATTACATATAATCTTACCAAGAAGTGTTTGAGGAAAGTATTATCATTCCATTTTTAGATGCCTAAAGAGGCTGAAAACCTGCCCAAGGATACAGATAGAAGGGCTGAGAAGTTGAAGAGAAAGTACAAGTAGGGGGAGTGGCAGGGAGAGGGAGAAGCAGACTTCCCGCTGAGCAGGGAGCCTGATGTGGGATTCGATCCCAGGACCTCGGGATCATGACCTGAGCCAAAGGCGGTTGCATAACCAACTGAGCCACCCAGGTGCCCTCATTGTGCTTTTTAAACTATTTCCTGGCAGAGCCCTAGGGGTTCTGAGAAGCTCCCATAGGGGCCCCTAACGCGGCAGGATGAATGGGGAGCTGAGAGAAGTTAGGGGAGGACCCTCTATTTTAAATCACAGAAACTTTGCCTTTATCTATTTTACATAGTAGATTTGGGGATAAGATTTCTTTAGAGAAAAGTATTCCTAAGAAAATTTGCAAAGAAGCTGAAGTTAATTTTTTAGTTTCTGGAGGCAGTAAAGCAGGTACTCTCTCTAGATGAATGGACCTTAACATAGGCACAGCCTCACAGAGTATGGATATAAATCTAAGCAGACTTTGGTTAAGGCCATTTTCGATTCCTCAAGAGACCTAGTGGAGAAGAAAGGTTGGGAGGCGCTTCCCAGGCAAACAACAAAGAAGGTTGTTCACCACTCCAAACAGGGTTTGGGGTGATCTGATAGAGGAAAAGGAGCTGGATCTTTCTTCTCTGGCTAGAAGGTGTATAGCACATTTTATCAGTAGGTCCTAGCATGTTGAGCATTGGCAATACTGGTTGGGTTTGTGGCTTATGTCTTAGGTAGTCCTAGAGAAACCAGATCTTGCGTGCTATCCTCCATAACTACCATTATAGAGACAAGTAGGCGTGACCTGGGAGGAACCTAACAGCAACAGCCTGGAGGCCTGATCATATGGAGCAGGTGACCAGGTGTTTTAGGGGTAAGGCTGCCCAGGCATCCATGGGCTAGGAATCCCATGCAAAATGAACTCACTAGTCCTTTTTAAAAGAAAGATAGTTAAAAGCTGATGAAACACTTGCATTTCCTACATGGCATTGGTATCTAAGATAGTCAATTTTATGTGTCCATTTGGCTAGTCGACGGTGTGTATATTAGGTTGTTGAAAGTAGTAAGAAAGGGGCACCTGGGTGGCTCAGTGGGTAAAAGCCTCTGCCTTCAGCTCAGGTCATGATCTCAGGGTCCTGGGATGGAGCCCCGCATCGGGCTCTCTGCTCAGCGAGGAGCCTGCTTCCCCCCGCCCCCGCCCTGCCTGCCTCTCTGCCCACTTGTGATCTGTCAAATAAATAAATAAAATCTTTAAAAAAAAAAAAAGAACCATAATTACTTGACTTTCAGTAAAGCAGGTTGCCTTCCAATATGTGGGTGGGGCTCATCCAATCCACTGAAAGCCTGAAGAACAAAAACTGCGGTTTTCCAGAGAGGAAGGAATTCTGCCTCAAGACTGTGATAGAGAAATTCTGCCCGAGTTTCTAGCCTGCTGGCCTACCCTATAAATTTGGGACTTGCCAGCTTCCACAGTCACATGAGCCAATTCCTTAAAATAAATCTCTTAATATACATATACATAGATCCTGTTGGTTCTGTTTCTTTGAAGAACCCTTACTGATACAGTACCTAAATTCAAGCTGCTGTCATACAGTCAGTTTTTATCAGCCGGCTGTATGTCTGAGGCTTACAGGTTTTAACTGCTTTAAGGAACAGTCCAGTGATGAGAGAAATTTCCTCATGACGTGACTTTTCTTTGCAAAGGCCTACATTCCCTTTAAAGGGAATTATGTGGGGCTCCTGGCTGGCATGCGACCTTCGATCTCAGGGTTGTGAGTTTGAGTCCCACATTGGGTGTAGTGAAAATCAAAATAAAATCTTAAAAAAATAAAAAGTACAAATAAAGGGGATTTTCTGAGGAATCCCTACCAAACACCACCTTCACATTCTTATATTGCAGAGACAAAAGAATGTTGGTTAGCGTTTTCCTTGCCCAACTTAGAAGGAAATAGTCCAGAATTCCCAGAGGCTTATATAATCCTTCTCTGGGAACTGAAAGGGCAACATGCTTTACCTGCATTATACGTCTACTGGCTCTTAATTCTGTTGCAAAGTGCTTTCACAGAATTTATCTTGAGCCTTTGACATAGGTATGGCAGAGGCTGCTATTTGCTTTCTAATACTAGTTTCCCCTTCGTTCCCTGGTAGAAACCTTCAATATTTTGCTGAGTTAATTGCTACACAATAAAAAGACTGCTAGTCCTCCTTGGAGGTAGGCGATGCCCAGCTTGTTTTGGCAACGTAGCACTGTGGTTAGGCACACAGATTCTGGAATCAGGCTATGTAGGGGTCACATCTCTGCTTCATCTCTTACTAATGGTTAATTTGCTTCTCTGTGCCTCAGTTTCTGCATCTGGAAAATGATATGGTAATAGTACCTACTGTACTGAGTTTCTGCGATGAATAAATGAGTTTATATTGATAAAGCCTTTAGAACAGTGCTTAGCACACAGTAAACACTCTAGAACCACTAGCTATCATTTTTATCGTTATTTTGGCCAACAAGATATAAGTACAAGTGTTGTGTGAGATATTTAGGAAGTGTTAAAGGGAAGGGCAAACCCTTCTGCTCCTTCTTACTTCCTTGTGGAGTTTGGACGGCCATCTTGGAACAGGCAACCGCAAGCTTAGGATGGTGGACTAGCAAGATAGAGCGGAGACCTGTGATGGCCGTGGAGGTGCCACGGCAGTCCTAGACTGCCTATCTCCAGACTTCTCTTCATGAGAGAGAAATAAGTTTCTTTTTTGTTTAAGACACCATTGTTAAATGCAGCCAAACTTAATACTAGTGGATTCAGTAAATATGACAGGTGGTACTACCCTCTCTCAACTATAACCCAGTAAGGTTACCCAATAAAAGTTAGAATGTTGGACTGAGAAGAAGGCAGTGGTTAAATAGCCCTTATGTATAACCCAACTTGTGCCCTGGTATGAGGAAAATTTGCCAGGCCTACATTTGGAGAAAGGTGTCCCTTTGTATCCTAGTCCTGTCCTTACCTTCTTCCCTATCCCAGGTAGAGCTGCTTGATCATTAGATCATTTTTCCTTCTGTGTGGAAGTCATGAGGAGATTGGGACCACATTAATAATTGTATTTAAGAGGCAGTTAAGGCCCTTTGTTTGGCAGAGTTATTTTCTAGGCAGTTATTTTCTAGACTCATTGAGGTATTATTTCTATTTTCACCTTTCTTCTTGGAATCTTTCTTTCCCATTTCCCACTGCACGTTGAATCTAATGGACTCCTTCAGGTCTGACCCCAAACCCACCTCCTTCAGATGACCCTTTTTGATTATTCTAGCTCCTTTTTAACAGCTTCTTACTGCTCCCCGATGAAAGGAAATATTTTTGTTTTGTTTTGTTTTTGTTTTTTTTAAAGTGGAGTCCAACATGGGCTTGAACTCATGATGCAGAATTCAAGACCTGAGATCAAGAGTCCGCTACTTAACCAGTTGAGCCACCCAGGCGCCCCTCATTACCTAGGAAGGTTTGAAAGCCATGTTCATGAAGCAGTGAAGAACGGGGTCTCTCCTTTGTAGCCAGAACGGCATGTCACAGATGGCCTCCTATCTTTCTGCCCCTCTTTGAACTCACACATTTCTTATTTATGTTATTCAGATATCAACTCAAGATTTAGGTCGATGAAGTTTTACATTGCCAAGTTAAATGAAGAACAATTTTGCTTTACACCTCTTATTGCCTAAGGCTGCCCTTTGTATACTCAAGATATCTTTTATGTATAGCAGTCTATTTTTTCCAGAGCCCCTTACTTTTGCAACACAAAAGAACTGGCAAAGGCTATGAAATACATTTTTCTTCTCTCTTCCCACCAGGCTCTGTGAGGGGAAGGGAATATATCCCCACTGGTATGAAATATACTTCCTCCCTTAGAATGCAGAAGTGGAAAAATTAGTTTGGGGTTTAAAAATATTCTTTTAATCAGTGTTTCACTATAATACTTGCTATTTCTTTTTTACTATGGAAAACATTATGGGAACCATTTAATGCACATTGTTCTATTTCATCATCACAACACTATGGGTAGGGATAATTACAGTACCTATTTTGCAGATAAGGAAAGAGGCTCAAGAAGGTTAAGTACCTTGTCCAAAGTCACATAGCTGTTTTTTGAACTTGGGTCAGTCTGACTCCAAATTCCATAAATTCAACCCTATCCTATACTGACTTGTCAGTGTAATTTGCTTAATCTGTTGGATTTAATGAATCATTTGGCAGTGGGATATAGTGAAAATAATGGCTCTGGAATTAGACCTGAGTTTGAATCTGAACTTGTTCTTTTTTTTTAATTAAAAAATTTTTTTAAAAAGATTTTATTTATTTACTTAAGAAAGAACATGCATAAATGAGCAGAGGGTAGGAGCAGGGAGAGAGAGAGACAGACAGACTCCCCACTGAACTGGGAGCCCAACTCAGAGCTCCATCCCAGGACCCTGAGATCATGAGTGAGCCAAAGGCAGATGCTTAACTGACTGAGCCACCCAGGCACCCCATCTAAACTTGTTCTCTTGCTAATGGTTTGACCTTGGGCATACCTACATCATTTAAATGGGTAAATGAATGAATGAGTGAGTGAATGAATAAATAAACAACACATCTTGGAGGAATTTGGTGAGGATTAGATATGACTGTGCCTAACACATAGCAGATACTAGCTGAAAGTTTCCTGTATCTGTTCTTCACTCTCTTACATGGTTAACCTGTGTTTTTCCAATAAGACCATAAATACCTTAGGGAGAGGGGCATGTCTTAGATTTCTTGTATAGCCTCAGAATGATATACAGTGTGAGGCACATTATAGGAAGATAATTAATACATTTTATATTAATAATTTTTTAAAGAAAGTCTTGTGTTGAAATTTGATGCCTATAAAATATTATAAGAGGTTTTTCTCCATTCTAGAAGCAAATAATTAACTGGGAAAATACATCTTGGCTCTTTTCTCTTGTAGTGTGTCACAATAGTACAAACTTGTTTATTAATGCTTTAGCAATTTTTTTTCTAACTTGTAACATGGGAAATGAGTAATTATTGTTGAAAGCATATCCATTTAACTTATAATTTTTATGTACTCTTCCAGAATGAGAATTAATTTTTGATTTGAGAATAACTTCCAAAATCCCCGGCTGGTCCATTTTCTTTATGGCCATCTTTAGGACATTAGAAAAGTTAGTTTACTCTGATGACTAGTCAAATTAAAAAAAAAAATTAGCCCAACTATTTGTTTGACTGAATTGTCTCTTGTACTAAATTAATTGATAGAGTTTTTAAATCAAAATTACTAAGGGTGTATGTCTTGATATTTTAGTGTTTGTGTTTAAATCACTATTTCAGGCCTTTAAAGAAAGGTTGAGAATTAAAAACGTGAAATAAAAAAGAAGGGTAAGAGACATAAAGGATAGATTTAAAAGGTCCAACATATGTCTAACATGAGCTCCAAAAAAAGAACTATAGAGAATGGGAGAAGAGACAATTTTTAAAGAAATAATGCTTGAGAATTTTCCAGAATTGATGAATGACATGTCTTTAGATTCTGGAGGCATGAATCCAGAGTAGAACAAATTAAAGCAAATCTGCTTTCTAGACACACCATGGGGAAGTTGCAGAATACCAAAGACAAAGAAAAGCTCTTAAGATTAACTTGCTCATAACCATACAGCTAGTAAGTAATGGAACCAGTATTCAAATCTAGTGTTTTAAATCATGAGTACTAGATCATCAAGTTATAAGCTTTCATGTACAGATGAGGTAATAGAGGCCAAGACACGGCAGATTTGCTTTAGGAGTTTAATTGTAGCAGGTCTTGAAGTTATACTGACCCCTTTACCTCAAAAATAGGAGAATTGGGACGCCTGGGTAGCTCAGACAGTTAACTGTCTGCTTTTGGCTTGGGTCATGATCCCAGAAACCTGGGTTAGGGCTCCCTGCTCAGCGGGGAGCCTGCTTCTCCCTCTGCCTGCTGCTCCCCCGCTTGTGCCTGTGCTTTCTCTCTCTCTGACAAAAAAAAAAAGGTGGGAGAATCCTCACTGTGTGTGGTAAGATGAATAATGCTATATCTTGGAAGCAATTAGTTATGGATTTTGGACTGTTTCCAAGATGATCAGCAGACACTGAAGAACATAGTTAAGAACATCCAATGCTTACCATGCTTATCATGTAACAGACATTGTTCTAAGTTTTTAACATACATTAATCCATTTAATTCTCATACCAACTCATTGAGTTAGGTACATGCATGCCTCAGATATTGCGGGTTCTGTTCCAGACCACCACAGTAAAGCAAACATTGCAAAAAAGTCAGTCAAATGAATTTTTTATTTCCTAGTGCATATGTAAGTTATGTTTATACTATAGTATAGTCAGTTAAGTATATAATAGCATTATGTCTAAAAAAATGTACATATCCTAATTTAAAAGTATTGCAGGATGCCTGGGTGGTTCAGTCAGTTAAGCCTCCAACTCTTGATTTCGGCTCAGGTCATGATCTCAGGGTCATGGTATTGAGCCCCACGTTGGGCTCCTTGCTGAATGTGGAGCCTGCGTAGGATTCTCTCTCTCCCCCTCCTCCTCCTCCCCTGCTCACACACACACACACTTTCTCTCTCTAAAAGAAGGAAAAAAAACTTTATTGCTAAAAAATGTCAACCATCATCTGAGCATTCAGTGAGTCATAATCTTTTTGCTGATAGATGCTCTTGCCTTAATGTTGATGGATGTTGACTGATTAGAGGTGGTTGCTGAAGGTTGGGGTGGCTGTGACAATTTTTTAACAATAATACAATGAATAACAATGAAATTTGCTGCATTGATGGACTCTTCCTTTCATGAAGGATTTCTCTGTAGCATGTGGTGCTGTTCAATAGCATTTTACCCACAGTAGAACTTCTTTTTCAAAACAAATCGGTCCTTATAAACCCTGTTGCTGCTTTATCAGCCGAGTTGATGTAATATTCTAAATCCTTTGATGCCAGTTTAATGATCTCCACAGCATCTTTACCAGGTGTGGTTACCATCTCAAGAAACAACTTTCTTTGTTTATTCCTCATCCATTCAAGTTTTATCATGAGATGACAGCAATTCACTCCCACTCTTCAGCCTCCACTTCTAATTCTAGTTCTCTTGCTATTTCCATCTCATCTATGATTACTACCTACACCGAAGTCTTGAACCCCTCAAAGTCAATCCATGAGGGTTGGACTCAACTTCTTCTGAATTCTTGTGAATGTTGATATTTTTACTTCTTCCCATGATTCATAAATGCTCTTAATGGCCTATAGAATGGTAAAACCTTTCCAGAAGGTTTTCAATTTACTTTGCCCTGATCCATGAGAGGAATCATTATCTAGGGCAACTAGAACTCTATAAAATCTATTTCCTTCTCTTCTTTCTTTTTGGATTTTATCTATTTATTTGTCAGAGAGAGAGAAAGAGCCAGTGAGCACAAGCAGGGTGAACAGCAGACAGAGGGAGAAGCAGGCTCCCCACTGGGCAGGGAGACCAAAGTGGGACTCGATCCCAGGACCCTGAGATCATGACTTGAGCCGAAGGCACCTGCTTAACTGACTGAGCCACCCAGGCATCCCAAGTGTGTTTCTTAAATAATAAGACTCGAGAGTTGAAATTACTCCTTGATCTTGGGCTACAGAATGGATGTTATGTTAGCAGGCATGAAAACAACATTAATCTCGTATATTTCCATTAAAGCTCTTGGGTAAACAGGTGCATTTTCAGCGAACAGTAGTATTTTGAAAGGAATCTTCTTTTTTTCTCTGAGCAGTAGGTCTCAACAATGGGCTTAAAATGTTTAATAAACTGACCTGTAAACAGATATGCTGTCATCCAGGCTTCATTGTTCCATATATAGAGCATAGACAGAGTTGATATAACATAATTCTTAAGATCCCTAGGATATTCAGAATGGTCAACAAACATCGGCTTCAACTTAATGTTACCAGGTGCATTAGCCCCTAACAAGAGAGTCAGCCTGTCCTTTGAAGCTTTGAAGCCAGGCATTGACATCTCCTCTCTAGTTGTGAAAGTTCTAGATGACATCTTCTTCCAGGAGACTGTTTTTCTTTTCCTTTCTTTTTTTTAAAGATTTTCTTGTTTGTTTGAGAGTGAGCGAGCACATGAGTGGGGGGAGGGGCAAAGGGAAAGGGAGAGAGAGACTCTCAAGCAGACTCTGTGCTGAGATCATGAACTGAGCCGAAACCAAGTAGGATGCTTGACTGACTGAGCCACTTGGCTGTTCCTAGACTGTTTGAAATACATTGAAAATCTGTTGTGGGTGTAGCCAGCTTCATTAATGATCTTAGCCAAATCTTCTGGATCACTTGGTGCAGCTTCTCCATCAGCAGTTACTGCTTCCCGTTGCACTTTTATGCTATGGAGACGGCTTCCTTCCTTAAACCTCATGAACGAACCTCTGCTAGCTTCCAATTCATCTTCTCCAACTTCCTCACCTCTCCCAGCCTTCAGAGAATTGAAGAGAGTTAGGGCCTTGCTCTGGATTAGGCTTTGGCTTAAGGGAATGTTCTCACTAGTTTGATTTTCTATCTAGACCAATAAACTTTCTATCAGCAATAAGGCAGTTTCACTTTCTTATCACTTGTGTGTTCACGGGAGTAGCACTTTTAGTTTCCTTCAAAAACTTGTCCTTTAAACCCACAACTTGGCTAACTGGTTCAAGAAGCCTAGCTTTCAGCCTGTCTTGGCTTTCAACATGCCTTCCTCACTAAGCTTAATCATTTCTAGCTTTTGATTTAATATGAGAGATGTGCGACTCTTCCTTTCACTTAAACACATAGGGGCCATTGTAGGGTGATTAACTGGCCTAATTTCAATATTATTGTGTCTTAGGGGATAGGGAGGCCTGAAAAGAAAGAGAGACAGGGAAATGGCAGGTCTGTAGGGCAGTCAGAACACAGACATTTATCGATTAAGTTCACTGTCTTGTATGGGTACGGTTTGTAGTACTCCAAAAACAATTACAATAGTAACATCAAAGAAGACTGATCACTGATTACCATAGAAATTTTAGTAATAAAGGAAAAGCTTGAGATGTTACAAGAATTACCAAAATGAGACACAGAGACAAAAAGTGAACAAATGCTGTTGAAAAAATGGTACCAGTCGACTTGCTCAATGCAGCGTTGCCATAAACCTTCAATTTGTAAGAAAAAAAAAAAGCAACATTTTTGTGAAGCACAA
Organism: Enhydra lutris kenyoni; assembly: GCF_002288905.1. Lineage (NCBI taxonomy): Eukaryota > Metazoa > Chordata > Mammalia > Carnivora > Mustelidae > Enhydra > Enhydra lutris. Next base: position 3,991,911 of record NW_019154137.1, read on the forward strand.
TAAGGCAAAGCACAATAAAATGAGGTATGTTGGTATTGGTTTTATCGTAATTTTTTAAAATCACAAATTTTGAGGAAATTACGGTACGTAAAAAGAGGGGAAGTGATATGCCAAGGTCACAAAGCCAATAAGTGGAAAAGCCAGGATTAACACCTCAAGTACTCTGACTGCAGAGTCCTTAACCTCTACACTACATTGACCCTACCTCAAATGAAGTAAATATTATGAAGTCAGAAACCGTGTCTGTCTTCTTCACTGCTGTAGTCCTAGGACCCAGTATAATTCCTGGAACATAATGGATGTTCAATATATATTCCTTATACTAATAACGGGATGAATAAATGAGTCAACATGGTTTGCACTGCATACCCAGTGTGGCTGTATGGACTGAACTGTCCCATTACCAGTTAGCTACTTAGTAACTGTGAAATTTCTTAAAAATAGGACCGCTTTGTTTCTTACAATGCCAAGCATCTTGGCAGTTGGAGTTGTGACTTAATACCCAACATCAGCTTTGCCCTTTCAGCTTTCAGGATCTGGCTACAGTAGATCTTCTGGTTCTGATTCTAAGCTCTGAATTGTAGCTGAACCCTATTTGCTGCCTGCTGACTCGTGACTGGGCCCAGAGGCAACAGGACCCTGGGTGGAGAGAGTCCCAGTTATGATTTTAAAATATGGACCTGTAACACAAAGGCAACAAGAGGCAGCTGGAAACTATCCATAACCTGCATATTCTCTGGGGGCCTGCCCAATCATGTGATTGCAGAGCATGCAGATTTTCAGCAGAATGAAAGAAGCAACATGCTTACAACATAAGCATCTGAGAGGCAATGGGAAGCCATCTGTCTCTTAGCTCTGAGACCGAACTGAGGGCTAGTATTAGGCCTCTTGTGTGTTACAGCTCCATTTTATTCTTAATTCAAACCAGATTCCTATTAAAACAGACTCCTTAAAAAGCCTAACAGCCTAAGTGGGTAATCACTCTCTAAAAATGCAATCTCTCTGCTTTCACTCTGGGGCCCTTGTGTGACATTATGCAATTTTTAAAGTTTTAAGAGAATAAATTTTCACTTAAAAGATGGCAGAGACCTCTTTGTCTGTCTTATGCCTCAGAATACATAGCCACATCCACAATTTAATTATTGGAATTCTCAGGTTGATAATGCAACTTGATAGAACTAATGTATTGTTCACTGTCGAATATTATTATACCTACTCAGAACCCCCAGTCTGAGCACTTTGCCTCTTCAGTAAAAAGTAATTAGCAAAAGACTAATTTAATAATGTGACTGGCTTTGTTAATTTCTTACTACACTGGACAAACCAGTTTTTTTTTTTTTAACTGTTTGCTCCAACCAGTTGTTTTGGCTTTCTGTATTGATTTATGTCTTCAATAAAACCCATCTACGAGTTGGTCAAGCCAGTACAAACAGTTGAATAACTACAGGGCTTGAACCTGGGCAAACGTTAGCATCCCGTTGTCCTCTTTTGATCAGAAATAGAAGGATTTGGCCATTCAAACATGATAAAGATAACGAGAGTGTAAATTGTTAACAGAAATGTCAACACATACCAGTTCCATCACTAAGATGTGACCATTTATCAAGGGTGTAGTCACCTAAGAAATCAATGATGTGGGAGGCAAATTGGTAATAATACCCTCATCTTTTTCTAAACTAGAAGACTTCAACTAGGTTTGGGCATGATTAGTAAATCCTCCTTCCGCTCTGAATAAACCCTTTAATTTGCATCCATCACCACATATTTCCTAAGACAAGAGGTGGTAATCTTTTGATTTCATGAAATATTCTCATTTATAATTGTCATTAACTGAATAGAGCTGGATCTATTCTCTTTTCTCCGGATTTCTTTTACCAGAACATGATTATTCTGCTTCCTTAGGTATATAACTAAGAAATGGATAAATCAAAGAGATAGAAGAATTATCTTTGATTGAAGGAGGTAGAGGTGCTATAAATACATGTCTAGACACCCCTTTTTTTAACTTCTATCTCTGCATCATTAATACATTCATTAGTGAGGGCCCTGTTCACATATTTCTTATCAACTCTAATCATTTGTGTGTTTGAATCAAGGTCTCCTGCCTTCATTAGTGTCACTAATGCCTGTCAGCAGATGATAATGTAGGAGAATCTCACAAATTGGTATGCATTCTGAGAGAGGAGACCAAAACTCAGTCAGTATTCTTGTATGACAGAAGCTGTAACAAATGGCCATCCTTCCCAGGAGAAGTGTAAACAGGTCGCTAATTAATGCATTTACCATTAGCCTCTGTTTAGTCTTCAGTCATACTATATTCATTCATTATGTTGGGACACTGAGTACAATGTTGTTATGGAAATGAGGTATTTGCACAGTCTCCTTAGATCCACATGACAGATTGAGTTATCTACCTATTTTTCTCTAAGCACTTTCCCAGATATCGGAGAGTTTATAAATGACCTTGGCGAAGATCCTAATTTATTACTAGCCTTCTGATGTAAATTGTGTAATGGGTTGGCACTTTACTTAGACACATGCAATGACAGCCCTTGGTGTGTGTGGGGGGTGAAGTTGGGGCACATTGAGGAGGAAAGGGGAAAGTAAATTCTAACTTTTAGGAGATGTGATGTAATGGCAGGGAATTTAAATTAAAATTAGAAGTAGAATGGTACAATGAGAGGTTTGTTGCTGCTGAAAGACTGAACTATAGACATTGATGGTCAGTTTTCTTCCATCATATCCACAACAGTTCTCAAAGAAAGATATAATTAGGACAAACTTTTTTTTCTTCCAGCTGGAAATTCTAAATCCCCCAAATTCTTAGATGAAAACCTCAAATAAGGAATGGGAGCATCAAGGAAACCTAGTCATGCCTTCTTTGTTGACTACATACGTTATATATTTACTATAAATAGCAGTTCTTAGCATAACTCATCCATTCACTTACTTAACAACATTTATTGAGTAACATTTTGGGCCAGGTGATCTGCTATATGTTTGGGATACAGAGATGAAAAAAATATAGCCCTCCCTTCAAACTCAGGAGGCAAATTGATGAGACACTGTGGTTATCATAAGGATCATAAGTGATACAATGATTTTATGTCCAGAAGGCTATGGGAGCATAAAGAAGGGATTTGTCACGGAAAGCTTAGGGAAGATTTCTCCGAAGAGGTGACATTCGAGCTGAGTCTTAAAGGGTAAGTAGGAATCTTTGAGAGGAAGGGAGGAGACATATATGTCAGGTGGAGAGAATAGGATGTACACATTTTAAAAGACATTAACCAGTGTGCTGTGTTTTTGGAATGGTAGGAAGTTCAAGGTGACTGGAGCATTGTCTATACCTAGGATAAGCTATCAGGAAGAGTGATGGAAGATCACTAATGTATAAGATGTAGATGAGGGCCAAACAGAGTCTTACATGTCATTCTAAAAGGTAGGCAGGGAATAAAGAGTTAATGGAGGCACCACATAGCTAGGTTGGTCTTTAGAGATTACCTTAGTAGAAGTAGGGCGATCGTGGGAGAAAGGAAAATGGTCAGGAGCTTGGTGAAGTCTGAACAAGTGAAAAGGAGGGTCTGAATTAAAACAGGTATATTAAAAGAGGGAAAGGAGGTTTTGAATTTAAGGGATATTTGAGAAATCCAATTAATAGGACTAGTGATATGTAAATGTTAGGAAAGTGAGAATTAAAAGTCAAGAAGTCCTTATGGTTACCTTAATTTTCAAGATCCTTGAAAGCTCTGTTACCATGATATATACTTATCAATGTGCAGATGGAGAAACTAAGGCATAGGGATTACATAATTTGTCAAAGTCAAGTCGGGATTAATAACTCTTGGGGTTTTAAGGCCTTTAATAGACTTCATTCCTCAAAGAGCTGCCTCTTCCAGAATTATGAAGGAAACTTCTTTTTCTTGAGGTTTTGGACCTAAACCTCTACTTGTAAATGTGAATTGGGAAATGTTATTTTGTCTTTCCTGCTATTCTTTTCATTCAAGAATAAGGCAATTTTTTCATGTGTTTTCTTTTTAGCCACATCTGCATGATGACAAAACATGCAATTAAATAGTAATAGATTCAGCCAATGAAGTGGAAAGAAGACTGGAAAGAAGTCAGGCACATGAATTCTAATCCTAGTTCTTTCACTCTGTAGCTGTTTGATTTTAGGCAGGTTATTTAACCAATCTTTAATATAATAATCAAGCCTTAATATTTGGTTTATTTTGTGTCTGTAATTAATTCTGTGATCTGTATAATACCAAATAACTTGTTAGACAAATAGTCACCCACCAAGTCACCATCCAAGAAAATAGACGTGTTGTTTTACTGAAATGGCCCAAATGTTCAGTGATTTGGATGTTGGTAGTTCCCTCCTTCTTTTCCATTCTTAATCCTAATTTCTATCTCCAGATTCAACCTGCTGCCTTTTTGGTACTGGCTAACTATTGAACACTTGAAGGCTGTTAAGAGACCTATGGATTGGCCTAGATCCTTGTGTTCCCTCCAATCAGGTGTTCCAGCCAGTAGAAGGGTAAAGAAAACTGAAATAGCATGAGCTATCTACTGGCTACTCCCTACAAAGACTTGGTGCCATTTTCCAGTGCTGGACAACTTTATTCCTTTGTATCCAGGACAAAATAGTGCCAAACCTTAATTATCAAGGTACTTTTGAGAAAAATGCTTCATTCTTGGGGTCTTGGTTTATCTATCAATAGAAAAAAGATAGATACAAGTGTATTATTACACTGGGGATGTTATGATATTGAAGGAGATTATATGGATGAAGGAATTTGAGAAGAGTCTAAAACAGGGATGGTAGATGGGTTTCAAGTCATGTGAACCCTGGTTGCCTGGAGTCACTTAGAAAGAGTAATTACTATGGGTATAGGGTCAGATGTGGCTGAGCACAGCTACTATGCCAAGAGTAGGACAGACGAGTTATTGAAAGTGAGTGAGTAAGCTTTAGGAGGTCTTTGAGGCAAAAGAGAAAGGGTACTTGCATGGTGCCTACAAGGCATAAGGGTCAGTCTATACAGGAAGTACACTTTTAGGACAGTGAGAAATTCTCTTTTAAGCTTTTATTGAGGTATAATATGTACACAGAGGAGTGTACATGTCATAAGTATGCAGCTTGATAAAATCTCAAACTGAAAATAAACAATAAGGGTTATTGTTTTGGATTCATAGTCAAGGTACTAAGTATTTGGGGGCTAGGGTGAGTTAGGTGACTTAATGGGTGACTGTGGAGCACTATGGCTGGCCTTTTAGTGTTGGGGTCTTGTATAGTTGAAACTAAAATGGGATTTGTTGTCATGAGACCAGCATTCACATTCTGGATTCACTACAATGTTGCTGTGTGACCTTGGGAAAATCTTTTCACTTCTCACTAAGACACTTCTCAGGGTCCTAATGTCCTTATCTGTAAAATGTACTCAGTGACAATTCCTATATTATCTAGAGGGTCAAATGTAGTTGTAGTTGTGAAAGCATCTTTGAAAAATTTGAAGTGTCATTTTCCCAGTGCCTAGCACAGTACCTGCTTGCTACATAGTAAGTTTTTGAATTGGTAGCACCTAATAACTCTCAGAAATGTTTGCTTAAATAGTATGAAAGGTAATTTGACCTAAATGCACACCCAAGGCTGCCTTTAAGACAATTTCTCTCATGAATGTTAAGGTCAGTTCAACCACCTTGAATATTTCAGCTTTAGATTCTTCTTTGCTTACAGAGAAGGAAGTTTGCCCAATGGGAATATGAATAAAAATACAGCAGTGCAGGATGATAGATTCCCATGGTGTCATGGTAGGACTATGATGTGAGATGGTTGGACATGTTTTTCTTTTTACCTACAGTATTCCCCTGTGGCTTCCAATGCTTATCTATAATACCTTGTAGTATAATGTTTAGATACTTTCTAGACCTAGCTGTCCATGGAGACAAGTAGATTTGTGAGTGTGCTAGTTATTCCAAGTGACTAACTGTAGCAGTTTATCCAACCTTTTCTCTCTCTCTCTCTCTCTCTCTCTGTCTCTTTTTTTCTTGCAGTTCAGAAGTCTTGAAAAAACCTACCATACTGCATGACTTGTACGGAATTCACTTTGTAAAATATCTTCCTTCCTGAATTTAGTTTATTTTGCCTTGGGGAGAGTATAGTTTGTTTATAGGAATTGCTACTTCTTGCCTAGAAATACGCTCTTGGTAAAATGAAACATTAGCATATAGGAGAATTTCCAAGCCTCACTGCCCAGCTCCTCCAAGCTCCTCCAAGAAGATGTTCAGGGGAACAAAGGCAAATGAGAGATCTCCAGAGCCTGAAAAGTATTTCCCTCATTAGAGTAAGCAGTGGACCAAAGCCATGGTTCCCCATGGGTTCTCCATCTAGTTGATCTTATTCTGGCCAGGAGAAAGTGGCCTACTTATGTTGGTGGTTGATAGAACTGAAGCAAGAGAGAGAATGTAGGACAGTTTCTCTCCATAGCAAATCCCTCTGAAAGTGGGCAGCTAACAGCGGGTGAAGCCATCAAAAAACAGGCTTTGGCTTTCAAAGTTAGCCCTTCATCTCCTGGCCCCGTATCTTCTCTTTCCCTTACCTCAGGTTTCCCTTGATATTTTCACTAGAAGCAGAACAAGTTATGGCTCTCTCTGTAGGATCCCAATTACCCTTGCCTTGAGCTTGAATACAGGTAGGCTGAGTTTGGGAGAGTGAAGTTCAAGGGTCTTGGAGCTTTGAAAAAAACTTTTAATGGAGTTAAAGGTCTAATATTAATCCCAGTAATTTTAAACTTATAATAACTTAGAAGCCTGACTTGGAAGTTACCTTTGTTTAGCAACGTATACAAAAAGAACTTTATTATGGAAACTGTCAAACATACACAAATGTAGTGAGAATAGTATAATGAACCTCTACTTACCCTTCACCCAACTTGAGCATTTATTACCATTTTGCCAATATCAGCAAAGCTTTTCTTCATGTAAAATTTCATCTTGGTTTTCTTTCTTTCTTTTTAAAATTTTAAGTAATCTCTACACCCAACATGGGGATCGACTCCCAACCCCAAGGCCAAGAGTTGCAAACTCCACTGACTGAGACAACCAGGCGCCCCTCATCTTGGTTTTTCTATAAGCCTGTTTACTGCCCTTAAGACTTTAAATGATTTTAAGAAATTGTAAATACTTTAGAAGCTCCCCTCTACAAAGAAGTGATCCATCCATCAAGTACAAATAATTCCTAGTTGCTCATCCAATAGGTCTCTCAGGGTCATCCTGAGACAATACTTCCTTAAGGCATTTTGAGTCCAGCTTGAGTTGTTTTTCTTTGAGAGTGATAAACCTGTGTTTTTTAGGAATTATCCTATGATTTGGATTTTTCCCTGGTTTAAACTGACGTTATCTCTTACCATCTTTCCTAGGTAATATCAATTACCAAAGAGGACTGATAAATTGAAAAAAGACGGTGTTTGCAGCCCTGAGTTTCGTGTGACAGCTGAGCTCTTCCTGTGGCGACACAACCACTTAATGCCAGTATTTCGGGCTGGATCCCAGGAAGCCATTGGCTTGTTTGTCTAAGCAGAAACAGAGGGTGTGAATGCGGCCTAAATGAGATAGTGATTGTCCATTAGCCCTCCAGGAAAGGATTGAGTCATACTGTCCAAAGGGCATTAAATCAATCTGGATTACTGGAGTGGATGATTCACTTCCAAGCTGCTTGGATTAACAACATTATTATTTCTCTGCCATCGACCAGGCTTATTATGCCTTGCGTGAAGCAAGACTAATAAGCTTGAAAGCACTTAAAAGTGCTTGAAGCTTTCCAAGCTTCTAAAAATTTATATACAACCTGGTGTAAGTGCCTGGTATATCTGACGCCCATCTCTGGGTGCTTCAGAGATATTAGCTTCTTGACTGTAGAGGAGAAAATGTGACCTCCCATTTTTTGCTTCATTAGTATAGTGGCATAAATAAACTAGGAAAACAAAGCATTTTATCAACTGATTTGACTTTTCCAGAATTCCACTCATTCTAGCTCTCCATAGGCTACTATATCATGTTTCTAATAGAGTCAGCTTTCTTAAGCCTGCATAAAGGATGAGAGATCTGTGGTGTTCCTCCATCTCTCTCGAAGCAAGAACTTTGGATTAATCATAATACTTGACTGTGAAACCCATCTACAAATCTCAGGGGGAAAGTCAGCTTCCCACGGGCCCTGGGTATGACGGGATATGTAATTAGAGTCTCTGGGGTCTGAGGCAGTGTGGCTGCAAATCAGTTAAGCTCAGCACTTTCAAAACCATTTTCTCTCATGGAAGTGAAAAACAATCCGAAGTGCAATGTGAGTTTGAAGGAGAAAAAGCATCTGTGTAAATTGGGTCTTGGAGGGGTTTATAAGACCTTTACTTTGTGGAGATAAATTATTCTCTCATTGTTCCCTAGCCTCTCATCTTTTTCCTTGTTTGATAGTGGCTGAATCTGGAAGTAGGACAGGGGTATCAATAAGAGATATGTAGTTGCCTTCTGTTTGAATGTGCACCTTGAGATAAGAGCAATACTCAGCTGGACTGCTTACAAGGTTTTTTTGTATTCGGGTATTTTTTTTTCTTTGAAAGAGTTTGGTTAACAATGACTTGGTTTCGGGACGCCTGGGTGGCTCAGTGGGTTGGGCCGCTGCCTTCGGCTCAGGTCATGATCCCAGCGTCCTGGGATCGGGTCCCACATCGGGCTCCTTGCTCAGCAGGGAGCCTGCTTCTCCCTCTGCCTCTGCCTGCCACTCTATCTGCTTGTGCTCACTCTCACTCTCTCTCTCTCTCTGACAAATAAATAAATAAAATCTAAAACAAAAAAAAAAAAAAAAAAAAAACAAAAAAAAAAACAATGACTTGGTTTCAAAGCCATGATTTATAGCATCTGTCTGTTCACATTTCTTGATGGGCTCCATCATTTCGATGTGGCAATTATTCCCTGTCTTTAGATATTTTTAGGGGTCCAGGCCCTGACACTTTTTATTTCAGGGACTGGAAAGGGAGAGGGAAGAAATACTGGGACGTGATGGTCCTGTGCTTTAATTTTTTAGGTCTGAGATTCCCTTCTAGGTTTTTCTCTCCATTTTTTGCCAATCTCCAAAGGGCAGATGGGGCCTAAGCGGGGAGGATCAGGCCATGCCTTATCCCTGCAGTTGTTTGTTTGTTGTCTGTTGCCCACGGGGTGCCTTCTACCTCTCCCCCAGTGCTATCCAGGAAATCGACATTTCCCCATCCATCCTGTTGTGTGACACAGCCCCTCTGAAGTGAGAAAGACTAGGAATTGTACTTGTTCATTTATATTCTGGAAGGACTTCAGTGCATCAGTGTACTTTGGCTGGGGTGATCTATTGGTGGTTGTGGAGGAAAGCCCTAAAGGAAGGGATGCTTCTATTAACTTTAGGACCTCTCTCATTCCTTACATGTCAGGCTTTGGTATAACTAAATTGACTTGCTCCCAAAGGAAACAATCCAACGCTGTTGTTTTGTTTTTCCTCCAAGCTAGAGGTATGGTTGGTTGTTTATGTTGGGGGTGGGGGGTGAAAGAAGAATGTAATGAAATCTGGAAGGACCTTTAATGAAATCAAACCCATTTATTTTCCAGGGTTTTATTGTGGGAAGATTTCCATGTGGGTGGACTAGCTGGATCTAAGAGCCCTCAATTTTCTTTCTCTAAGATCTCTTACCCTCTTAGGTGACCTGCTACTCCTACATTTGATTGAATCTTATGTTTTCAAAAGTGGTTGAGGAGCCTGGTTTGAAATTCTAATTCTCTTAATAACTACCTATTGGGCTTTGGACAATTCCCTTTTCCTCAGTTGGCTCATCTTTAAAATGAAAGGGTTGACATAGATTATAGGTCTCGAAGACTCCTTCAAGTTTTCTGGTTGTAAATTTGTGAGTCCTCGTCTTTCTTTTTTAAGTTTAATTATTTACTTTTTTAGTAATCTCTACCCGAGATGTGGGTCTCGAACTCATGACCCTGAGATCAAGAGTTGCATGCTCTTCTGACTGAGCCAGCCAGGTGTCTATAAATTTTGAATCTTCTGAACACGTCTGGTAGAGGGTATCATTGACTCCCACAGAGACTGGTCCAATAGGTATCCTGTATCATTAACATAACCATGAGTACTTTTTTTAAAAAATATTTTATTTATTTATTTGAGATAGACAGAACACAAGCAGAGGGCCAAGGGAGAAGGAGAAATAGACTTTCTGCTGAGCAGGGAGCCTGATGTGGGGCTTGATCCCAGGACCCTGAGATCATGACCTGAGATGAAGGCAGAAGCTTAACCCACTGAGGCACCCAGGCATCCCACCATGAGAACTTTTGAGTTTTCTTTTTCTGTTTCTGGGCTGTAAGATATAATAAGCAGAACTAATTATTTCAGGCCCCTAACTACAAACATAGTTTCTTAAATGAAGAACAAATAACCAAGATTTGGAGGAAAAGGGAAAAAGCATTTGGGGCCTAATGGTGTGACTCAGATTTCTTGAGGAATGGCATTTCAAGGGGAGTATCTCAGCCCGGCACCATGGGGATGAGCGGGAGTTCAGAAATCACTGTGCTTTCCTTCTGGGACTGAGTAGCTTCAGCTCCAGGAAGTCCTAGAATGAGGGAGTCCTCATTCTGGGCACCTTGGGGCACTGCCATGTGAGACCACTTGCTCTAGTTTTGGAGTGGGTTTAGGAGAGACGGGCTTGGAAGTGCTGAATTAGTGGGGCCTTTCATTGTGGCTCCCACAGCACGTATTCTGTTCAGCACTTTTCCCACTGCCTTGGGGTTACTGGGTAGATATGTCTCCCTTGTGTTCCCCATGAATTCCTAGAGTTCCTAAAACAGGAACGAATATCTCAGGCGTCTCTGCAACTCTAGCATCTAACACAGGACCAGGAACACCGTGGCTATTCAATGCATGTCTTCTGAAAAATCTACTCTGATTTCTCAAACTGGAGTCACACAGCTCCCATAGCACCTTCTTTTCATCTCTCAGAATACTGATTACACTCTATTCTAGGTGCCAACTGGTTTGTATCCACTACCTTGCAGGTAGGATTGTATATTCCTTCTCTACCACAGTGCTATGCGCAGAGGAGGTCCTAGATTAAATAAATATTTGTTTGATGGATGTGTAGATGATTTTATTGTTGAAAAGACCCAAATATTATGTGATAATGCCTCCTTCCTGCTCCTTGGGGCTCCCAGAAAGGTATATCTCCCAGCATTTTGCTAAATACTTTATCTTTGTCATTCATTTAATCCCTGTTATTTGAGAACCTACTATATGTCTGTACTGTACCAGGGGCAGTCCCTTTACAGAGATGAATCAGAGAGCTCCAGCCTTGTCAAGAAAGCTTTTATAGGTGAGGGACCTTCAGAATTAAAACAATGTTGGGGTAGGTAGGTGGCTCAGTCCGTTGACGGAGCATCACTCAGCGAGCGTCTCACTCTTGGTTTCAGCTTGGGTCTTGATTTCAGGGTTGTGGGTTCAGGCCCTATGCTGGAGCCTATTTAGGAAACAAAACAAAACAACAACAACAACAAAAACCAATGTCACTATAAAATGAGGTAAAAAAATCTTAACCCAAATATGGGAACTTCAATCTTAAATCAGGTGGTCTAGGGCCCCCCACACAAGATTTCCCTCTTCTCCATTCTTTCCTCCCTGTATCCCATTCTTGGCTGTTTTTGCATATCTGCCTATCTCTTGTGTGTTTTCAGGCCCTGGCATGGGAGCCATAGTGTTGCAGGTCTCGCTACTTTAGTTCTCTTTGAGGACTGCTCATTTATGACACTACCAAACTAAATTCATGCTTAATAATGGCCGTGGAGAATTGCTAGTAATGTCTTACTCTTTCATTTTATGACTTGATTAGCCACCAAAGCTGATTAGATGGATTGTTGTTGTTTTTTTTTTTCTTACAAGAATGATGTCTTAGAGTCTTTTGGGAATTTTTTTTCAATGGTTAAAGTATGGCATTTGCTTTGGTAGATATATCAGTTATGCTCTGTTGTTGTTTTCCATCTTGTGAGGCTAACTAATAATTATCCTATATCCTAATGGTTAATGGGCAAAAATCAATCACACGAATATAGCTCTCTATAGGGGATACTGTTAAATACTGTCTACATGTCACCGGAAGGAAGGGAAACATGTTTTCTTGAACACATAATGGCTATAAAATGTAACTCTAGGGAGACCACTAGAAAGCTAAACCATTCTTTCCATACCTCTCTCCCTTCTGCTGGTGCAACAGAGCGGCTGGGGGACAGGTTCATTGTTTCCTACTCCTATTGTCTTTTCAGATATTCCCATAGTTCTCAGGTGGAAAGAGCTAGACTCTAACCTGATTGATTATAAAAGGTTATTGAGGGACACCTGGGTGGCTTAGTTGGTTAAAGCCTCTGCCTTCGGCTCGGGTCATGATCCCAGGGTCCTGGGATCGAGCCCCGCATTGGGCTCTCTGCTCAGCAGGGAGCCTGCTTCCCTTCCTCTCTCTCCGCCTGCCTCTCTGCCTGCTTGTGATCTCAGTCTGTCAAATAAATAAATGAAATCTTTTAAAAAAATAAAATAAAAGTTTATTGATCCAGAGGTTAAAAATCATTCCCTGAATGTCATTTTAAAGAATGATAAATCTCTAAAGAACATGACATCATCTGCAATTTTCCCTTTTCCTTTTCCTCACAGATTTGCCTAGCAGTGAGGAAATTGGGATTGCATTCTGGTTTGTGCTGAAGGTAGACACCTAGTTGGATTCTGAAGTATCAGCAGGCTGGGGCCAGTACCTATATGTGACATTATCAGAATTAGAACTGAGCAAATATTTACCAAGCAATCAACATGTGCCAAGTACTTGCTAGAAGCTGGGGATTTAGAGATGAATAAGATGGTCAAAACCGGCAATGACATACCCTTTTTTCCTCTGGTAACATTGGGAACATTTAAAAGTCTCACAACAGGGGCGCCTGGGTGGCTCAGTGGCTTAAAGCCTCTGCCTTCGGCTCAGGTCATGATTCCAGGGTTCTGGGATCGAGCCCCGCATCGGGCTCTCTGCTCAGCGGGGAGCCTGCTTCCTCCTCTCTCTCTGCCTGCCTCTCTGCCTACTTGTGATCTCTGTCAAATGAATAAATAAAATCTAAAAAAAAAAAAAAGTCTCACAACAGGGGCACCTGGGTGGCTCGGTGGGTTAAGCCGCTGCCTTTGGCTCAGGTCATGATCTCAGGGTCCTGGGATCGAGTCCCGCATCAGGCTCTCTGCTCAGCAGGGAGCCTGCTTCTCTCTCTCTCTCTCTCTCTCTCTCTCTCGGCCTGCCTCTCCATCTACTTGTGATCTCTCTCTGTCAAATAAATAAATAAAATCTTTAAAAAAAATAAAAAAATAAAAGTCTCACAACAGCAAGTGTTAGTAAGGATGCAGCAAAGTGGCAATTCTTGAATAATGCTGATGGGTATAAAAACTGGGTTAGCTACACTGGAGAGCACTTTGTCAGTGTCCATGAAACTAAAATTCACATATTCTATAATCCAGCAGTCCTACTTCTAGGTCTCTTTATTAAAGTAACATTTATACACATACACCAAGATATATTTAATAAAGCATATTTGTTTTAACTTTTTTTTTTTGTAATAACAAAATCTTGGAAACAACCTAAATGCCCATCTCCAGGGAACTGGTTAAATAAAATGAGGTAATCCATATAATGGATAATTATACTACAATTAAACAGAATTAGCCAGATATATGTATCAACATGGATATATTTCAAAAACATTTTTTTAAAGATTTTATTTATTTATTTGACAGAGAGAGACACACAGAGAGAGGGAACACAAGCAGGGGGAGTGGGAAAGGGAGAAGCAGCCTTCCCGCTGAGCAGGGAGCCCAGTGTGGACCTGGAACCCAGGACCCTGGGATCATGACCTGAGCAGAAGGCAGACGCTTAATGACTGAGCCATGCAGGCACCCTCAAAAATATTTTTTTTTTAAGATTTTATTTATTTATTTGACGGACAGAGATCACAAGTAGGCAGAGCAGCAGGCAGAGGGAGAGGGAGAAGCAGGCTCCCCACTGAGCAAAGAGCCCGATGTGGGGCTCGATCCTAGGACCCTGAGATCATGACCCAAGCCAAAGGCAGAGGCTTTAACCCACTGAGCCACCCAGGCACCCCCCTCAAAAATATTTTTGAGTGAAAAAAGTAAGTGGCAGAATGGTACACATAGCCATGTGACATTTGGGAAATGATGTGCAAGCCAAAACTAAATGTTTTCTATGAATATAGGAAAGTCAGAAAATATATGAAAAAGACCAGAAAGATACATATCAAACTCATATTAGTGTCTTGTTATCTTTGGAAAGGCAGGGAAGAAAAATAGTATGGGGGTGGAGGTCAAGGGGACATTTGGTTTTAGCTATAATATTCTATTCTGAAACAATGAACAGTATTTTCATAAATTATTTTTGAAGAAAATAAATAGAAAAAGACTAGAAACAAAAGTGCCAAAATGTCAATAGTGGTTACTTGTGGATGTTAGAAATGTGGGTGATTGTTGTATTATTCTTTATACTTTTCTGTATGTTTTTAAATTAATAACAGCAATTGAAGAAACAACTACAAAATCCCATTGTCCATAACGTCAAAGAGCCTGCTCTCAAATGAGGAAAGAAAGGTAAACAAACACATAAATAGGTAAAAAGTTCAGGGTGCTGAGAGAGCAAGAAGGAGAGGCTACTAACTTAGACTTAGGGGTGCAGTAAAAATTTTCCCAGAGAAGATGCCAATGATTTAGGCCTTAAAGATCAAGTATGGGGGCGCCTGGGTGGCTCAGTGGGTTAAAGCCTCTGCCTTCGGCTCAGGTCATGATCCCAGAGTCCTGGGATCAAGCCCCGCATCGGGCTCTCTGCTCAGCAGGGAGCCTGCTTTCTCCTCTCTCTCCCTCTGCCTGCCTCTCTGCCTATTGTGATCTCTGTCTGTCAAATAAATTAAAAAAAAAAAAAAAAAAAAAAAAGATCAAGTATGAGCTTTCTGAGTCAAGAAACTACATTCTATGGTATTCCAGGCCAAGGAAAGAACATAAGCAATGGAGTAGGGATTTTTTAAAAAAAATGGCTTTGGTGTATTGGTGGATGAAGAAACTCCAATTGGTTTGGTTTGTCTTGAGTACAAATTGTCAGGTGTCATGGGAGGAGTGACAGGAGATGCGGTAATGTAGGTATTCACGAAGATTGGAAGGGTTCAGTAAGGAGCTTGGACTTGGGCGCCTGGGTGGCTCAGTTGGTTAAGCAACTGCCTTTGGCTCAGGTCATGATCTGGGAGCCTGGGATCCAGGCTTGCACTGGGCTCCCAGCTCCATGAGGAGTCTGCTCTCTCACACTCTATCTCACTGTCTATCTTTCAAACAAATGAATAAAATCTCTAAAAAAAAAAAGGAGCGGGGCACCTGGGTGGCTCAGTGGGTTAAAGCCTCTGCCTTCGGCTCAGGTCATGATCCCAGGGTCCTGGGATCGAGCCCCACGTTGGGCTCTCTGCTCGCCAGGGAACTTGCTTCCCCCTCTCTCTCTCTCTGCCTACCTCTCTGCCTACTTGTGATTTCTGTCTGTCAAATAAACAAATAAAAAATCTTTAAAAAAAAAAAAGGAGCTTAGACTTTCTCTTAGTGTAATTACTAAAATTTATTGAATGGTTTATCATGTGCTAGGCATTGTGTGAGGCTTTGTACATATACATCTTTTAATTTTCTCCACAGTCTATAAGAGGTAGGTACTTTAGTATCTCCATTTAGAGGTAGGAAACAGAGACTCATTAAGAGGATTAGTCTGTATCTGGGCAGTAAAATGCCTTTTTGACTGATTGATTTGCACTAAGCTAGTGATTCTTAAATGTTGGTGAGTGTAAAAATCACAAGGGGCAGGGAGCTTAATGACATGTAGTTCTTCAGCTCCAAACTATAGGTTTTGATTTAGCAGATCTGGAGTGGAAACTAGGACTCTAGGTTTAATATTCATCTCTAAGTGATTCTGATGTAGGTGGTCCTGGGATCACACTTTACACAATCCTCACACTACTGATTTTCTTCCTTGAGAATGTGGGACCACTGGTATCCATTTTAAGCATAGCTTCCCAGGGCAGGGTAATGCTCTAACTACTTATTGCAAGAATTAGCCCCATTACCTTGGGAGTCTGTTTCACTTAGATAACAAGGCACTGACATAAATGACAAAAGCCCATCTTCAAAAACCGTAAAGTGAATTAGGAGCCTTTAGTTTCTCACCTGAGGTCTTCCAGCTCTTGGAACTCATCAGACCTAAGGCTGAGCGCTTGGTGTATGCTTAAGTAAACACTGCTCGGTGGTCAGTTGATTAGGCTCAGAGTGACCATAACAAAGAGTGATAAATCGTAGGTAAGTCATCAGTTTTGTATTTTATAAGTAAATACATTATGAATATAGGTTACATGGAAACCAGCTGGATCTGTGGACAAGAGATTTTACAAATGGAATGAGGAAGACACAGTCTAACATCACTATTCACACATCACAAAAAGCAGAGGCTTAAACACCATCCTATAGCCTTGATTCAGAGAGATCCCATATTCATATTCCTGCCATGGTATAAACTCTCCTTTACCCACTTCTATTCTCTAGGCACCTACAGTTTCTTCTGGATCTCCTGAGAGAGTGTTTATTTTGTCTCCTGTGTCACTGGGAGCTATAGGAAGAGGCAGAGAATTCATATTTAAAGCTCTTCATTTCTTTCTCCCTTAACTTTAGATGGATGGTTAGGAGATTAATGAAGCCCTTTGAAGTTGGAAATGAAAGTCCTGCTGAATCGTAGCAGCCTAGTGTTTTAGTTCCCGTAATGGTCCTGCATTCTTGCCTCTTTCTTTTGAAGTGATAACAATTTGAGGAATTGGTAGAGGCTGTCCTATTTCATAGTGATATACCTCAATCCCTTTGCTCTTTTAGGGCCACACTCAAGATTATGTTAATAAATTACAGTTTTGGGGTGCCTGGGTGGCTCAGTGGGTTAAGCCACTGCCTTCAGCTCGGATCAGGATCTCAGGGTCCTGGGATCAGGCCCCGCATCGGGCTCTCTGCTCAGCGGGCAGCCTGCTTCCTCCTCTCTCTGGGCCTGCTTCTCTGCCTACTTGTGATCTCCGCCTGTCAAATAAACAAATAAAATCTTTAAAAAAATAAATTATGGTTTTGATGAAAGGAAGTAGTTATATCTTAGCTCAAATGCTTTGGTCTAGAATGTGGATAAAGGCTAAAACATAACAGTGATGCATTGTTATTTATGTATTCCTTTATCTCTGTACTCAGCATCAAAAATTCTGATTAGTGTTGCCCCCCACAATCCTTTTAATAGTTTTTGTCAAAACAATATCTCCCTCCTGCAACCATAATTATATCTGTTCACACTTTCCAGTCTTTTGCAAGTTTTATGTCCTTTTCAGACCAAGTTGTATTCAGAAGCCGTGCTGATACAATATCAATGTGACTTGAAGTGAAAGTTATTAGTTAAAGAAACTCGTGTTGTTTTGTGTGTTTTCCCTCCCCTGCGGAGTGAACTTCTTTCTTTTTTCTTTCTTTCTATAACAGATTTGCTTTGTTGTGGACACTCTGTGTACATTAGGGAAAAACCATTAGTATGGACATTAAAAATGATGGAGACATTCATAGGGTGACTGAATAGACTAAAAAAAATGTCCCATCTATATGCTGCCTATAAGTCAATCAGAGAAAGACAATTATCATATGATCTCCCTGATATGAGGAAGTTGAGAGGCAATGTGGGGGATTTGTGGGGTAGGAAGGAATAAATGAAACAAGATGGGATCGGGAGGGAGACAAGCCATAGGAGACTCTTAATCTCACAAAACAAACTGAGGGTTGCCGCGGGGAGGCGGGTAGGGAAAGGGTCGTTGGGTTATGGACAGTGGGGAAGGTATGTGCTATGGTGAGTGCTGTGAAGTGTGTAAACCTGGCGATTCACAGACCTGTACTCCTGGGGCTAATAATACATTATATATTAATAAAAAAATTAAAATTTTTTAAAAAGTCACTTCAGACCAAAAGACACATACTTAAAACAAAATAAGTCTCAATGAATTTAAGAAGATTGAAATCATATCAAGCTGCTTTTCTGACCACAGCAGTATGAACTAGAAGTCAATTACAATAAAAACACTGGGAGGGCACCTGGGTGGCTCAGTTGGTTAAATGACTGCCTTTGGCTCAGGGCATGATCCCAGAGTCCCAGAATCAAGTCCTGCATCAGGCTCCCAGCTCCATGGAGAGTCTTCTTCTCCCTCTGACCTTCTTCCCTCTCATGCTCTCTCTCACTCTCAAATAAATAAATATAATCTTTAAAAAAAGAAAAAAGAAAAGAAAAACACTGGGAAAAACACAACTACATGGAGTCTAAACAACCTGCTACCAAACAACCAATGGCTTAACAAAGAAATCAAAGAGGAAATCAGAACATACATGGAGACAAATGAAAATAGAAACACAATGGACCAAATTCTTTGGGATGCAGCAAAAGCAGTTTTAAGATGGAAGTTCATAGCAATACAGGCCTACCTCAAGAAATGAGAAAAATCTCAAACAACCAACCTAATGTTACATGTCAGGGAACTATAAAAAGAAGAACACACAAAGATCACATATAGAGGAAGGAAGGAAATAATAAAGATTAGAGTGGAAATAAATGAAATAGAGACTAAAAAAAAATAGAAAAAAACCAATGAAGCCAAGAAGTGGTTCTTTGTAAAGATAAACAAAATTAATAAACCTTTAGATAAACTTGTCAAGAAAAAAAGAGAGAGAACTTAAATGAAGTCAGAAATGAAGGAGGAGAAATAACAACCAAGACCACAGAAATACAAATGATTATAAGAGAATATTATGAACAATTACATGCCAACAATTTGGACAACTTAAATTCCTAGAAACATACAATCTTTCAAAACTGAATCAGGAAGAAATAGAAAATTTGAACAGACTGATTACGAGCAATGAAATTGATCAGTAATAAAAAAAAAATTCCCAACAAATCAAAGTCCAGGACCAGATGGCTTCACAGGGGAATTGTACCAAACATTTAAAGAAGAGCTAATACCTATTCTTCTCAAACTATTCCAAAAAGTGGAAAAGGAAGAAAAACTTTCAAATTTATTCTACAAGGCCACTGTTATCCTGATACCAAAACAAGACAAAGACACTACAAAAACAAAAACAAACTACAAGCCACTAACTCTGATGAACATAGATGCAAAAACCCTCAATCAAATATTAGCAAACCAAATCCAACAATACTTAAAAAAAAATTATTCACCATGATCAAGCAGGATTTATTCCAGGGATACAAGAGTGGTTCAATATTTGCAAATCAATCCATGTGTTACTTCATGTTAAGAAGAGTAAGGATGGGGCGCCTAGGTGGCTCAGTGGGTTAAAGCCTCTGCCTTCGGCTCAGGTCATGATCCCAGGGTCCTGGGATCGAGTCCCGCATCAGGCTCTCTGCTCAGCAGGGAGCCTGCTTCCTCCTCTCTCTCTGCCTGCCTCTCTGCCTACTTGTGATCTCTGTCTGTCAAATAAATAAATAAAATCTTTAAAAAAAAAAGAGTAAGGATGAGAGACAGCTGGTCATCTCAATAGAAGCAGGAAAAGCATTTGACAAAATATAACATCTGTTTATGATAAAAAAAATATTCAACAAAGTGGGTTTAGAGGGTACATACCTCAGAATAATAAAGGGCATACATGAAAAACCCACAGCTAACATCATACTCAATGGTGAAAATATGAAAGTTTTCCCTCTAAGATCAGGAAGAAGACAAGAATAGCCACTCTTACAGTTTTTATTCAACATAGTTCTGGAAGTCCTAGTTGCAGCAGTCAGACAAGAAAAGGAAATAAAAGGTAAGGAAGAAGTAAAACTGTCACTATTTGCTGATGACATGATACTATATATAGAAATCTCAGAAGACTCCACCCAAATCTTTTAGAATTGATAAATGAATTCAGTAAAGTTGTAGGATACAAAATTAATATGCAGAAATCAGTTGAATTTCTATACACTAATAATGAAAGAGAAATTAACAATCCTATTTACAATTGCACCAAAAAGAAAAAAATACCTAGGAATAAATTTGACTAAGGAGGTGAAAGGCCTATACTGTGAAAACTATAAGACATTGATGAAAGAAATTAAAGATGACACAAACCAATGGAAAGATAGTCCATGTTCATGGACTGAAAGAATTAATATCATCAAAATGTCCATAATACATAAAGCAATCAACAGATTCAGTGCAATCCCTATCAAAATACCAATAACATTTTTCATAGAACTATGGCAAATAATCCTAAAATTTGTATGGAACCCCAAGAGACTTTGAATAGCCAAAAAAGCCAAAAAGGTCTTAAGAAAGATGAACGAAGCTGGAGGTATCACAACCCCAGATTTCAAGATATACTACAATGCTATAGTAATCATAATAGTATAGTACTGGCACAAAAGTAGACACATAGATCAAGAGAATAGGATAAAGAGATCAGAGATAAACCTACACCTATATGGTCAATTAATTTTTATAACAAAAGAGGTAAGAATGTACAATGGAATAAAGACAGTCTTTTCAATAAAGAGTGCTGGGGAAATTGGACAATTAAATGCAAAAGAATAAAACTGGACTGCATTCTTACACTATACACAAAAATAAACTCAAAATGAATTGAAGACCTAACTATGAGACATGAAATCATGAAACTCCTAAAAGAAAACATGCCATAATCTCTTGGACATTGGCCTTAGCAACATATTTATGTATATGTTTCCTCAGGGAAGGGAAACAAAATAAAAAATAAACTATTGGGACTACATCAAGGTAAAAAGATTTTACACAGTGAAGGAAACCATCAACAAAACAAAAAGGCAACCAACAATGGGAGAAGATTTTGTAAATGATGTATCCAATAAGGGGTTAACATCTAAAATACGTATTTAAGCAACTCAACACTAAAAAACCTAGTCTGATTTAAATATGGGTAGAGGATTGGTTCATGGGAAGAAATTTTTATTTTAGAGTATGAAAGTATTTGTATGGATGGAATCTCTTTGAATTATTTTATTTCATGAAAAACAACAGCATTTTGCAGTGAATAAAAATATACTGGTATAAACTAAAATATACTACATTTAAAAAAATAAAAATAAATAAAAATGGGCAGAGTACCTGAATAGACATTTTTCTAAAGAAGACATACAGATGGCCAACAGATACATGAAAAGATGCTCAACATCACTAATCAGCAGAGAAATGTAAATCAAAACTACAATGAGATACCACCTTACACCTGTCAGAATGGCTAAAATCAACAACACAAGAAAGTACAAGTATTGGTGGAGATGTGGAGAAAAAGGAACACATGTGCACTATTGGTGGGGATGCAAATGGATACAGCTGCTGTAGAAAACAGTATGGAAGTTCCTTAAAAAATTAAAAATATAAATACCATATGATCCAGTAATTCCACTATTGGGTATTTACCTGAACAAAATGAAAACACTAATTTAAAATGATATATACACTCCTATGTTTATTGCCACATTATTTCCAATAGCCAAGATATGGAAGCAACCTGTATGTTCGTTGATAGATGAATGGATAAAGATGTGGTGTAAATATACAATGGAATATTACAAATCCATAAAAAAGAATGAGATCTTGGTGGAACCTGGGTGTCTCAGTTGGTTAAGTGTCCTACTCCTGCTTTTGGTTCAGGTCATGATCTCTGTGTCATGAACCCTGTGTGAGGCTCTGTGCTCAGCGGAGAGTCTGCTTGAGATTCTCCTCTCCCTCTCCCTCTCCTTCTGCCCCTCCCCCTGCTCACTTGCTCTTACACACACTTTCTCTCTCTCTCTCTCTCTCTCTCACTCTCTCTCTCAAAATAAATAAATAAAGCTTAAAAAAAAGAGAATGAGATCTTGCCATTTGTGACAACGTGGATGGACCTAGTGGATTTTATGCTGAGTGAAAAAAGTCAGACGGAGAACAACAAATACCATATGATTTCACTTATATATGGAATCTAAAAGACAAAACAAATGAACAAACAAAAAGCAGACTTAAATACAGAGAACAAACTGGTGATTAGCAGAAGGGAGCTGGGTGGGGCAATGGGCAAAACAAGTGAAGGGGATTAAGAGGTACAGACTTCCAGTTATAAATAAGTCACAGGGATATAAAGTACAGCATAGGTAATATGGTCAATAATATTGTAATAATATTGTATGGTGACAGATGGGTGACCATACTTATCATGGTGAGCATTGAGTAAGGTATACAATTATCAAGTCACTGCATTGTATACCTGAAACTAATATAACATTGTGTGTACTTTAATAATAAAATTATGGAATTTTTATGGAATCATTACAAGCCTCCTATTAAAAATTAAACAAGTCCTGGGAATGTAATGTACAGTATGGTGACTATAGTTAATAATACCATATCACATACTTGAAAGTTGCAAAGAGTAGATCTTAAAAGTCCTTATCACAGGGCACCTGGGTGGCTCAGTCAGTTAAGTGTCCAGTTCTTGATTTTGGCTCAGGTCATGATCTTGATGAGGTCCTGGGATTGAGTCCTGCATCAGTCTCCACCCTCAGCACGGAGTCTGCTTGTCCCTCTCCTTCTGCTCTTCTGCTGCTCATGCCTGCTTTCTCTCTCTCTCTAATAAGTAAATAAATAAATAAATAAATAAATTTTAAAAGTCCTTATCACAAGAAAAAAAATTTTTGTGATTGTGTTGTGGTGACAGATGTTAACTAGACTTATTGTGGTGGTCATTTTGAAATATTTACAAATATTAAATCATTATGTTGTACACCTGAGACTAATGTTATATATTAATTATTCTGTAATAAAAAAATGATGGAGTCATGAAGCTGATGGGACCTACAGATATCCTTTGACACAGCCTCTGCACTCAGGCAGGTAAATATTTAGCCTACTCAAATAAGTAGTTCTCTTATATCTTCTTTCAAGACAATTTTGATCATGGGGCACCTGGGTGGCTCAGTCAGTTAAATATCTGCCTTCGGCTCATGTCATGTTCCCGGGGTCCTGGGATCCAGGACTGCATCAGGCTCTCTGCTAAGCAGGGAGTCTGCTTCTCCTTTTCCCTTTGCTTGCCACTCTACCTGCTTGTGCTCTCTCTGTCAAATGAAAAAACAAAATCATTTAAAAAAAGACTATTTTGTTAGAAGGGAGGGGGATGGGAGGATGAATGAGTGTGGTGATGGGTATTAAGGAGGCACCAATTGCATGGAGCCCTGGGTTTTATACACAAACAATGAATCATGGAACACTACATCAGAAACTAATGATGTACTGTATGGTGACTAACACAACACAATTTAAAAAAAGACTATTTTGACCTTTAGTCATGTTTCATCTCTACAGTCAAGATGTTCTTCATGTCCAACCATGAGTTTTCTTATAAGAAGAGTATTAATGGTGACCTTTCCTTTTTATTTTCATAGATAAAGATATATATGTGTGTATTTTATGCCTTGGCATTAAACGTTGAAATTGCTCTGAGTTGCCAATGTACTATGAGCTGTAGATACCTCCACAATCTCTCAGGTTTCTATTCTTTTGATTCCTGATCTCATCTTTTACTCCTATTTCCAATCCTGTTCCTGCCCTTTGAACTTATCTATCTATCTATCTATCTATTTATTTATTTATTTATTTGACAGAGAGAGAGATCACAAGTAGGCAGGGAGGCAGGCCGAGAGAGAGGGGGAAGCAGGCTCCCCACTGAGCAGAGAGCCCGAAGCGGGGCTCGATCCCAGGACTCTGGGATCATGACCCGAGCCAAAGGCAGAGGCCCAACCCACTGAGCCACACAGGCGCCCCAGCCCTTTGAACTTTTGAGGCATGTTTCATACATGTGTAAATCTTCAGACCAAAGATTGGGAGCCCTTGTTATGGCTTCTGGACTTGTATGGTATGGGTGAGATCATGAACATCATCATCAACATTTACTGAGCATTTATGTGTCAAGCACTGTTCCAGGACCTTTATGTTTATTATCCCATTTACACCTCACAAAAGCCATATCTTATAGGTTCTGCTGTTATCCTACCTTATAGAAGGGGAAGTGGAGATTTAGAGAGGTCAAGGAGCTTGCTTAATTTCACACAGCCAGTAAGGGCTAGAACCAGAATTTGAACTTATGTCTGATACTTGAGTCTTTGTTTTTAGTCCTTATGCTTTGCTGTCTCTCTATCGAGCCTTCGATAGAAGGTATATCTTATTTTATTCCAAAGGTAGAGACACACAGGAGACAGAATTAGACATGTCTTTCTATTAACCAAAATGGGAAAAAGGTGATCCAGAAGTTTTTTGTGAGGTTACATACATTGTCAGATGTTCTTTTGATTTCTATTTGGAATCAAGTTTCATTGGGTGTGGGTGATGAGGACTTTTGACCAAAAGCCCCACAAGACGCTGTGTAATTTGCAACCATATATGAAAAACAGATGAGGGTGCTTAAGCATGGTAACATAGCTAAATAGGGTTCACATGAAGTGTCCCAGTTGTCTCCTAAAGGGATTTTTAAGGTATGTCTGATAACTTTTTGTAGATATGGCTCGAAAGACTTTACTTTTGTGTTGAGACAGGGGTTCTCTCATTGTTTGCATTTTATCTAAATTCTTAAACTTTTTCTCTTCTGACCCTATATTAGTAAAAGTACTATTTTGCAGTCTCTGCAAGATTTTTTTTTTTAAAGATTTTATTTATTTATTTGACAGAGAGAGATCACAAGTAGGCAGAGAGGCAGGCAGAGAGAGAGGAGGAAGCAGGCTCCCTGCTGAGCAGAGAGCCTGATGCGGATGCGGGGCTCGATCCCAGGATCCCGAGATCACGACCTGAGCTGAAGGCAGAGGCTTAACCCACTGAGCCACCCAGGTGCCCCTCTCTGCAAGATTTTTGAATCCAGGGGGCGCCAGGGTGGCTCAGTGGTTTAAGCCTCTGCCTTCGGCTCGGGTCATGATCCCAGAGTCCTGGGATCGAGTCCCGCATCGGGCTCCCTGCTCGCCAGGGAGCCTGCTTCCTCCTCCTCTCTCTCTCTCTCTGCCTACTTGTGATCTCTCTCTGTCAAATAAATAAGTAAAATCTTTAAAAAAAAATATTTTTGAATCCATAAACTGAAAAACATTTTTGAGATCAACACTCACAAAGATAAGCCATATGCTGGGCCATAAAAACACACCTTAATAAGTTAAAATAATTAAATTATACAAAGTATATTATTTGACTATAATGAAATTAAACTAAAATCAATAACAGAAAGATTGATTAGCAGGAACATCTCCACTCAGAAAATAAATAACATATTCCCTAAATAATTCATAGGCCAAAGAGGAAATATTGGGGAACTTTAGAAAATATTTTGAGGGACGCCTGGGTCACTCCATCCGTTAAGCGTCTGCCTTTGGCTTGGGTTATGATCCTAGGGTCCTGGGTTCGAGTTCCTCATTAGGCAACTTGCTCAGCGAGGAGCCTGCTTCTCCCTCTGCCTGCTGCTCCCCGTTTGTGCGCTTTCTCTCTCTGACAAATCAATTGATCAATCAATCAGTCTTTTTTTTAAAAGAGATTTTATTTATTTATTTGACAGACAGAG
The DNA here is from genome assembly GCF_002288905.1 of Enhydra lutris kenyoni. Classification (NCBI taxonomy): domain Eukaryota; kingdom Metazoa; phylum Chordata; class Mammalia; order Carnivora; family Mustelidae; genus Enhydra; species Enhydra lutris. Next base: position 4,017,634 of record NW_019154137.1, read on the forward strand.
ATCACAAGTAGGCAGAGAGGCAGGCAGAGAAAGAGGGGGAAGCAGGCTCCCCATTGAGCAGGGAGCCCGATGTGGGGCTCAATCCCAGGATCCTGAGATCATGACCTGAGCTGAAGGCAGAGGCTTAACCCACTGAGCCACCCAGGCGCCCCTCAATCAATCAGTCTTTAAAAAAATGTATTTTGAACTGAATGAAAATGAAAACACAAATAAAATTTGTGGCAGGTATCTAAAGCAGTGTTTAGATGGAAATCTAGACCCCAAAATGCTTAAAATAGAAAAGAGAAAATATCTGAAACCAATAATCTAAGCTTCTGCCCCCATCGCTTCTCGGCCTTTTGGCTAAGATCAAGTCTAAGCTTCTGCCTTAAGAAAGTTGAAAAAGAAGAGCAAATTAAACCCAAAGAAAGCATAGAAAAGAATAAGGCACACAAATTGATAAAATTGAAAACAGAAAATCAATAGAGAAAAATCAATAAAACCAAAGCTGATTCTTTGAAGATTTGTAAAATTGACTAACCTCTGATTAACTGACAAAGAAAAGGAGGGAAGCACAAATGATTAACACCAAGAATGAAAGAGGGGATAACACTACAAACTCCACAGACAATAAAAGGACAAAAAGGGCACACTATGAATAATTCTATATACATAAATTCAACAATTTATTTTTTCTAAGATTTTATTTTTATTTTTTATTTTTTTAAGATAGTTTCCTTTCTTTTTTTTTTAAGATTTTATTTTATTTATTTGACAGACAGAAATCACAAGTAGGCAGAGAGGCAGGCAGAGAGAGAGGGAAGCAGGTTCCCTGCTGAGCAGAGAGCCTGATGCGGGACTCGATCCCAGGACCCAGGACCCTGGGATCATGACCTGAGCCGAAGGCAGAGGCTTTAACCCACTGAGCCACCCAGGTGCCCCTAAGATTTTATTTTTTTTTTTCAAGATTTTATCCATTCATTTGACAGAGAGAAATCACAAGCAGGCAGAGAGGCAGGCAGAGAGAGAGGAGGAAGCAGGCTCCCTGCTGAGCAGAAAGCCCGATGCGGGGCTCGAACCCAGGACCTGGGATCATGACCTGAGCCGAAGGCAGCGGCTTAACCCACTGAGCCACCCAGGCGCCTCCTAAGATTTTATTTTTAAGTAATCTCTACAACCAACAGTGGGCTAGAACTTACGACACTGAGATCAAGAGGGCATACCATAAATTCAGCAATTTAGATGGTATGACGTAGTTGCTCAAAAACCACAAGCTACCAAAGTCACCCAAGAAAAAATAGCCTGAATAGTTCTACAACCATTAAATAAATTGATTCTGTAGTTAAAACTCTTTTGAAAAATAAATCCCAGGATTTAGATGGTTTCACTGGAGGATTCTACCAACCATTTAACAAAGAAATGACACGAATTCTATGCGATCTCCTCCAGAAAACAGAAGAGGAAACACTTTTTGACACATTTTCTGAGACCAATATTATCCTGTCAATGCAGATATAAATAGTATAAGAATACTACAGACATTATAATATTATCTATGAACATAGTGCAAAAATCCTCAACAAAATATTAGCAAATTTAATCCAGCAGTATAAAAATAATAATATAGCATGACCAAGTGGGGTTATTCTAGGAATGCAAGACTGATTTAATATTCAAAAATCGAATCAGTTTAATCTACTCTATCAAGAGTCTAAGGGAGAGACTCCACATGAGCTTATCAACTGATTCTTTTTTTTTTTTTTTTACAACATCCAGAATCCATTCATGATAAAAATTCTCAGTGCACTAGGACTAGAGGGAACGTCCTCAATCTGATGGAAGTTTAAAAAAAAAAAAAGCCTTCAGCTAACATCACACTTAATGGTAAAAGACCCAATGCTTTCCTTTACGATTGGGAACAAAGCATGGATTTCCACTCTTTCCACTCCTACTCACCCATGTACTATACTGGAAGTCCTAGCTGGCACGATAAGGAAAGAAAAAGATATAAAATTGTCCCTAGAGGGTATCATGCTTAGCGAAATAAGTCAATCGGAGAAAGACAACTATCATATGATCTCCCTGATATGAGGGAGAGGAGATGCAACATGGGGGCTTAAGGGGGTAGGAGAAGAGTAAATGAAACAAGATGGGATTGGGAGGGAGACAAACCATAAGTGACTCTTAATCTCACAAAACAAACTGAGGGTTAATGGGGGGAGGGGGGTTGGGGGGTTGGGATTATGGACATTGGGGAGGGTATGTGCTATGATGAGTGCTGTGAAGTGTGTAAACCTGGCGATTCACAGACCTGTCTGTACCCCTGGGGATAAAAATATATGTTTATAAAAAATAAAATTAAAAAAAAAAAACCACAATTTTCTATGTAGAAAATCCCAGCAAATCTACAGTAAAACTCCTAGGACTAGTAACAGACTTTAGCAAGGTCACAGGATACAAGACACGTAAAAATCAATTGTGTTTGTATATACTAGCATTGATAATTAGAAACCAAAATTTTAAAAATATACCATTTACAATAGCTCTAAAAATGAAATAATTATGTATAAATCTAATAAAACATGCATTAATTTATATTTTTTAAAGATTTATTTATTTATTTATTTGACAGAGTTAGAGTGAGAGAGGGAACACAAGCAGGGGGTGTGGGAGAGGGAGAAGCAGGCCTCCCACTGAGCAGGGAGTCTGATGTGGGGCTGAATCCCAGGACCCTGGGATCATGACCTGAGCCGAAGGCAGACACTCAACGACTGAGCCACCCAGGTGCCCCATTGATCTATATTCTGAAATCTACAAACTGCCAATTAAAGAAATCAAAGACCTAAATAAATTGAGAGCTATACCATGATTATATATTGGAAGACTAAATATAGTAAAGTTGTCAATTTTACCCAAACCAATGTATAGATTTAATGCATTTGCAATAAAAATTCTAGAGGTATGTTTGTATGTATAGGTAAGCGGATTCTAAACTTTATATAGAAAGCAAAGGAAATAGAATAGCCAAATAATTTTGAAAATAAAGAATAAAGTTGGATAAATTACACTACCCAATTTTAAGACTTACTGCAGGCATACCTTAGAGATGTGAATTTGTTTTCAGACCACTGCAATGAAGGAATATTACAATAAAGAGAGTCAGATGATTTTTTGGTTTCTCAGTGCATATAAAAGTTATGTTTACAGTATACCGTAGTCAGTTAAGTGTGCAACAGTGTTATATCTAAATAAACAATGTACCTACTTTAATTTAAAAATATTGCTAAAGGGGCGCCTGGGTGGCTCAGTGGGTTAAAGCCTCTGCCTTCGGCCTGGGTCATGATCCCAGGGTCCTAGGATTGAGCCCCGCATCAGGCTCTCTGTCCAGCAGGGAGCCTGCTTCCTTTCCTCTCTCTCTGCCTGCCTCTCTGCCTACTTGTGATCTCTGTCAAATAAATAAATAAAATCTTAAAAAAAAAATATTGCTAAAAAGTTCTAACCATCATTTGAGCTGTCAGCGAGTTCCTAATTTGCTAATAAACACAAGTCACTGCTCACAGACTACCATAACAAATGCAATAACTAAAAATTTTGAAGTATTGCGAGAATTACCAAACTGTGATGCGGAGACATGAAGTGAGCAAATGCTATTGGAAAAATAGTGCCAGTAGACTTGCTTGATTCAGAGTTGCCCCAAATCTTCAATGTGTTTAAAAAAAAAAAAAAAAAAAAAAAAAAAGCTCTGTGAAGCGCCACGAAGCAAAGCACAATAAAATGAGGTATGCCTGTATAAGGCAGTTCTAAAGAATTTAATTATGTGTCTGGGCATGGATTTCTTTGGATTTATCTTGTTTGTGTTTTCCTGAGCTTCTTGAATCTGTAGGTTTATATCTTTTGCCAATTTTAGAAGTTTTCATTCATTATTTCTTTAGATGTTTGTTCGGTACCCTACTATACTCTTGAATCTATCTACTGAGCTTTAAAAACCTTCTTTCCTTTTGTTTTTTTTTTTTTTTTCAGTTCCAAAATTTCTGTTTTGTTTTTCTTTCTATTTTCTATTTCTTTGAGTTGCTGTATCATTCTATTCATTTCAAATTTTGCCTTTTTTCATACAAGTTGAGATTTTCCTAGTTCTTCATATGCTGAGTAATTTTGAATTCTATCATGCAAATTTTAAATATTACGAGTGTCTAGGTCTTGTTGAAATCCGTGGAGAATGTTGATATTTTTGTTGTAGCAGACCATCTACTCAGTTGGGTTTGGGGTTGCAAGTTTTGACCAGATACCTGTGGATTTTGCTTTCATGTCAGTTCCATTTTCAAAGCCTTTGCAATGTTATTTGTATCTATCCTGCCTGGTGGCCAGCATGAAATTGGGTCGTGGTCTACTCTGGAGTTCCTCTCTGAGATGCACATCTGGGTCTGATCCACATATGCATAGCTTAGTAGTGAGCCCAGGAATTTATAAACAACAAGTTTTGGGACCAGGTCACTTGGCCAGGCTCCTTCTTCTCGCCCATATTTCCTAGACTTTCTGGTTTTTTGAGGCTTCTTTTTTGGTCCTTTGGCCAGTAAACTGGCCTTCATTAGTTCATTCTGCTGTGCATTTCCTGAAGCTCTGCTCACATGTGGGGCCAAGTGATAGGAGGACGGAGAGAGGACTAACAGTGGTGTTTTCTCCAGACTCTTGGGACCACTGCTCCTCTGACCTTCCCTCAGTGTTTAGCTGCCCTTGGGTCCCCCACTATTGGTGCTACTGCTGCCTTCCTTATGGAATTGCCTGGGGTCTTAGGTATGAGAGAACAAAGGCAAGACAAAACAAAAGAATAGAAAAGGAAAAAGAAAAAAGGGAACAGAAAAATGGGATTTATTCCATTGTCTCTGGGTGTTAGGAGACTACTTTCCCATGCCTTGAACCTGAACTAGAGGGCTTCTCCTAGCTGAGAGCCTCTAGTTAGGATCTCTGTTGAAAGCAACTTTATACATCTGTACTGAGATTAGGATTAAAGGGGTACCATATTCTCAACAGAGTGTGTATTGGATAGGGCTAGTAGCCGAGATAGGAGAAATGAGAAAGTACAAGAGTAAGCAGGTGTGCCTCCAGCACCCCCTCTAACTTAACTCTCTTGACAAACAGTTTCTCATTCTGACAAGTAATGGCTCCAGCTGTGTGTCTGCTAGAGCGTTCAAGGGCTAATGGATGTTGGTATGTGTTTATTGAAAGAGGTGGCTAGTATTCATCAGAGTTGATGGTAAATGAATGTTTATTTTTATTTTCTTCCTTGTCTGTGAAATATCAGACATAATGAGATTCAGATATAGCAGGCTTATAAATATGAGTAGGGGTGAATGTCCCTTCTCTCTCAACTGAAAAATTTCATTTTGTAATTATCAGTCTTCATTGCAGAAAGAATGTCATTATTGGCTTTCCCTCCCTTCTATTTAAGGGAATACAGAGTATGGGGTAGAGCTAACTTAATTACTTCAAGGTTAATTACTTGCCTCCAGACTTGGGTGCCTTTTACTTACCTTCCCCCAAGTCATCTCAGCAACCCCCTGTGTGAGTCAGAGAGTGGCCACAGGCACCAGAAGCCCCCATGCTGAGATGAGCCTTGCAGCTGATTTGAAAGCTTGGTATGGACACAGAAGGCCATAGTCATCTACACTTCCAGCCTACCTTGTATTGCCTGAATAAAGAATTCTTGAGTCATTTGTCCAAGCTGAAAGGGCTTGGGGCGGGGGGCTGCGGGGTCCACCTTATATCCTCCAGACTTGGGTGCCTTTTACTTACCTTCCCCCAAGTCATCT
>NW_019154137.1:4023519-4058254 GCF_002288905.1 Enhydra lutris kenyoni
GGGGGGGGGTTCCTTATATCCATGGAGAAACTTAGATGGGGGCCCAATCCTTCATTATACCAATGGAGGAACTGACCTGTTGAAGATCACGTGAAAGTCAATTGCAGCTCTGAGCATAGAACACTGTCTTTGACTTCCTGTCTGTCCTTTGCTCTTTCTACTACACTTTCCAAAGACTTTTAGGGGAAACCAAGTGCTATAAGTGTGTGATCCCTGGGATAACAGGTGATAAGTTAGTAACAAGACCAGATAGTGGCTTAGGCTTCTCAAAGTAGCAAACTTAGGACTTCACAACATTAAGGAGAGTCTCATCACTCTTGATGGGAAAGATAAGAGAGGATATCAAGCTCTAATAATTCTCACTACCCCTCGGTAAGATAGGAAATTGTTGTTCCCATTTAACTAAGGAGGAAACTGAGGCTCAGTTGTACTTAAGTCCAAGTCACAGGGTAAAATTCGAAGTCTGAATTAGAACTTAAATTTGTTGACTCTTCTTGTGTTTCATTCATGGGTCCATTTCTGATTCTTGTGGTAAAGTTGGGTTTTATTAAAAGAACCAGATACCACAGCTGGTCATAAGCAGGGTATAAAAATAGTTTTATAGAACCTTCTATATAGAATATTATTCCTAATTTGTTTAATAAATACTAGTCAGATGATATTTATGAGCTTTTTTACTGACCTTTTAAATAATTTATTAGATCTATATATAGACAAAACTAAAGAGTATGAAGGGAGTGAGCCTGCCTTGTGCTGTTGAAAGAGCATTGAAGGATTGTGATACTAAGTGAATCAGTTAATCTCTGGGTCTTGGGCTCCCCTCTGAATGATTTGGGATCTTTAGGGTTTAGCCTAGCTCTGAAATTTTGCACTTTTGTGATTTGTGCTTGCTTGATATTTTCTTCTAAACGTTTAATTCTCCCTTGGTGCATCATACTTCCCTTACATTAAATGTGTGTGTGCATATGTATATGGGTGTGTAGGGAATGAGGGAACAACTTAATAAAATTACTGTTCTGAGTTGCTTACCTATGTATATCACAATTTAACAGCAAAGTCTCTAAAAATTCTGAGTGACTCTTTTATTAAAAAGGCTATTTTCTGAAGGACAAATGTGATAAGTGAACAAATATTAGACAAGCAGTAATTTATGAACTATCTCCTCAAAACAAAGCAAAACCATATAGAACCCCCAATGCCGCTTAGTATTCTAGTAATTCTGATGGATAAGTAGGAATTGTCTAATATTCATTTTTTTCCTTCTATTTTTCTTCTTCTACCAGTGGAGAGAGGTCTTACAGCTTTTCCCTTGACATTCTCAGGATTTGAAAATATCAAGTATTTACAAAAACTAGCGCCTATAAGAAATCACCCAAAAGAGAGAATTCTGGCCTATTTACACATGGGGAGTAAAGTAATGGAGTGAGAATCACGCACTGTAAGTGTGTGTGTGTTTGTGTATCTTAAACATCTTTTTATTTTAGGATAGTTTAGATTTACAGAAAAATTACAGAGATAGTATGAAGAGTTCCTATATACACAATGCTTATTTTCCCATTATTAACACAATTTTTTAACCAATACTGACATACTACTATCATCAATGTCCATACTTTATTCAGATGTTCTTAGTTTTTACATGAAATCCTTTCTCTATTCCAGGATCCCATCCAGAATACCACATTTCACTTAGTCATTATGTCTCCGTAGGCTCCTTATGGCTTGCGAGTTTCTCAGACTTTCCTTATTTTTGATGACTTCGCAGGGAAGGAAAAATAATTTTCTCTTAATCCTTCTGGGTTCTTGGCTGAGATCCCCGACCCCATAATAAAATACAGATTAACAGGAGAAAAATAAACAGAAGTTTGATAACATGTGTACCTTCTGCATACATGGAGATACTCAGGAAAACTGAGTGACTTCTAGAAATGGCCCAAGCCACCACCTTAAATACCATATCCAGCTAAATACAAAAGATGCTGGTGGTCATGGAGGGGTGGACAAGGCAAGTTATGGGAGGTTTTTAGGCAAAGCAGTAAACAAGGGGATGGTTGTTATGCAGGTTTAAGTCCTCACCTTCTCCATTGACAAGAGTCTCTAGAGATTTAGTCCTCCTCCTCTTCCTGGTACAGAGAGGGAGACACCCTTACAGATGGAGATTTCCCTTCTATATGTAAGTGTTTTGTACAAAAGGGTAACTTCTGCTTTTCAGAGCTTCTCCTATCTCTGCTGTTTCTTAAAAATAACCAGCTCAAGATAATCCTTATGCCAAAGAGGCATATTTTGGGGTGGCAACTTGACGGTTTTAAGGAGTAAAGTCCCTTCAATTTGTAGTTTTTCTTTTAGGTAGTTAATGTAGTTTTGGGAGATGAATGTGGAGGGAGTGGAATGTGAAATGAAGATGCCATCCTCACATGACCTGGTTGATCTGCTTTCGTTCCAAGGACAAACTGTGCTTGACTGCAAATGAGTATGGTTAGCCATGATGGATGGTGTCTTAAGGAGGAGGGGAATGCTGATCCTCTGGCAGATAACACCTTTACTGTAGAGCAGTCTTCCCTGCTAGAACAAGGCCGAGTCTAGTCTTTCTAATGATGGCTCTGTGGTAACCTCTGCAAGTATGATTCCATTATATGGAAATGCCATTTTTGAACCCTTAACAAAGAATATTTGAAATAGTATGCTTGCTGGTAAATTGTTGCAAAATATTGTACAAGTAGAATCTAGTATATAACCTGGGGCTTATCTTTAACAGTTCTCCCCCCTTTATTATGTGCTATATCTAATCCATAATCAAGTCCTATCGATTTTACCAACCCATATATCTTTCTAAGTTACTCATTCCCACCACCTTCTCCATTATCATCCCAGTCTAAGCTGTCATCAGCTGTCATCTGGAATACTATACTTGTCTCCTAACTAGTCTCCCTAGATCACTTTGGCCCCCTTCCAATATATTCTTCACATTGTAGTCATTGATTAATTTATTCATTCAATCAAAAAATGTTTAATAAGTATCCATTATAGGCCGGGTACCATTCTATGCATTAGTTATATAGCAGTGAGCAAAACAAAGCCTCTGCCCTCATGGAGTTATATTCTATTGTGAGAGATGGGCAATAAGCAAATATTTAACACAATGTTAGGTAGGGGTATTGTCATGAAGAAAAATTAAACAGGCAATGGAATAGTGTTAGGAGTGCTATTTTAGATGGAGTTGGCAGAGAAAACTTCTCTGAGTAGATTTTCTTTTTAAGATTTTATTTATTGGGGCGCCTGGGTGGCTCAGTGGGTTAAGCCGCTGCCTTCGGCTCAGGTCATGATCTCAGGGTCCTGGGATCGAGTCCCGCGTCGGGCTCTCTGCTCAGCAGGAAGCCTGCTTCCCTCTCTCTCTCTCTCTCTGCCTGCCTCTCTGTCTACTTGTGATCTCTCTCTGTCAAATAAATAAATAAAATCTTAAAAAAAAAAAAGATTTTATTTATTTATTTGGGCGAGAGAACGAATGAGAGAGAGAGATTGAGAAAATGAGTGGGGGAAGGGGCAGAGGGAGACACAGACTCCCTGCAGAGCAGTGAGCCTGATACGGGACTTGATCCCAGGACCTTGGGACCATGACCTAAGCCGAAGGCAGAGGCTTAACCAACTGAGCCACCCAGGTGCCCCTGAGTAGATATTGTTTGAGCACAGAGATCTGAACAAGAGAGGGGGTGATACATACAAATGTCTGAGGAAAGAACGTTCTAGGTAAGATGAACAGTTAAGTCCAGTGGATCTTGGGTGGGAACAAGGTTAGCATTTTTAGGAATAGCATGGAAGCCAATGTGGTTGGAGCAGAGCTAATAAAGGCAGGATAGCAGAAGTATCTGGGGGCCTGAGCTTTGCAAATCATGGTGTAAGGACTTGAATTTCTCCCAAGTGTATTTGAAAGCTGTTAGAAGATTTTAAGCAGAGGAAGGGTGTGACTGAGTGATTTCGCATAGTCATATGACATCCTCTCTCCTACTTAAAAGCTTTTAAAATCTTCCCATGAATTTTGGGATAAAGACTAAATCACTTACTATGATCTGCAAGGCCCAGTATGGTCTTACTCCATCTGAGTCTTCAGCCTCATATTGTATTATGCCCTCAAGCCTTTGTACTTACAATCTTTAACTTGTGGCAGAGCCTTTGCCTATGCTATTTCCTTTGCCTGAAACGCTCTTCCCTTCCCTTTTTGTCTCATTAATGCCTATTCATCCCTCAGATCTCATTTTCATTGAGTAGGTAGAAATTCTCCTATTCTGTTTATAGAACTATATCCATCTCTATCATAGCATTTGTCATAAGCACAATTTTGTATTTGCATAATTACTTAAATAACATAATTTTACCATGCAAAATCAGAAGCTCCATCATCATTATATCCATAGCATCTAGAGTACTTGGTATTCTTACAGAAGTTACAAAATCAGTATTTGTTGAATGAATGAATGAATGAGTGTATTTCCCTGTGGTCTAACTTGTGTATTTCATATGGTGGAGTAGGGGGCTTAAAAAAAAATATATCTGCTATGTGTTTGAGACACCCAAGAGATGCGTGTCTATCTTTTATTCTGTGCCTGAAGACACTCTCTTGATTCACTAGATCAAGCGGTTCTCTCTGGACATCATATTTCTCATAGATCTCCTGGCATGGAGGTGTCGGTTCCGATCCTATGCCTCTTTCATCAGGCACCATAACCACTTCAGCCCTGATGGGCCTTGGCATAGTGGGGCTCATGGCTGCTTTACCGAGTAAGGAATTTCCCTGTTGATAGGTACCATTGCTCTGATCATTCATCTTATGTTACCGGAGTTGCCTATGACAAAGTTGAAGATGTGTGTAGGTAAGAGGGGGGTTGCTCTGAATCATGTTACTCTCTGTCGGAGGAGCCCCAAATAGTGTTGCTGGGACCACTGATGTTAGTGTTTAGTGAAAAAACTCTTGCCTTTTCACTAGGACATACTCATGCATGTAAGAGACCATGCTAGTCTCAAATGTTATGTCACTCTGATGACTTAAGGTATGCTTCCTAACCCAAACTCTTCATTCCTGCATCCCTTTTCCCTTAGGATGTGTTTTTTTCCCCTCAGCATTTCTTAAATTAGGTTTCTGTTGGAACACCTGGGTGGCTCAGTCTATTAACCATCTGCCTTCAGCTAAGGTCATGATCCCAGTGTCTTGGGATGGAGTCCATGTTGGGCTCTTCCTCTGCCCTGGCCCCCACTCATTTTCTGTCCCTGTCAAATAAATAAATGAAATCTTTAAAAAAAAAAATTAGGTTTCTGAGCCATTCTATCCCACAGTACAGTGGGCACAACGGACTTCTCACCGGGGTTCCCCAGGCAGTATGCAGACACACTCTCTTCAGACCATACTGTATTTACCAGGTTGCAAAACATGCCCTCACATGCCTGAGCCTCAGGCATAGAGATGATGATGCAAGCTGAATTCCTCCCACATACAATTAGGAAGAGCAGGGCGGGGTAGAAAGGCATGTGTGAACTTTGCAATTCAGACCCATGGAGTGGAGTTCATCTCACAACTCCACACATCAGCGGCTGAATGACCGGGTCTGTTGCTAACTTCTCTGAGCTTCATTGGTTTCTTCATTCATGAAATGATACAGTAGCAACTTCCTTGCTGGATCCTTAGGAAAAATAAATAAATGAATATAAAGCTTTACCATAGGATCTGACCTAATAAGGATAGCTAACCAAACAATTTCTGAGTTAAGAACTGCGCTAAGTGCCATACTAAGTATTACCTCATTTGAAAATGCTCACAATAACCCTGGGAGGTAGGTCTATCTCCATTTTATAAATGAAGAAACAGGTACAGAGAGGTTAGGTGACTTGTCCAAAGTCATACAGCTAGAAGTGGCCAAGCTGACTGGAAGGGGCTGATCTAAATGAGCTCTAAAATCTCTTTCCCCCCAAAATACAAGGGCTCTATACATTGGATTAAAATAAGGTCATTGTATTACTTAAATAGATGCATTCATTCACCACCCGACTCCCAGCAGCGGTCATTCTATAAACCAGAATTAGGGCTAACACTAATGAGGAGATAAAAGAATAAGTAGCTGCTTGACTTACTTTTATCTGAGAATAATTAAATATTTCTGGCAGCCAAAGGGTCTGAGCAGGGTGAGTCCTTTGGATTACTGGTTTAAAAGACGGCTTCACTGGGGCGCCTGAGTGGCTCAGTGGGTTAAGCCTCTGCCTTCGGCTCGGGTCATGATCTCAGGGTCCTGGGATCAAGCCCCGCATCGGGCTCTCTGCTCAGCAGGGAGCCTGCTTCCCCCCTCTCTCTGCCTGCTTCTCTGCCTACTTGTGATCTTTCTCTCTGTCAAATAAATAAAATGCCACTGCCTCTGGGAACTATTTTTAAAAAAGAGAGAGAGAGAGCTTCATTGCAAACCATCCTATCCCAGAGGTTTTCCCTGACGTTTATATCCTTAAGGAGGAGCAGGGCACTGGAAATTGAGTTCCAAGTGGTCTTCTGTGGTTATGTGAGAGCCATTGTGGCTTGCAAATGTCTGTTTTTAGATAGATAATTTGCTCCCAGGTGTATCTGGTTTGGGGGAAGGGAGAATAATTATTAACATTAATAATGAAAATAAATGTTAAGGAATAGGAAATTAACTTAAGGCTAATCGCATTGCAAAGAATGGAAAACTATACTCCTGTCAAAAAAGCTGAAATTTGGGGCGCCTGGGTGGCTCAGTGGGTTAAGCCGCTGCCTTCGGCTCAGGTCATGATCTCAGGGTCCTGGGATCGAGTCCCGCATCGGGCTCTCTGCTCAGCAAGAAGCCTGCTTCCTCCTCTCTTTCTCTCTCTCTCTCTCTCTGCCTGCCTCTCCGTCTACTTGTGATCTCTCTCTGTCAAATAAATAAATAAAATCTTTAAAAAAAAAAAAAAAAAAAAAAGCTGAAATTGAAGTCCCTGGCTGGCTCAGTCGGTTAAGCGTCCAACTTCTTGATTTTGGCTCGGGTTGTGATCTCAGGGTGGTGAGATTGAGCCCCACATCGGGCTCTGCACTGGGTGTGGAGCCTGCTTGGGATTCTCTCTCTCCCTTTCCTTCTGCCCCTCTCCCACCCCACTATCTAAAAAAAAGGGGGGGTGCTGAAATCATATCTATGCAAACATACACCCTAACTGCATATGACTACCCAAAACACAGCAGGAAACTTTCAGAAAATACACAGGACAAAACCCTAATAACCTTGAAGATTTGCCCCAGTGATTCTCAAACTGTGCGGCATATTAGAATCACCTGGGGAGACTAAAAAACTGATACTCGGGTTGTACCCCACTGTGATTAAATCTAAATGTCTGGGGGGTGGGAACAAGCCTTTTTTTTTTTTTTTTTTTTTTTAAGGATCCCCAGGTGAGTGCAATGCTCAACGAAGTTTGGGGATACTGGTCTAGCCTATATATTCAGAAGTCATCTTCTTACCCCTGGGGCTCTATTGAAGAAGAGTCAATGACAAGGAAACCTTTGAGGACCTGACATTATTTAGTAAGTCAATCTCCAAGGTAGGATTCCTGACTATTAGAAATGGGTGGGTGTTCCTTGAGGTCATGGGCCGTGTTCTTACTCAAATAAGAAGTGATGAAAGTGGCTGAGGAGAGAGAAAAGAAATGGCTCTAGAGTTTCCTTATAAAAGGAGACTGGGGTGCCTCAGGAGCTCATTCAGTTAAGAGTCTGACTTCAGCTCAGGTCCTGATCTCTCAGTCCTGGGATGGAGCCCTGTGTTGGGATCCCTGCTCAGCGAGGAGTCTCCTTCTCCCTCTCTCTCTGCCCCTCTCACCCGCTTGTGTTCTCTCTCCTTCTTTCTCAACTGAATAAATAAAAACTTTTTAAAAATGGAGCTTTGGAGGGTGATTTGGTTATAATTCGTTGTGGCTGTTTGCAAGGACTGCTTTAGATTATAGATTACATACATGTTCGTTTAGAGTGCTGATGGACTTTGTGAGGGAAGATAAAGCCATCAATCATTACCACTGTGAAGGAGAAGAGGATTTATTTCACACTTTTTTTTCCTCTTTCTTTGTTTACTCAGATGATTTTCAGCAAAATCTAAAACCACTTAACATCACCTTACTTTCCTGTCCCTGTTCATTAGTGTCTCTAACCCCAGTAAAAAGACACTAATAAATAATTACTAGTATTTACAGTATTTACATAGCTTTTACCATGTGCAGATGCTGTTTTGAACTACTTGTTACATTAATAGACAATGTCTCAACCCAGAGAAATAGCCCATTGAGTGGAATGCCAGGATACAGTGAATAGCTGGGACGGGGCCGGGGGCGGGGGGGGGGCGGTGGGCAGGGAGGTAGGAAGATACTTCGGATGATCCTTGCAGTGCCCTTAAGTGAGATTACAAAGAATTCCTTGATGCTTTAGACTACCATTAAAACACACGCACAAACACACACACACACCACCACCACCAACAAAAACCCTCGAGCTTGAAAAAGCCTTTAGAGATGTTGAAATGTAGCATTCCTACCAGGTAAGGCGATAAAAAACCACTTTAACAGTTTAAATGTACATGATGACAAAATACAAAACGAAGACTTTATTAACATTCCGGTGGTTGATTACTTGACTATGACTATGTTTCTTTTAATAGTCAAGACCAAAATCCTCCAACAGACTAGTAGTTATCAAATATGTCCTGACTGGAACTCTTTTTTTCTTTTTTTTTAAGATTTTATTTATTTATTTGAGACAGAGACAGAGAATGAGAACCAGAGCACGTGCAACAGCAAGGAGAGGAGCAGGGGCACAGGGAGAAGCAGATTCCCTGCTCAGCGGGGATCCCGATGCCGATGTCGGGCTGGACCCCAGGACCCAGAGATCTGACCTGACCAGATGCTTAGCCCACTGAGCCACCCAGGCGCCCCCTCACTAGAACTCTTAACCACACCCATGGTCAAGTTTAAAGGGCATTGTTTGCTAGTTGGTACAGGAGACATTTCCATTGTGGAAGGAGGAAGGCACAAATCCTGGAAACTGGCTTGAAAACTGCTTCAGTTGGTTTCTCAAGAAGGGTTTCTAAACCACTCCTGATCTCTGAGTATTCTGATGTTTACAAGTGTAATCTTACAGCTTGTTTTGCTGAAGTTTAATGGTTTGCTGGGTGACATTTTCCCCCTTTCTTCCAATGTATTCAACATCCTATGCAGCCTGGAATCTCAAATCGCCTAGAGAGGTAAGTACCAGATCATGTGAGTCTAAACTAAATATATATGTTTTAATCAACACCTCATTTGAGAAATATTCTTTGGGTTCAAAGAGAAACTCTGAAACTCAGTCTCACCAGCCTCTGAAAAGTTGAGTCTGGTATCTTCTAGGTGCTCTAGATGGCTCATCGTGTTTCTGAACTGTTTCCGAGCATCTGTGTATTCCCAAACATTAACCAAAAATGGGGAGTTCCTTTCGCGTAGCTTTTATCTTCAGTGTCACTTCCTCGAGCTGTCTCTGCATTTCTTCACAAACTGCCTCCTCAAAACCTGTTTTCAATTAGCTTTTACTCTCTCTTGCCCCATACTTTGCATTGATGATTTTGTAACGCTCATCAAATAGAGGAAGATCGAGACAAGCACTTTTATTTTTTAACATCATGATTTCCCTATGAAATTTAGCTTTGTTTGAGCAATTTCAAATTCAACATTTCTGAGGGCCTCAGCTGCTAGAAGTACTGGCTGTATTCTAGGTGGGCTGTGTGTGTTCTTTCACATCTTTCTTGAGAACATTCGTGAGCGTGAGAGACTTGATTTTCCTGGACGTTTTTCCTTCCTTCCAGCCGTCAGTCGCGAGGGGGCCGGCCACTCTTCGTTGCGCCTTGTGATGCCCGCGCCACAGCTTCCCTGGCAGAAAAGGGCCTCCTGAGCAGAGCTTGAGGCTCCTCTGCTTTCCCATCTCAGTGCCTTTCTCTGCCCCACCGCCAAGTGTCCTCCATCCCCTAATGAAGGCAGGAGGCTCAGGAGGGCGCAGCTGGGGAAAGATGACGGGCAGTCCCTCGGCGCCACAGTCTGGCTCTCTGGCGTCCTGTGGCCAGACCCGTCCTCTTGGCCTCGCTGAGTGGCCTCCACAGCACGAGGGTTCACGTCCTCAACAGTCCCCGGGACGGCCCCCGGTGCCCCTCCTCCCCCTCCATCCTTCCCAGCAGCTGCTTCCGGTTGGGCAGCCAGAGCTGGGTTTAGGTCGCTGCTTCCACCAGCCGCGTTGGGGGACCCCGGCTGCCTCCTGCCTGGCTATGGCTGGGAAGCCAGGACACAGGTGAGGGCAAACGAGGGAGGTGGCTGAGGCCCTGCTGCTCGGGGAGGACGGTGGCCTGGGGTTGGCATGATGGCCACGACTGCTGGAGAACCTCGCCTGGCAGATTCCCTGTCGGCCTTGAGCTGCCATTTACATCTGGCCAAAGTCGGGGCAAGTTGACGAAGAGCTCCGGAAAGTTCCCTCCCGCAGGTTTCTCCAGCGTCCAGTTCCCTCCAGCAGGGCCTCTCCCTGGAGGCCTCTAGGTCTAAGCTCATTGGCTGAGAAGGGGTGATGGACAGGCTGTCTCTTTGCCACCCCGCCCACCACCTCGCCTCCAGTTTGCTTTTGTGAAGAGGGGTCCTTGCTCCCCTCTCCATGCAGACCCCAGGAAGAAAGACTAAGTCATGATTACCAATATGTGCTATGCAAGTGATTCAAGATTGGTAGCTCTTTCTAAATGGATTTTTTTTTAAGGTAGTCTCTTCTCCTAACGTGGGGCTCAGACTCACAACCCTGAGATCAAGACTTGCATGTGTGGCCAACTGAGCCAGGCAGGTGCCCCAAATAAAACAGGAAGTCTTGACACAGTAGGTACAAATTCCACCAAGGGGCTGGAGTGCTTCCTTCCACTAACACAAACTCCAGTCAAGCTGCTGCTTTTTTCCCTTCCCTTTCCTTTCATTTCCTTTCCTTCTCTTCTCTTTTCTTTTTTCTCTTTCCTTTTGATTTCTTTTTTTTCCTTTTTTCTTCTCGTCTTTCTATTCTCTTCTCTCTTTCTTCGATCCCTCCCTCCTTTCTCCTTTCCTTCCTTCCTTTCTCCCTTCCTTCCTTCCTTTCTTTCTCTCTCTCTCTCTCTTTCTCTCTCTCTCTCTTTCTTTTCTTTCTCTTTCTTTCTTTCTTTCTTTCTTTCTTTCTTTCTTTCTTTCTTTCTTTCCTTTCTCTCTTTCTCTCTTTCTCTCTTTCTCTCTTTCTTTCTTCAACATTTTGGTTCCAGATCAAGACAGCATGATTTTGTGCAAAATGCCCTGGGCTTAATGGTGCGATATTAATGAAAACGTTTTAGGTTGGAAGAGACCTTAGAAATCACGGAATGCAGTGGTTCTCCAAACTTGAGTATGCATAGGGGATCACCTGAAGTGCTCGTTGGACCACAGATTGCTGGGCCCCACTGCAAAGGCCAGGATTCCAGGGTCTGGGGTGATCTGAGACTGCATTTCCAGCAGGTTCCCATGGGAGGCTGCTGCTGCCAGTGGAAGCGCTGCACTTTGAGAACCACAGTTCTATTCCAACTTTGTCATTTCACAGATGGGTGGGTCTACTGAGGCAGAACCCCAGCGGGGTTCCAAAGTTGGTTTTAACCCTTATCAGCTGTTATGCAATCTCATTTAGCTTCTCTGTGCCTCAGTTTTCTCATCTACAAAGTTAGAGTAACTGCCCCTGTCCTGCCTACCCCCATGGAGTTGTTTATAGATTTTGGATACTAGCCCTTTGTCTGATATGTTATTTGCCAATATCTTCTCCCATTCTGTCAGTTGTCTTTTGGTTTTGTTGACTGTTTCCTTTGCTGTGCAAAAGCTTTTGATTTTGATGAAGTCCCCATAATTCATTTTTGCCCTTGCTTCCCTTGCCTTTGGTGATGTTTCTAGGAAGAAGTTGGTGCAGCTGAGGTCGAAGAGGTTGCTGCCTGTGTTCTCCTCAAGGAATTTGATGGATTCTTGTCTCACATTGAGGTCTTTCATCCATTTTGAGTCAATTTTTTTGTGTGGTGTAAGGAAATGGTCCAGTTTCATTCTTCTGCATGTGACTGTCTGATTTTCCCAACACCATTTGTTGAAGAGACTGTCTTTTTTCCATTGGATATTCTTCCCTGCTTTGTGGAAGGTTAGTGACTATACAGGGTCCATTTCTGGATTCTCTATTCTATGGGTCTGTTTTTGTGCCAGTACCATACTGTCTTGATGACTACAGTATTGTAGTATAGTTTGAAGTTTGGAATTGTGATGCCACCAGCTTTGGTTTTCTTTTTTCAAGATTCCTCTGGCTATTCGGGGTCTTTTCTGGTTCCATACAAATTTTAGGATTATTTGTTCTAGTTCTGTGAAAAAGGTTGGTGATATTTTGATAGGGATTGCATTAAATGTGTAGATTGCTCTAGGTAGCATAGATATTTTCACAGTTTGTTCTTCCAATCCATGAGCATGGAATGTTTTTCCATTTCTTTGTGTCTTAATTTCTTTCATGAGTATTCTATAGTTGTCTGAGTACAGATCCTTTTCCTCTTTGGTTAGATTTATTCTTATGTATCTTATGGTTTGGGGTGCAATTGTAAATGGGATTGACTCCTTAATTTCTCTTTCTTTTGTCATGTTGTTGGTGTATAGAAAGGCAACTGGTTTCTGTGCATTGATTTTATATCCTGACACTTTACTGAATTCCTGTATGAGTTCTAGCAGTTTTGGAGTGGAGTCTTTTGGGCTTTCCACATAAAGTATCATATCGTCTGCAAAGAGTGAGAGTTTGACTTCTTCTTTGCTGATTTGGATGGCTTTTATTTCTTTTTGTTGTCTGATTGCTGAGGCTAGGACTTCTCTTACTATGTTGAATAGCAGTGGTGATAGTGGACATCCCTGCCACGTTCCTGACCTTAGAGGAGAAGGTCTTAGTTTTTCCCCATTAAGAATGATATTCACTGTGGGTTTTTCATAGATGGCTTTGATGATATTGAGGTATGCACTCTATCCCTACACTGTGAAGAGTTTTAATCAAGAAAGGATGCTGTACTTTGTCAAATGCTTTTTCAGCATCTATTGGGAGCATTATATGGTTCTTGTTCTTTCTTTTATTAATGTATTGTATCACATTGATTGATTTGCAGATGTTGAACCAAACTTGCAGCCCTGAAATAAATCCCACTTGGTCATGGTGAATAATCCTTTTAATGTACTATTGGATCCTATTGGCTAGTATTTTGGCAAGAATTGTTGCATCCATATTCATCAGTGATATTGGTCTGTAATTCTCCTTTTTGGTGGGGTCTTTGTCTGGTGTTGGGATCAAGGTAATGCTGATGAGTTTTCTTTTTCATGTAGAAAATTTTCCATTGTTTTCCTTTTCTATTTCTTCCTTGTTCTTTAAATTTACAAAATTTTTTACATCTGATAAGACCAATCAGGTATATATAGATCTTCCTGGACTCACAATGGGTTTTTGTCCCCATAAGCCCATCATAAGTGGGAAATAGTATCAGCCCCAAGTATATGTAATACACCTAACCTACCAAACATTGTAGGTTAGTCTAGCCTACCTTAAATCATAAGTTGAACCATCATCAGGGAGCCATCTGTAGTTTCCTTTCATTTTTTTGGTATGAACTTTTACTATCTATACCCTTATCTATCTGGAGTTATATTGGCACATGGTATGAAGTTCAGATCTGGTGTTTGTTTTGTTTTTTCCAGTCTATCTCTGGCATCATTTGTTGAGTAATCCCTTTTCTCTCCCTTCATGTGTGCTTTGCATTTGTTAAAACTCCTATGAAGGCAGGGTGCCTGGATGGTTCAGTTGGTAAGCATCTGCCTTCAGCTTAGGTCATGATCCCAGAGTCCTGGGATCCAGCCACACATCAGGCTCGCTGCTCAGCAGGAAGTCTGCGCCTCCCTCTCCCACTCCCTGTGCTTGTATTCCCTTTCTCACTGTGTCTCTGTCAAAAAAATAAAAATCTTAAAAAAGAAAAAGGTTAAAAACAAACAAACTTCTAGGAAGGTGGAATAAATGGAAGGGAGAGTTTAGTCCAAGCCCATTCTTTTTCAAATGGAGGCACTGAGGCCCAGAGTAGCTAATGGTTTTCCTAAGGTCCTGTTAGTTAATAGAGAAGTCACAACTAAAACCAAGATCTCTGGCTTCTTACCTGAATTTGAGGTAAGTCTGCTTCTTGTCATTTCCAGCTCCAGGGACATTTGACAACAGAAGTTTTACTAATCAGCCACAAAGAAAATGAACATGACCTAGGGTGTCTGAAAGGTTTAGACCAGCCTGCCTCACCTATCCCAGATAAATCAGTAAATATTTACTGCCCATGTGTGTTCAGTGACTTGTATGGGACATTGCTGGGGACAGAGAAGTAGGTCACTACCTCCGGTGACAAGAACTCAAGTCTAATTGGGAGAAAGACTGCATGTGAATATTTCCATCTTTACATTATCATTTACTGACTCACTCAACTGCAGCAGAGTGAGTCAGGAAGGCCTGCAGTGTGTGGGCTTTTCTCAGGGAAGGTTTCCTCGAGGAGGGGAGGGCCTGGAATGAAAAAGATGGCACATCCCTTACCTCAGTAGGGCAGTAAAAACAATAAATTGTCTCCACAAGGCCCATGTTAAAATTTACACAAAGCCGAAGAGGGTCCTTGGCTCGTAAAGCCTGACCCAAGGGATGGAGGTAGGAAAAAGATACTACCTCTGGCCAGGAATTATCCAAAGGGCTTATTGCCAGGGGTTAAGGAGAGAAAGAGATGAGTATGTGATGGAAGTCCTTTGGTGGGAAAGGTTCTTACTAGGACACCCCTATTTCCTATTGCATGCTATGATCAGAGCTGCCTCTGCCTTTCCTTAGCAGAAACAACTACTCCTGGGTATGTATATATATATGTGTATGTGTGTGTGTGTGTGTGTGTGTGTGTGTGTGTATGTGTATATATACATATATATGTATATGTATGTATGTATGTATATACATATGTGTATATATATATATATATATATATATATATATATGCAAAAGAGAACTCCTCATTTCACCTGCTTCTTCTCTCTGTCCATCCCTTTTTTTTATTTTTACATTGAATATAATTATAGATCAAAGATGAAAATTTTGGGACAAAGGTGATAATTCATAACTGAAATACATATTGACAAGTTATAAATAACACAATTTAAAATGTGGGGAGGGGGCACCTGGCCTGGCTCAGTCAGTAGAGCATGTGACTCTTGATCTTGGGGTTGTAAGTTTAAGCCCCACATTGAGTATAAAGATGATTTAAAAAAAAAGAAAATCCTGGGGCGCCTGGGTGGCTCAGTGGGTTAAAGCCTCTGCCTTCGGCTCAGGTCATGATCCCAGGGTCCTGGGATCAAGCCCCGCATCGGGCTCTCTGCTAGGCAGGGAGCCTGCTTCCTCCTCTCTCTCTGCCTGCTTCTCTGCCTGCTTGTGATCTCTGTCTGTCAAATAAATAAATAAAATCTTAAAAAAAAAAAAAGAAAATCCTATGAAAATGTGGAAGAGAGGGAAGGGAAAAATAGAATAAGCTCGTGGATTTATACATTGGCATATGGGAGTCCAAGGATTTTTTTTTTTAATAGAGTTTACTCTTTAGAGCAGTTTTAGGTTCACAGCAAAACTGAGCAGAAGGTTCTGAGATTTTTCATATACCCCCTACCCCCACACGTGCACAGCCTCCCTGTCAACATCCCACACCAGAGTGGTACATTTGTTTCAATCAATTAACCTCCACTGACAGATCATTATCACATAAAGTTCATAGGTTACAATAGGCTTCACTCTTGGTGTTGTACATTCTATAGATTTTGAGAAATGTATAATGACATGCATCCACCATGACATATCATATAGAATAAGTTCTGTGCCCTAAAAATCCCTTGTGCATTACATACTCATCTCTTTCTCTCCTCAACCCCCAGCAACCACTGATCTTTTTAGTGTGCATAGGTTTGCATTTTTTAGAATGTCATATAGTTGGGATTTTACAGTATATATATACACTTTTGAAATTGCCTTCTTTCACTTAATACTATGACTTAAAATTCTTCCATGTCTTTTCATGACTTGGTAGCTCATTAGTATTTTCCCCCATCTTTATTGACATATCATTGATATATAAAATTGTGCAAGTTTAAGGTATACAATGTGATGATTTATATGTATATATATATATATATATATATATATATATATATATATATATAGTGGAATGATTACCATAATGAAATTAGTTAGTATGTCCATAGTTACGATTGTTGTTGTTGTTGTTGTTATGAGAACATTTAAGATTTAGTCTCTTAAGAACTGAGAAGGATACAATATAGTATTTAACTACAGTCACCATGCTGTACATTAGATCTCTGGAATCTGTTCAGCTTATAACTGGAAATTTATACCCTTTGACTAGCATCTCACCATTCCCCCCACAGCCCCTGGCAACTACCATTCTACTCTTCATGTCTATGAGCTTGGTTTTTTTAGATTCCACATATAAGTGATATTGTGTAGCATTTGTCTGACTTATTTCAGTTAACATAATGGCCTCATGATCCTCTATGTTGTCCTTTCATGGCTGAATAATATTCCACTTACATACATACATCTTCTTTATCCAATCATCCATCTATAGACATGTAGATTTTTTCTGTGTCTTGGCTACTGTGAATAACGCTGCAATGAACAGGGGAGTCCAGGTATCTCTTTGAGACCCTGATTTCATTTCCTTTGGCTATATACCCAGAAGTGGAATTTCTGGATCATATGGGAGTTCTATTTTAATTTTTCAAGGAACTTCCATTGTTTTCCATAGTAGCTATGCCAATTTATGGTCTCACCAATAGTGCACAAGGGTTCTCTTTTCTCCATATACTCACCAACACTTGTTATCTCTTGACTTTTTTTTTAATCTCTTGATTTTTTGATAATAGCCGCCTGAACAGGTGTGAGGAGATATCTCAATGTGGTTTTGAGTTGCATTTTCCTGATGATTAAAGATGTTGAGGACCTTTTTCTGTACCTATTGGCCATTTGTATGTCTTTTTTGGAAAAATATCTATTCATGTACCTTATTTTTAAATTGGATTATTCATATTATTCATATTCTGAGGGCATTGAGTTTTATGAGTTCTTTATATATTTTGGATATTAACCCCTTATCAGATATATGATTTGCAAATATTTTCTCCCATTCCATAGGCTGCCTTTTCATTTTGTTGATTATTTCCTTGGCTGTACAGAAGCTTTTTTGTTTGATCTAGTCCCACTTGTCCATTTTTGTTTATGTTCCTTGTGCTTTTAGTGTCATATTAAAAAAAATCTTTGTCGAGACCCATATCAAGGAGCTCATCATAAAGAAACTTTTCTTCTAGGAGTTCCATGGTTTCAGGTTTTACATTTAAGTCTTTAATTCCTTTAAGTTAATTTTTGTGAGTGGTATAAGATAGGGGTCCAATTTCATTCATTTGCACGTGAATAACCAGTTTCCCCAACACTATTTATTGAAGAGACCATCTTATTCCCTTTGAGCATTTTTGGCTCCCTTGTCAAATATTAGTTTACCATATATACATGGGCTTATTTCTGGGCTCTCAATTCTGTTCTGTTGGTCTATGTGTCTGGTTTTATGCCTTCCTTTGCTAACTTTGGGCTTAGTTTGTTCTCCTTTTTCTAGTTCTTTGAGGTGTAATGTGAGGATGTTTGAGATCTTTCTTTTTTTATTAAGGTACGCATTTTTCACTATAACTTTCTTCTTTAAACTGCCTTTGCTACATTGTATAAGTTGTAGTATGTTGTGTTTCCATTTTATTTGCTCTTTGAGTTCTTCTTTGATGCATTACGTGTTTAGGAGGACATTGTATAATTTACATGCATTTGTGAATTTTCCAGTTTTTCTCCTATTATTGGTTTCTAGTTTGGGTCAGAAAAGATACTTGATATAATTTCAGTCTTCTTGACTTTGTTAAGACTTGTTTGGTCTCGGGGCACCTGGGTGGCTCAGTGGGTTAAGTGGCTGCCTTCGGCTCAGGTCATGATCTCAGGGTCCTGGCATCGAGCCCCGCATCAGGCTCCCTGCTGAGCAGAGATTCTGCTCCCACCTCTTTCTCTCTGCCTGCCTTTCTGCCTACTTGTGATCTTCTCTCTGTCAAAAAAAAAAAAAAAAGATTTGTTTGGTCTGTTTGGAATAACTATCACCATTAATAATTGTATTTTTTTTTTAAACCTGCTTAGGTCTTGACTACCTACATATGGCCTTCCAATCTTATTTTTATTTGAATTGTCATCGTGGCCTATGAGGCTTCTACTCTCAGGGAGGGGCCCTGATGCTGTACACACTGTTGTAGACTTAATTACAAAATCTTGATCTTTGGACACCGTGCTTTGGAAGGAGGAAGCAAAAATGTTGCCTTGGAGTTACTAAAAGGTTGTCATTTTTCTTGACTAAATAAAATGTTTCTGATGGAAAAGTCCAGAGGCTTTGGTCTAAGGATTGTCTTTTAGGCTTTATGCGCTTACTTAAACATTTCATTTTTTGGTTGCTACTACAAGCTTTGTAAGATCAGTCCCCCCAGTTAGGACACTTACCCCTTGAAACACTTTACTCATAACCCTGGGGGCCCCCAATATTTGCAACTTGGGTAATGGTAACATAGAGAGCAATTATACAGAACTCTCTGCACTTGCCCCATGTTAATGTGTTCCAGGTTTGGCAGCAATGAGCACCTTCCTATGAGGCAGAATCTTTCTTGGGGATGATCGTATCATGACGGTTAGGCCAGTAGTGTTTGGCCTCTTGCCCCAATGCCGTGTTGACCCCTTCCAATGGCCCAGAAATGTACTGCATGTCACATATCCTATTGTTGAAGCATGTAAGACCTGATGAAATTCAATGTTTTAAAGATGCCCAAAACTTTCCATCAGGCAGAGTAAGGTCACCACCATGAAGGAAGTTGGACCACTGGAGAGCGGTCTTAGCCCTGGCTCCAACCTTAAAGTGGAGAACTCCATGTAGCCAAGCTTCTAGTCCTTTCCCCTCAGTAGCCCCTGCTTCACAAGGCTTTAGGCAAAAGTAGAACTGCAATCCCAAAGCCATAGAACATATTCACATAGAACAATTGTCTTTCTGCTAACTGGAAGTCTAAGTGATTAAATCAATATCACCTTGCCCTCATTTGTAGAGGCACACACCTCTAAAGTTACTAGGCTGAAATTATGGAAACAGTCTAAGTGTCCATAGACTGATGGATGGGTAAAGAAAATGTGGTATGTGTGTATACACACACACACACACACACACACACACACACACACACACAATGGAATATTATTCAGCCAATAAAAAGAATGAAATCTTGCCATTTACAATGACATGGATGGAACTAGAGTATTATGCTAAGCAAAATAAGTGAGAGAAAAACAAATACCACACTAATTCACTCATATGTGCAATTTAAGAAACAAAACAAGCAAGCAAAGGGAAAAAAGAGAGGCGCAAACTGATGGACTCTTAACTATAGAGAACAAACTGACAGTTACCAGAGAGGAGGTGGGTGGGCAGATGGGTGAAATAGGTGATGGGGATTAAAGAGTGCACTTATAATTAGCACTGAGTAATGTATAGAATTGTTGAATCACTATAATGTATGCCTAAAACTAATATTACACTGTATGTTAACTATACCGGAATTTGAATAAAAACTTTAAAAAAACAAGTTACTAGGGGGTGCCTGGGGGGCTCAGTCATTAAGCATCTGCTTTCAGCTCAGGTCATGATCCCAGGGTCCTGGGTTCAAGCCCCACATCAGGCTCCCTGCTCAGCAAGAAGCCTACTTCTCCCTCTCTCACTTCCACTGCTTGTGTTCCCTCTCTTGCTGTGTGTGTGTCTCTCTCTGTCAAAATAAGTAAAATCTCTAAAAAATTTTTAAAAATTAAAAAAAAAAAGTTGCTAGGCTGGACAGCCCCCACCTCCTAGGCAAACCACTCACCCCTAGCCACAGAGAGGAGGGGAGGCCAAAAGTGGGAATGGAAGAGGAAGTCAGGATGAGAGGAATGGTCAGCTGTGAGGGGAAGGGTCATGCAGGCAAACCCAGCAATTTTTGATTCCTCCCTTCCCGTCATGCCACGCAGATTTTTTCTTTTGTAGTATCGCCTCCATTATGAACTTCCTAGGTGGAGGAGTGGAGCTGTAGACAGTTTTACCTTAATAGTCAGTTGGTTAATTGTCTGGATCTCTGAGGCAGAAACCACCCTGTTTTTTTTTTTTTTTTTAAGATTTTATTTATTTATTTGATGGAGATCACAAGTAGGCAGAGAGAGAGAGAGGGAAGCATACTCCCTGCTGAGCAGAGAGCCTAATGTAGGACTCGATCCCAGGACCCTGAGATCATGACCTGAGCCGAAGGCAGCGGCTTAACCCACTGAGCCACCCAGGCACCCCAACCACCCTGGATTTTTGTCTAGGTTTACTGGAAGTTCAATTTTCTTCTTCAAGTCGTTCCCTTTATTCTATACCCCAAACACCACCAAACATTGAGACCTCCCTTTGGATGTCTGGACCTCGCTCATCTTAGGAGACTCAGCAGTGTCTTCACCCTTCCACCGTGTCTGCCCCTATCACCTTGGGGTTGCATTGCTTAAATAGAAATGGAGGCCTAAACATAACTGTGCCTTTTAAGTTCTGAGTGGTTTGGCTGAGAAAAATCAGTGGCTGCTTGGTTGGGCTGGTGATGGTAGACTGTGACATTATACCACCATATGCTGGATTTTGCATTTGTTCTATAAAACATCTATTGTTCCTGACACTGTATCTTTGCCTTTTGGATAATGCTTGGTTTTTTGAATGCATGGAATTTATTTCCTTTTTATTCCGATAGGAACATTTTATTTAGGTAGATGTCCTTTACCCAGGTAATCCTGGTAGGTCAGTTGTTATACCTCCCTTGTCTCCTTTCTCAATATGGACTTCTCTTTGGCTATTCTGTCAGAGCTCTCCATTAAGAATTTTTTTCACACAGCTAACAACTCTGTTTTTAAATGAA
The DNA here is from genome assembly GCF_002288905.1 of Enhydra lutris kenyoni. Taxonomy (NCBI): domain Eukaryota; kingdom Metazoa; phylum Chordata; class Mammalia; order Carnivora; family Mustelidae; genus Enhydra; species Enhydra lutris. Next base: position 4,044,619 of record NW_019154137.1, read on the forward strand.
GAGGTTATTTTTTTTTAATGCTCAGAGGCATGTTCTTACAACTATTCAGTTTCTTTGATCTTTGCTATATGAAAAACGAATACAACAGAACCTGTTCCGTAGTCTAAATCAAATAAGATATTGACAACTGGGGGTTGTCAGAGAAGCAAAATGATCTTAAGAGATTGTTCAGGGCAGGGGAGCCTGGCTGGCTCAGTCGGAAGAGCATGCAAAGTTTGATCTCGGGGTTGTGAGTTTGAGCCCCTTGTTGGATATAGAGATTACTAAAAAAATAAAATAAACTTTTAAAAAAGAGAGATTATGCAGGGCAGAAAGTGCCTCCACACAGGTGTGCCTAACCTAGCTGATGGCTTCTAGGTGACTGTGTTGGGGAGAAGGTGTTTAAGAGGAAGTTTTATGTGTATAAACACCTGGAGAACAAAGAGATGAGTGGGAGAGAGAATGCAGAGGGGTTGAGTAGAGGGGGCAAGATGGTGGTCATACTCCAGCCTGGCTCAGGGACTACATCTGAGTCCCACAGCAAGATGGGCTACTGGAACATGCCATTACCAAAAGGAAAGTTCCCATTGTGCTCAGGGAACAAAGTGTAACATGGACTGAAGAAGGGAAAGGAGTGACATTAGGTATTTAACCTGGCTTGCCTGTAATATTTGTAAAATTTGCAGGGGTCAGAAAAAGAGTTTGTTTGGGGATCCCCATACCCTATGTCTAAATATTTCAAATGTTTAAGTCACCAAATACAGCATGTTTTATTTAATGATATAATCTCTTTCCATGACACATGTACCTTCATAATGACCTGAAAGGATTTAGAATTTCAGACTCCTTTAAGTTCTGCTCTAATGATGTAGGAAGAGCTGCCCCCCTACCCTGACTCCAGCCCCATCCCCTGTTTCAGGCACGTGACCTCCTCCCCATTAGGCCCAAGAGCACACACGCCAGCAGTGCAATCAGCCCTTCCAAGGACAGCTCCAAGAGGAGCATGCAGGCCCTGGCAATGGGCTTGGGACGATTCTGGGGGCCAGGGCCCTGGAGTGTGGGCTAGCAGGGACACATCCCTTGTTTCGGTGGACTGGGTCCTGTAGGGAGGGGGATGGCCAGAAGAGGACCAAAGTGGGGCCTCAGGACATGGGTCCCTCTTGCCTGGGTCTTAAAGCAATAGTCTACCACAACTAGCACAGCATAAACACTAACCAGAACCAGTTTGAAGGCCCTCAGATCACACTACCTTGGCCTGCTCTTCCAGTTTAAATAATGGTGACGAAGAGCCTTCTGCCTTCTATTTCACCATGTGGTTCTAGCCATAAGGAATCCTCCGTGATAATACGTTGTAAAATTTCAACACTGGTGACCAAAAACAGAGTTGTGGGAGTGTTAAGTTTACTTCAGTTTAGCAGACATTATTTGAGTACCTAATTAGAGCTTTGGGAAAGAAAGATAAAACCTTTTAAGGTCCCAACCATTCAGAGGTTCAACCTAGGGATTGGTGTTATATATATATATATATATATATATTAGATTATATATATGAGAATAGGAGCTGTGCTAGTGGAGAACGTGAAAGAAGGCATCTCATGCCACCAAGGGGCACCCAGAAAATCTTAACAAAATGCAGAAATGAAGCCCTCTTATCTGAAACCCCTGGGCCCTTCCCCTTCTCTGATCCTCTATTTGAGTCAACTATGACTTTATCTTTTTTTTTGCTGAAACAGAGTCCAGAAATTAAGTGTATTCTCTCCCTTTCTTCTATTTTCATTATAATGAAATATTTCAGATCTCTTGATAGAATACTCTATCAAGACCTATGTACCCACCACCCAGCTTAAGAAAGGTAATACTACAAATACAGCTGAAGCCACTGCAGTGCCCTCCCCAGTAGGATTCCCCTCCCTTTGTTTCCCCAAGAAATGGCCACCATCCTAAATGAGTTCTTTGCCTTTCCCTGCGCATGCTGTCACACATGCTGCACTTGTATGCTTCTCTCCTGTGTGTGCCTTTCCCCCAGACATCTGTAGCTACAGTCCAGACCTGGTGGTCATTTTGCATGTGTTTTAGACGTCATACATGTGGTATCATGTCTGTATCCTTCTGGAAGCAGCTCCTTATGCAGCTTTCAGCCACCATCTCCCCATCGGAGCCCCCCTGTGTCTCAGCCCCCTGTGTGTTCTGGCCTCCTCCCCTGGCCAGCCCTTGCCATCTTGTTCAGTTTACCTGCCAGTCCCAAGCCTGTGAATGAAGGCTGGTTCTACCATAAGTGAGTCTTGGCTTCTTCCCCTGTGGCTATTAACCAGCGCTTCTGAGACCTCAGCTGCATCAGCGTCCCTGAAGGGTGCGTTCAAACCCAGAGTGCTGGCCTTACCCTCAGAGTTTCTTTTTTTTTTTTTTTAAAGATTTTATTTATTTATTTGTCAGAGAGAGAGGGGGAGAGAGAGCAAGCACACGCAGACAGAATGGCAGGCAGAGGCAGAGGGAGAAGCAGGCTCCCTGATGAGCAAGGGGCCCGATGTGGGACTCGATCCCAGGATGCTGGGATCATGACCCGAGCCGAAGGCAGTCGCTTAACCAACTGAGCCACCCAGGCGTCCCACCCTCAGAGTTTCTGATTCAGTAGCTCTTGGGTAGAACCTAAGAATTCCCGGGTGATGCTGTTGCGGGGACCGAACTACGAGAACCACCGCTCTAAGTCAGTGTCTGGGCCCAGGCTCAGCAGCACCATCTGGCCTCAAGGCCAGTGGAGCCAGCAGGGAGGTTTCCTTCAAAACCAGGCTCTAGGGCACCTGGGGGGCTCAGTAGGTTAAGCGTCTGCCTTTGGATCAGGTCATGATCCCAGGATTCTGGGATTGAGCCCGCATTGGCTCCTTGCTCAGTGGGGAGTCTGCCCCTCCCTGTGCCCCTCCCCTGGTCAGGCTTTTTCTCTCTCAAATAAGTAGATAAAGTCTTTAAAACAAAACAAAACAAAACCATACTCTAGAGCAGCACTGTCTAATAGACATATAACGCAAGTCACATGTGTAATTTTAAGTCTTCTAGTAGCCACATTAAAAAGTAAGAAGAGGGGTGCCTGGGTGGCTCAGGTGGTTAAGCATGGGACTCTTGATTTCGGCTCAGGTCATGATCTCAGGGTTTGAGACCAAGCCCCACGTCAGACTCTGCACTTAACACGGAGTCTGCTTGTCCCTCTCCCTCTGCTCCTCGCCTCCCCCTCCCAATAAATAAATAAAACCTTTTTTAAAAAGTGAAAGGAAATGGGAAAATTAATTTTAATAGTACATTTTAACTCAATATATTATCGTTTCAACATGTAATCCATATGAAATTATCAGTGAGTTAATTTAACATTTTTATATTTAACAGCACATATCAAGTTAGACTAGCCATATTTCAGTCGCCACATACGGCTGGTTACTAATGTCGTGGACAGTGTAGCTCTAAAAACTTGACCTACATCTCTCTCCTTACAACAATTGTTTTAAACTTGACATTTTCTTTTATTTGGGGCTGTAAGAAATTAATTTAAAACAGGCTCACCAAATGGTGGAGAGTGATACCTTTCAGTGAAGGTACAGTGGGCCAAAACAAAGAGGAAAAAGAGAGATCTGAGTCAAGATAATTTATCTAAGCAAAATCTGCCTACATTCCAGTGCATTAATTTAAAACAAACTTATTTTTAACTTGAACAAATGCTATCAAATATATCTGTCAAACATAAGCAAGGAGTCACATTTCATTGGATATCACTTTTTGGATGATGCAGTTTGGAATGACATCAGTGTTAATAAAATTCCCATGGGCTTCTAAAAAATGAAAAACCTAAAAATAACAAACAACAGATTCTTTCTTCTTTCTTCATCTTCTTTCTTTTATGCCAACTGCAGGATGAAATGAGAGAAAAGGAACCGTGAGGCAGCATTAACCAGCACCAGTGACCTTCTAGACCTATGAACAGAGCCCTGTGTCCGTGGGCTCCATCTGTGTGCTGTATCTCAGCAAGGAGAAGACAACACACTTTCCTCTTGTAACCTGTGCCCTTGTGTAGAGGGTGCTCGTGCAACCCATGGCTTCAATTCTGGGATCATACCAACCTTGCCTCCCTCTGGCCTGACACCATAAATCCCCCCCTGCCCCCACACCCCCACCCCTAAAGGCCACTCTGGAATTAGTGGAAATCTCTTCACCTTAAAAGCCTCTGCTCATTCCACAAATGATACTCCCTTACTCTCCCAGACCCTCAGTTTCTCTATCTACCATACAAGAATGAGGCTGTGATTATGAAATACACAGCTGTGAAAATGCAAAGAAATGTACATCTTTCCAAATATTCAAAGATAAGATATTCCTCAAGACCTAATTGCCAATTCAGTGATAAGTAATAGCCATATGATGACTAAGTGTCTTTGGACTGTCACATAAAATACAAACATCCACACCTGAATATCTAGGTATTAATCATTGTGTGGTCCTACTTGGAATTTTTGACTTTTTGCTATTTGTATGTAATCACGTTTGCAAAGGCACTGTCTCTCCTATGTCTGACTAGTGCCCAGCCAGCCAATTTCCTTACTGCTTCTAACTGTTCTCTAAAGAAATATTTTTCTCAGTTACTGAGACATTTACCACTTGCTAGTAGTCTTTCAGGTAGAGGACAAAAGACCTCACAAGTACGAATGAGCAACCGTGAAATATATTTCAGAATATACTATATTTTCTATTACTAGGTACATGAGTTTTCTGTTAATGGTCTAAGCTGGTGAAACTAAATTTTTAAACTAATTCTAAACAAACTTCTTAATTTATTGGGAGAATTGGGGGGGGGGAAGGACTGTCAGTAGCAGGTAAATGCCAGGAAAGTTGGGGTGATGTGCAAAGCTATTGTGATACCTGATCTGGGGCTGTTCCCTGCTGGGGCAGATCTTCTTTAGTTGGGTCCTTCTTGCTTTTTGTTAAATTTGTCTTTTTCTTCCTCCCTTTCAGAGTCGTTGGCCCCTTCGGCAGGCTTCTCATACTGATATTTAGTTGTTCCTTTGGTAAAGAATAAGACAGACGTTGGAGCAGACATTCCCAGGGAAAACCATCCCGATGCATAAGGACTAGTGACACCCAGTCCTCTCCCCCAAGCAGGAGCGTAGAAGTCACTCTGAAAAGCAGAGGTGGGAAGCCTCCTCCAGGTTGATAGCTCTGCTGCTCGATCCCTTACTTTCAGGGTGACATTCTTCCCAGTCACCCTGTGCAGCTGACTATTTCTGGCCCTTCCGAGAAGAAGGGATCAGAATCATCAGGGTCTGCGGCCTTCTCTAAGGTTTTGTCAGAAATTTCTCGCAAAAATGTTTTGCCTCAACGACACATTCTATGGCAATACGCGTTCACTCAACCCCTGAATATTTCACTTGTACCAGGCCCACGCGCGTCAGTTCGTAATGATGCGGGATGAACTTTGAGACTCTGGACATTTTCAAAGCCACGCGCAGAAACGAGGTGTGCCATTGGCTGGCTCTTTTCCTTCAGGCCCCGCCCCCGCCCCGCCCCGCCCCCGCCCCGCCCCGCCACCCAGGCGGACAGTGGCCTGTGGCTCACCCGCTACCCCGGGGCCCTCAGCTGTCTTAGTGGAGGCTGCCCGAGGGCCTCACGCTTCCTTCTCAAAAGCTGTAGGTCCCCAGGGAATGGGGCTCCCGCTCAGGCCCTCGGCCTTGGGTTTGGGGGAACCCCGGCTTCCGCGTCGGGGACACCCGCAGGGCTCCCCGCCGCCCCCGCTCCTCGGCCTCCCGGGTCCCTCCTCACCCTTGGCGGTCGCCAGGCCCTCCTCAGACTCCTCGTCCGGCTCCTCCGCCGTCTCCCAGGCGGCCTCCTCCTCGGACGAGGCCTCGGTCTCCCGGGCCGCGGCCGGAGCTGCCCACGCCGGCGGGCCTGCGGGGGCTGCGGGGTGCCAACGGGGGCTGTCGGGCTGCCGGGCCCGAGTCCGGACCCTCACGCGGCCGCGGCGGGGCCGCACGAGGATGTGGTTGTTGTGGTAGATCCGGTGCAGGAGCGAGTGCACCAGGTCCAGGAACATGAAGCGGAAGCCAACCATTGGGAACTGGTGGGCGTCCACAAGGATTTCCAGACCCTCCTCCTGCTGCTCCTCCCCGTCCTCCTCCGCCGGCCCGAAATCCGAGTCGTCGTCCTCGGCCTCCGCGCTCACGCCCGCCGGGCCGCAGGCCAGACCCAGACCCAAGGCAGCCTCCCCGAGGCCTCCCACGGGCCCCTCCACTTCGGACACCTCCATTGGGGGCAGCCCAGAGTGGAGGGTCACCTCCATCTCGGGGGGCCAGGACTCAAGGGCCACCTCCATCTCGGGCAACCCGGACTCGAGAGCCACCTCCATCCCGGGGGGCCCTGACTCGAGGGCCACCTCCATCCCGGGGGGCCCTGACTCGAGGGCCACCTCCATCTCGGGCAACCCGGACTCGAGGGCCACCTCCATCTCGGGCAACCCGGACTCGAGGGCCACCTCGGGCCCCGCCACTCCAGCCACCTCAATCTGGGGAAACCCGACCCCAGGGGCCACCCCATTGCCGCCTCCGGCCTCCGGGGACCCTGCCCCCACAGCGCTCGCGGGGCTATCCTGGCCAGGGGCCTGGCCGGGATCCCCGGAGGAGGACATGGCGACAAGCAGTACCTCAGTGGGGCGGCGACCGGGCTGAGGCAAAGCCAACCGCAAAGATGGTGGCCGCCGAGGGGGCCGCCGCTGTCGGGAGGCCGTGGGCAGCGGGCCCGACGTGAGGTGGACTGGGAGGCCGAGGAGCCGGCCACGGAGGGGACGACAGTCTGCGGCGGTGCCAGTGGAGGCCCGCGACGGGAAGGGAAGGGGGCGGATGTCGCCAGCGGCCCACCCAGGCGTCCCCTCCGGTAACAGTGGACAGGGCTCCAAAGGGGCCCCTAGACCAGGGACGGGGGGCGGGGCCAGAAGCGTCAACAGTGGGCCGCGGCCCCGCTGCCGGACACCCAGACTCATTTGTCGAGAAGCGAGGATTGACATGCGCAGCCTCCAATGAGTGACCGAGGCCTTTAGGTTCTAGGGTTGCTCGTGGTTACCTCCGTGTTCTTCGAGGCCTTGGGGTTCTCCGTGACTTTTAGGTCCACATGACTCCTGTCCCTTTAATTGTACCAGTGTCTGAGAAAGTAGAGTGATCCAATATGGAGACACTTTGGGCCATGTGAATTGCAAGGTGTTCCCCGATTTCCACTGGGCAATGGCTAATGCAAGTAGGGACAGGGTCATAAAAATTGTGTATAGCTCAGACTTAATTAAAAGTAGTAAAAATCTCCCAAGAAGAAAGAAGTTGGACAATTTAACATGGTTAAAACTACTTGGAAAAGAACAGACAAAATTGACATGGGTGCAGTCAGAACTGAATGTTGAAGTGGTAAATGAGGAGTTAGTGGTAAAAAAGGAGTTAGAAGGTATATAATGAACCCTGATAAATTTAAGCCTTCAAAGAATGAACAAAAAAGAGAGACTTCTTTCAAAGGGCCAGGTCATCTCCTAAGAGGTAATAAGCCTGACACACTTTAAAAGAGCAGGCTTCCTGGGATGTTTCTGAGGCAACAGTCCAAGACATTTTATTGATTTCAAAATGTACTTAATCAAGACTTCAAGTGTAATTCTGAAAATTATGCAGAAATAACTATTTTATTCTCATTCTGTTAAAAAATGCTTTATAATACTAAAAATGTCTTTTGAAAAAAAACATAGCAAATAATATTTGGGTATTTAATACCATAAATCCTGTCAAGGTGTCATCATCCCAACAAAATTTTAATGTTTTTATTTTTCCACTGGTCTCACCTCAATAATAGAGCATGGTGCTATCCACTGGTTTAAATCTGTAAGGCGGGGCACCTGGGTGGCTCAGTCGTTAAGTGTCTGCCTTTGGCTCAGGTCATGGTCCCAGGGTCCTGGGATCAAGTCCCCGCATCGGGCTCCCTGCTGGGCAGGGAGCCTGCTTCTCCCTCTCCCACTCCCCCTGCTTGTGTACCCTCTCTTGCTGTGTCTCTCTCTGTCAAAGAAATAAATAAAATCTTCAAAAAAAAAAAAATAAATCTGTAAGGCAATGTAGAAAATCTCTAATTTGTAATCCTTGCTATAAAGAGAGCAAAACTGAGGTAGAGTCCCAATCTGAGGTCTAGAGTTGGTTTTAACATTTACTCACTGATGTGACTGTAGGAAAGTTACTTATCATTTCTATGCCTCAGTTTATCATTTGTGAAGATTGAGTAATAATTATCTAGCTATCTTCCAGTGTTGTTCCAAGAATCAAACAAGATAATGGGGTAAATGCTTTTTCATACTGTGACATTTTATATACATACAAGTTATTATTATATCAATAATAATCTTTCCATTCTTGAACTATTGGAGAGAAGCTATTGAGTAGTTTCTTAGCCTTCAGAAGGAATCATCTAATTTGGTTTTAGAGGAATCCGTTGTTCCCAGCTAATGGACTTACACACTTCCTCCCTGGCAGAGTTCATACCCTGACTTGAGTCAAGACTTGAGTGAAATAGGTAGATGGACTGAGATGGGATTATATTTAGGGTATCAACCATTTGTTGAAAATATATTCTTAGTTCAATTTTGTCTTCTAAGTTGGTTAATATTTCTAAGTATATAGTTTTTCATTTTTATATTATAAAATCTAATAATATTATTTTCATAGTTTTAACATCATTATAAATTTGTAAATCTTTTCTCCTCCAGAGATAAATTTTATATTTTCTTCCTTTTAGAGGTCTTAATGTTTACATTTAACGCCTTAATCCATTTGGAATTAATACTGATTCATAGTATAAGATTAAAATATCAGTTTTCTTTAATTTAATTTAATTTAATTTTTTAAGATTTTATGTATTATTTATTTGACAGATCACAAGTAGGCAGAGAGGCAGGCAGAGAAAGAGGAAGGGAAGCAGGGGCCCTCCTGAGCAGAGAGCCCGATGCGGGGCTCGATTCCAGGAACCTGGGATCATGACCCGAGCTGAAGGCAGAGGCTTTAACCCACTGAGCCACCCAGGCGCCCCACTTTTCTTCAATTTTAAAAAGCTCAACTACAGCACCATTTGTTGAGTAATTACTCCCCTCTATAATGTTGTGTGACTGTGTATCCTTTAGCACTTTCCATAAAGGCAGAAGAGATGCAAGAGAAAATGCATGTTCTTCCAAAATTTCAGAGCTGGAAAGGCCTTTAGATACTGAAGCTAAGTCCATTCTTTTTTAAATGTGGAAACTAAGGCCTAGAGCAGCTAACTAGCTTTCCCAAGGTCATGCAACTTAATGGAGGAGACAGGACTAAAACCAGTCTCCTGACCTTTAATTTTTAAATTTTTTTAAAGATTATTTTATTTATTTAAAGATTTATTTATTTATTTGAGAGGGAAAGAATGAGAGAGAGAGAGAGCACGAGATAGGGGAAGTCGGAGGGAGAAGCAGACTCCCCGCCGAGCAGGGAGCCCAATGCGGAACTCCAGGATCATAACCTGAGCGGAAGGCAGTTGCTCAACCAACTGAGCCACCCAGGCGCCCCTCTCCTGACCTTTAATCTGAAGTTGAGATAAACCTACTCCTTATATATGCCGCTTCAGGAGAAACTTGACAGCAAAAGATTAATTAACCAGGCTCAAAGTAAATGGCCATAAGTTGAGGCTCTCTAAAAGTTCCAGACCAGCACTCCTGACCTCTAGTCAATCAGGAAGTATTTACTAAACACCTACATATAGGGGCGCCTGGGTGGCTCAGTGGGTTAAAGCCTCTGCCTTCAGCTCGGGTCATGATCCCAGGGTCCTGGGATCGAGCCCCGCATCGGGCTCTCTGCTCAGCAGGGAGCCTGCTTCCCTTCCTCTCTCTCTCTGCCTGCCTCTCTGCCTACTTGTGATCTCTGTCTGCCAAATAAATAAATAAAATCTTTAAAAAAAAATAACAAAAAACACACCTACATATAATGCCTCATGTAAGACCTTTCCAAGGATGGAGAAGCAAGGGCCATCATCTCTGGTGGCATATCATAGTCTAGTTGGGAGAAAGGACTGCATGTTAAAAAAAAAAAAAAAAAAAGAGCAGCCCCTGACATTCAGAGCTGGACTGGCACCCATGCTAGGCCTTTTTATTCTCCTATTGGACATAAACAATGTCACAGAACTTCGATACCGACATCAAGGTCACTCAGCCACCATGATGAAAGGAGACAAAACAAAGCCACTTTGTAATTTTACTTAAGCAGGGACAAAAAACAAGGTCACAAAATCCTAAACATCTTCCTCTCTTGGCTAAAATGAGATTAGATTAAAAATCTGAAATTAATTGCTAAAATTAGATTAGCATCTAATCTGGAGCAAACCCCTGTTTCCTTCAAAACTTCCCCAGATGATCCAATCCAAACCCAATTCTTTTTTTTTTAAGATTTTATTTATTTATTTGACAGAGATCATAAGTAGGCAGAGAGGCAGGTAGAGAGAGAAGGGGAAGCAGGCTCCCAGGGAGCCTGATGCGGGGCTCGATCCCAGGACCCTGAGATCATGACCTGATTCGACCTTAACCCACTGAACCACTCAGGTGCCCCACCCAAACCCAGTTCTTATGATAGGTTCTTATACCTCTTACAGAGTCACCACATGGTTCACCCTGGGGTGCGTTCTTCCTTACTGCAATGAGTAATAAACCCAACTTGTTCAACTACTGGTATGTTTCTTTGGTCTTAGGCTGGAGGATACTGACGATGTAAAACATTTACATCCTTACACTGCTGTATATTGACTCAGCCAAGTGAGACTGGAGGCCTCACAGTTGGTGGGCTTTTCTCAGAAAAGGCTTCCCAGAGGAGGGAGGGCTTGGATTCAAAAAGATGGGCATCATATCCTGACTGAGAAGAACAGTAAAGGCAGGACATGGTTTCCACATCGCCCCGGTTAAAATGCACTCACAACCTCGGAGGGTTCTTGGCTATAAGAGCCTGAGCCTTGGCATACAGAAAGGGAACAGATGTAGCTCCTAGCCTGGGGGCGGAGGGATAGACCTAGATGACTTTCCATGTGACCGAAGCCCCAAGGCGAGGAAGGTGTCGACTAGGACATGCCCATGTCCCCCCACATGCTCTGACCAGGGCTGCCCCCACTCGTCCTTAGCAAACCAAAGCTCACAGCTAGATGGTTTTTTCATATGAAATTAGAGTATTTCTGCTTTCTTCACCTCCATCCTGTCTCTATCCATTCTTTTTTCAGAACTTTGAACTAGATCATCACTATTCACTTTAGAGAAGATAGCATGTTACCAAAACCAAAAACAACACAAAACAAAAACCATACAGGTGTCTTCCCAGGTCATGAAAAGCTGGGCTGTCCACTTGAAGCTACAGGACAAACACTCCAGACCCTAGTTATTCAGTCCTTCACTGAGCAAGTTTTAAGTACCTACTGTCTACTTGGAATTATGTTAGGGGTTGGGGACTCACAGGTACCTAAGACCCAAGGCTTGCCCTAGTTCATGGTCTAGAGGGTTAGACACATACTTGGATAATGATGACACAGGGTGTCAAATGCTATAACAGGGATTGGCATGACGTGGGAGCACGGGAAAGAAAATGATTAGCTGGCGGGGGAGGAGAGGTGAAGGAAGTGGGTTGGTGCCCGGGAAGGTGCTCAAGAGAAGTCATTTCAGGTGGGTCCTAAAACTAGGAGTTCAACTGGCACTAAAGGTGGGTGGGAGGGAGGTTAGGGAAGGTAAAAGAAACAGCATGAGCAGTGGCAGAGGTAGCGGCTTACGTGGGTGTGGACCTATCCGGGGAAGGAAATGGCTGGACCACTGGGCAGAATGGCAGATGGGCCCTTAGAGCTAAGATGCAGGAGGTGGGGCAGGGCTGGGCGGCTCAGTCAGTTGAGCATCAGACTCTCGGTTTCAGCTCAGGTCACCATCTCCAGGTCATGGGATTGAGCCCCACATCAGGCTTCCAAGCTGAGCACACACTCTGTTTGAGATTCTTTCTCCCTCTCCCTCTGCCCCTGCCCTTGCTCACACTCTCCCTCTTATTTAAAAAAAAAAAAAAAAAAGGGCTGCCTGGGTGGCTCAGTGGGTTAAGCCTCTGCCTTTGGCTCAGGTCATGATCTCAGGGTCCTGGGATCGAGTCCCGCATCAGGCTCTCTGCTGGGCGGGGAGCCTGCTTCCTCCTCTCTCTCTCTGCTTGTGATCTCTTTCTGTCAAATAAATAAAATCTTAAAAAAAAAAAAAAAAAGAGCCGAGTGGGGGCCATGAATGCTTCACAAAGGAGTTTGCCCTTTGTCCTGAAAGTAGGTCTTCTACTTCTCAAACAATCACTGAGATGGTAGCAGAATTAGCAGAATAATTTGTGATGCACTTAGGAACAAATAAGGCCAAGAAAAGGTCCGCTAAGACCCTTAAAGTTCTTCCAGTAAGTTTTAGTGCCCACACTTCTTCTCTTTGTAAAAATAACACATATTCTTTGTACAGTAGGTCAAAAAAGTAGATAAGCCAAAACAAGGAAGTGAAAATCACACATATCTTGGGGCGCCTGAGTAGCTCAGTCGGTTGAGTGTCTGACTCTTGATTTCAGCTCAGGTCATGATCTCAGGGGCATGAGATCAAACCCCACATCAAGCTCCATACTCAGTGTGAAGTCTGCTTGGGATTCTCTCCCTTTTGTTCTCCCTCCTCCTCTGCCCCTCCCCATGCTTGCACATACTCTCTCTTTCTAAAATAAATACATAAAATCTTTTAAAAAATACCACACATATCTTGCTAATATAAATTATAAGATAATAGGGGCGCCTGGGTGGCTCAATCGGTTAAGCATCTGCCTTCAGCTCGGGTCATGATGGGGTCAAGCCCCACATCAGGCTCCCTGCTTGGTGGAGAGCCTGCTTCTCCCTTTGCCTCTGCCACTCCCCCTGCTTATGTTCTCTCTCTCAATCTTTCTCTGACAAACAAATAAATAGAATGTTTTTAAAAAATTACAAGGTAATAAGACCCTAGATAAATGAGCAAAGGACATGGATAGATAAATCATAGATAAATACAAATGATTTTTAAACATATGGACAAATGACTTTTGAGCATATGGACATATGCTCAAACCCAATGCAAATTAAAATTATACCGAGGTAATGATAATCACTAGCATTTATTAAGTGCTTATTATAGGTTGGCACTATTTTAAGCACTTACATAGATTATGTTATTTACTCCTTGCAACAAACCTATCATGTGCCTACTATTATTATCCATCTTATGCAAATCAGGAAACCAAAACATACAGAGGTTTAGTGACTTTCCCAAGGATACACAGTCAGTAAGGGACAGAACCTGAATTAAGAAAATAAAATAATAAAATAATCGCCTTACCCAGGAAAAAATCACTCTAATATTTGGTATATAGTTCAGTTTAATTTTTTCAGGTTGGTAAGAAATTAAAATTCTTAACTCTTTGACTAGAGATTTCTACTCCTCTACCCTACCCTTACATAGGAGGTTGGCTGTTGATTGCAAATGGATGTTCTTTATCATGTTAAAAAAGTTTCCTTGTGGGCGCCTGGGTGGCTCAGTGGGTTAAGCCGCTGCCTTCGGCTCAGGTCATGATCTCAGGGTCCTGGGATTGAG
>NW_019154137.1:4073254-4077957 GCF_002288905.1 Enhydra lutris kenyoni
TAGCTGATCTCCCGCTACCTGAAGTAGTCTCAGCCTGCTACTTCTCCGCCATCTTGACTCCTCCTTGATTTCATCTTTGACCCATTGGTTATTCAGGAGTGTCGAATTAAATTTCCAGTTTCCTCTGGTTACTGACTTCTAGTTTCATACCATTGTGGTTGGAAAAAAGTACCTTTCAATCTCTTTACATATGCTAAAACTTGTTCTGTGATCTACCATATGATCTATCCTGGAGAATGTTCCATACGCACTTGAGAAAGAATGTGTATTCTATAGCTGTTCACTAGAGTGTTCTGTATATGTCTTTCAGGTCCATTTGGTCTAAAGAATAGTTCAAATCCAATGTTACCTTATTGATTTTCTGTCTGGAGATCTATTCCTTACTGAGAGGGGGTATTGAAGTTCCCATCATTGTATTGTTGTTTGTTACTCCCTTCAGATCTGTTAGTATTTGCATAATATATTTAGGTTCTCTGATTTGGGGTGCATATAAAAAAATCCTCTTGATGAATTATCCCATTTACCATTAAATAATGACCTTGTCTGTTGTTACAGTTTTTGATTTTTTTCTAAAGTTTTTATTTATTTAAGTAATTTCTACACCCAACATGGGTCTTGAAGTCATGACTCCAAGATCAAGAGTTACACACTCTTCTGACTGAACCAGCCAGGTGCCCATACAGTTTTTTATTTAAAGACTATTTTGTTTGATATAAGAATAGCTCTTGGGACGCCTGGGTGGCTCAGTCATTAAGCATCTGCCTTTAGCTCAGGTCATGATCCCAGGGTCCTGGGATTGAGCCCCACGTTGGGCTCCCTGCTCAGTGGGAAGCCTGCTTCTTCCTCTCCCACTCCCCCTGCTTGTGTTCCCTCTCTCACTCTGTCGTTCTCTGTCAAATAAATAAAATCCTAAAGAAAAAAAAAAATAGTTATCCTTCTCTCCTTTGGTTTCCATTTGCGCGGAAAATCTTTTTTCTATACTTTCATTTTGAGCCTGTGTCCTTGAAGCCGAAGTGAATCTCTTGTAAGTAGCAGATAGTTGGAGTTTGTTTTTAGATACGTTCTATGCCTTTGATTGGAGAATTTAATATATTTACATTGAAAATAATTATTGATAGGTAAGGACTCACTGTTTCTATATGTGAATTGTTTTCCGGCTTTTTTTTTTTTAGTTCTTTTTTTCCTTTCTTGCAGTCTTCCTTTTGAACTGATGATTTTTTACAGTGGCAAAGTTTGATTGCCTTCTCTTTATCTTGTGTGTATCTACTTCTGTATTTTCTTTCCATCCTTTTGTCTCTCTATAATATCTCATGATATATCCACATATTCTACTGTCATATTTGTCCATTGAGTTCTTTCTTTTTTTTTAAGATTTTATTTATTTATTTGACAGACAGAGATCACAAGTAGGCAGAGAGGCAGACGGTGGGGGGGGGTGGGGGAAACAGGCTCCCTGCTGAGCAGAGAGCCCAAAGTGGGGCTCGATCACAGGACCCTGAGATCATGACCTGAGCCGAAGGCAGAGGCTTTAACCCACTGAGCCACCCAGGTGCCCCATGTCCATTGAGTTCTTAATTCCAGTTTTTATGTTTTTAATTTTTAGAATTTCCATTTATTTATTTATTTTTTAAAGATTTTATTTATTTGTCAGAGAGAGGGAGAGAGAGCGAGCACAGGCAGACAGAATGGCAGGCAGAGGCAGAGGGAGAAGCAGGCTCCCCGCCGAGCAAGGAGCCCGATGCGGGACTCGATCCCAGGACGCCAGGATCATGACCTGAGCCGAAGGCAGCTGCTCAACCAACTGAGCCACCCAGGCGTCCCATATTTATTTATTTATTTATTTTTAAAGATTTTATTTATTTATTTGACAGGGAGAGACACAGGGACAGAGGGAACACAAGCAAGGGAGTGGGAGAGGGAGAAGCAGACTCCCCACTGATCAGGGACCCTCCCTCCCCCCCACGGTGTGGGGCTCGATCCCAGGACTCTGGGATCATGACTTGAGCCAGAGACAGACACTTAAGGACTAAGCCACCCAAGCACCCCCGCTTATTTATTTTTTTAAAAGATTTTATTTATTTATTTCAGAGACAGAAGTTGAGGAAACAAGCAGAGGAAGAAGGAAAAGCAGACTTCCTGCTGAGCAGGGAGTCTGATGTGGAGCTCCATCCCAGGACTCTGAGATCATGACCTGAGTCAAAGGCAGAAGCTTAACCCACTGAGCCACCCAGGCGCCCCTCCACTTGTTTATTTTATATAGTTTCTACCTATTTGCCAAATGTCTCAATTTTTTTATTTCCTTGAACATTTTAAGTAGAGTTACTTAAAATTTTATGTCCAAAACTCCATTTGTATGTATTTTCTATGTATTTTATTTTCTGTGTCTTTCTGTCTCTGTGATATATTGTCTTGTCTTCTCATATTTTGCTATTTTTATTGCAGACAAGACATTGTACAGGGTGGGGGGTAGTAGAGATATTGTTAGATTCTAGGTGATGTTTCTGTATTTGTTTCAGGTAAGTGCCTAGGCCAGGAGCACTAACAATCTCTAGTCCATTTCTAGTTCACTCTTATTCTTAAAACATATTATTTTTTTCTGGGAGGTTTACTGGGGTTCCTCTTCTTTGTGGGACCTGAACTCCCTGTTTTATTCTCCCAGGCTTGAGAGCCTTTTGAATGCCCTGCATATCCTCTCATTCCCTCAGATGCCTCTTCTTGAACTGAAGGTATTTCTAGGGGAAATGTGGTCTCTAAAACTGGGTTCTCTTTTCTAGGTTTCCGGTTCTCAAATCTTGGCCCTCTAATTTCTTGTTGTCTTTGGTAGTTCTTCGTTGCCTTAACAGATTAAAAAAAAATTTTTTTTACATAGTTTTTCTCATTATTCCCAATAGGAGAGTTAATACAAATTACCTAGTTACTATTATTGAATGTGGAACTCACTTATTGTTTTCATTTTTTTATTTATTTTTTTAAAGAGCTTATTTATTTATTTGACAGACAGAGATCACAAGCAGGCAGAGAGTCAGGCAGAGAGAGAGGAGGAAGCAGGCTCCCTGCAGAGCAGAGAGCCTGATGTGGGGCTCAATCCCAGGAACCTGGGATCATGACCTGAGCCGAAGGCAAAAGCTTTAACCCACTGAGCCACCCAGGCACCCTTCACTTATTGTTTTTATGATCCATCTTTGCTTTTCCTTGAACTTTCACTATGATCACCTTTTCCTTTTGTCATCCTTTTTTTCTGTATTCACTTGCTTATTCACTTCAAGGAACATGTATGTATTGGGTACCTACTATGTGCTATTTACTCTATGACATGTTGAGGACTAGGAGAAGAACAAGATATCTCATTTTATTTTTTTTTTTAATTTTTTTAAAGATTTTATTTACTTATTTGACAGAGAGAAAGATCACAAGTAGGCAGAGAGGTGGGCAGAGAGAGGGGGAAGCAGGCTCCTTGCTGAGCAGAGAGCCCGATGTGGGGCTCGATCCCAGGAACCTGAGATCATGACCTGAGCCAGAAGGCAGAGGCTTAACCCACTGAGCCACCCAGGTGCCCCAAGATATCTCATTTTAATATCATCTTGGAGCGCCTGGGTGGCTCAGTTGATTGAGCATCTGACTCTTGGTTTTTGCTCAGGTCATGATCTCAGTGTCATGGGATCAGGCCTCACAATGGGCTCCAGTCTCGGCAAGAAGTCTGCTTTAGATTCTCTTTTCCCTCTGCCTTTCCCCTGCTCACACTTGTGCTTTCTCTCTAAAGTAAATAAATAAGATCTTTAAAAAAGATATCCTTTCATTTTATTAGATTATTATGGCCTCTTTGGAGAAGTGTCAATACCTACCTTTAATATATGAGAAATCAGACATTGATAATTAAATGTCTTGTCCAAGGTCAAACAGTGTTTATAGCAGAGCTTGGACTTAATCTTGGAATGAATAACTCTTTTTGAAAGTTATTTTTTACTCTTCATTGCTTGGTAGTTTTAAGACTTTGGGGCCAGAGAGACTTTGGGTTACTGTAGCCCAGAAACTGAGATCCCACATTTAAAAAGGGGTAGTGTGACATAGTATAAAAAAATTCCTCCTAGTACCCTACCCTTATGGTAGATTACTTTCCTTAACTGATAGTCATCACAATTGATCCCTTTAAAATTTACCTTGTATTTTCACACACTGTCTCCATTTTAAGGTTGGTATTGGAAGATAGTACTTTTCTTCTTTTACAGGGGGAGGAGTAGAAGGAAGAGGGAGAGAGACTCTTAAGCAGGCTCCTTGACAGTGTGGAACACCATGTGCGACTTGATCTCAAAACCCTAAGATCATGACCCAAGCCAAAATCAAGTGTTAGGGAATGGAGTCGACCACCCCTCAATTAGACAGAGAACACTCTCAATAATGCAAGTCACACAGCGAGGTTTATCTCCAGCTAGCTGGGGTCCAAGTATCTGCCCGGCGCAGCGGGTTTCAACAAGGACCCCGAGCACTCAAAGCCAAGGGTTTATATAGCATTTTCAAGGCACTTTCCCATAGCTACATACATATCTTGCGCCCCACTTTGACAGTTTAACTTTGTTTAACCTTTTGCCACCCCGGCATCACCCTGGCGCCATCCTGGCGGTTAAGTGAGATTTAGGTTTAGAAGAAATTTAACTTTATTTACATTTCCTTCTGCCTCAGCCTCCCTCAGTTTTATGGTGGGGAGG
>NW_019154137.1:4078057-4151264 GCF_002288905.1 Enhydra lutris kenyoni
GTTGTAAATCACCAGGACATTTGCAAACCAAGGGAGACTCCTGTCTTGCAGGATTGTGATCTCTGCAAGTTAACTATTTGTTTTCTTTAACATCTGGTCCCTGTGGCGCCAGCGCCTAACCACCCTGGTGGTATATGATTAAGTTGTTTCTTAGGTTTTAGTTACTTTCTCTTATCTCAAGTTACGTGTTCGTGTGGGCTGGTTAGGGACGCTCAGTAAAATGGCTTCCTGGCCTTCAGGATGGCCATTCTTATGCTAACCCACTCTTACTGTGCAAGGTGCCGGCTTTTGCTTTGCCAAGATGGCTGTACTTATGTCAGGGCTAGACTCGAGGTGGGTACAGCCTTGTTTTTCTTGGCCTCCACAGCTGGAGCTGGTTTCCAGGACTTGTTTTTAAGTCCCTTGGGGGAAGGGGAGCAGGGACAGTTTAAGGGTTAAACAACAAAGTTATTGTTTAACATCAATGGAAGCCTCTGGCTAAAATAAAAATATAAAATAGGTCCTTACACAAGAGTTGGGCGCTTAACTGACTGAGTCACCCAGGTACCGAGATAGTACTGTAATAAAAGTTGTTTTGCATTGAGCTTCTCTCTAAGACCTGATTTTGCCTAAATTGAGTCAAAATTTGCATTATAGTAGACTCTAGAATTCTAGAGTATTTGAAGTTAATGTAGAGATTGTCTAGGTCACGTTATCTAATAAATATAAATATACATACAAACACATAAGTCAGTTTTCAATTCTGAGAAGTCATTAATGAAATCACTAACAATAATTCTGATACAATAGAAAGAAATATGGATTAATTGTCAAACATGATAAACCCGAAGATTCCATCAAAAGATCAAACTTATGGCTGACATGTCTTTTTTTTTCTGCAAGTATGAACCCCCATATAATTTGTAAGAGTAAATCAATAGAGCAGATAATATTTGGAATTTGGGTTTCCTGGCTCTTATGAGCTTTGGCAAAATAATGGAGTAATATTGCCCTTCCTTGCCTTTACCTAGTCACCTTGAAAGAAAGTGCTCTTTAGCAAAGAGAGTATAAAGTGCTGAGGAGAAGTCTTTGGGGCTGAGGGTTCTGGTCTGCACAGTTTGAATGTGGGTGAGTTTCCTGCTGTTGTATACTGAATGGTACTCTCTTTGTGCTCTCATACTGTTAGGCAAATTTCAGGCCTGTGAGGAAAAAAGCAAAGCAAATGTTGCCAGAGGGAGCAGTGAGGCTCCTGCTGTTTTTTCCTTCTTCCTCCCTAGGGTGACCAGTAGCCATTCAACACTTGTACTTATCTGAGAGTTTGGGTGATCTAGAAAGAGAAACATTTCCATAGGCCAGTGTTTTACTAACATGGCTGTGGATGAGAATCAACTGGAGGTACTTGATGAAAATACAGATTTCTAGTATCAGAATCATTGGAGATAAGTCCTGAGAATCTATATTCTTTTCCATTTTATTTTATTTCTTTGCAGTGTTCCAGCATTCATTGTTTATGCACCACACCCAGTGCTCCATGCAATTACGTGCCCTCCGTAATACCCACCACCCAGGCTCACCTAACCCCCTGCCCCTCCAAAACCCTTGGTTTGTTTCTCAGAGTCCACAGTTTCTCACGGTTTGTCTCCCCCTCCAATTTCCCCCCAATTCACTTTTCCTTTCCTTCTCCTAATGTCCTCCATGTTATTCCTTATGCTCCACAAGTGAGTGAAACCATATGATAATTGACTCTCTCTGCTTGACTTATTTCACTCAGCATAATCTCTTCCAGAATCTATATTTTAACAAGTGATGCAGGTCATTTTGGGGCATAAAGAGTTTGAGAACAATTGGTTAAAATTTAAGACCATAGTCTTTAGAGTCAGGTGAATCTCAATTCAAATTCAAGCTTTGACACATATTAACTGTACTTATAAGCCAATATTTCTTATGTTATCATATTCTTTCACTTCCATACTCTCTTGTGTGATAATCTCTCAACTGCATATGCTTAATTAGGTAGTTGTCTAGTTTCTTCTTCCTAGTGTAGGGGAAAATATTTGTATTAGGGTAAAGGCTAACATACCATGGCAAAAAACAACAACAACAACAACAAAAAAAACAAACAAAAAACAAACCTCCATCAGCTTAAATGAGATAGAAGTTTATTTTTCATTTATATGGTAGCCCAGAGATGGGTGGATCAGGTCTGGCAGGGTGGCTTTACTTCATACAGTGATTCAAGGAATTAGGTTTCTTCCATTTTGTTGCTCTGCCTTCTTCTAGGGTATACTCCTTGTTTTCATAGTTGAAACTGGTTCACCTCCAAATTCATGTTCCTGATTTTAGGAAAGGGAAAAAAGAGTATAGAGCTAGTGATTTCATCTTCTTCTTTTTTTTAATTTTATTTATTTATTTGACAGAGAGAACTCACAAGTAGACAGAGAGGCCGGCAGGGGTGGAGGGAAGCAGGCTCCCCACTGAGCAGAGAGCCTGATGTGGGGCTCGATCCCAGGACCCTGGGATCATGACCTGAGCTGAAGGCAGAGGCTTTAACCCATTGAGCCACCCAGGTGCCCCGTGATTTCATCTTCTAAGAGATGATATGGAAATTACACTCTTTGCTTCTACTCTCATCCTATTGTCTCAACTAAGTCACATATTCGCAATTAACTTACATGGAAGCTGGGTATATAGTGTCTATCAGGGCATTCAGGAGCCCAGGTAAAACTTGGTGTCCCTGTTGTTAATAGGAGAGGATAAATCCTAGGGGACAGTTAGTCTCTGACACAGCCCCCAATTTATGGGAAACCAAATGGCTAAGTGGTTAATACTATGGGTTTTAGATGCAGAAACTTGTGTTGGAATATTGGTTTTCCACTGTGTACTCTAGAGTGAGCCATTCTTAAACCTCTCTGAAAGTGTTCATCTGCAAAACGTGGATAATAATAGTATCTTTTAAAAAAAAAGATTTTTAAAAAAATCTTTTGGGACACCTGGGTGGCTCAGTCGGTTAAGCGGTTGACTTCGGCTCAGGTCATGTTCCCACAGCCCTGGGATCGAGCCCCGCATCAGGCTCTCTGCTGGGTGTGGGGCCTGCTTCTCCCTCTCCCACTACCCCTGCTTGTGTTTCCTCTCTCACTGTGTCTCTCTCTGTCAAATAAATAAAATAAAATCTTTTTAAAAAATAGTATCTTTTTCATAGGATTATTGCTAGGATTTTATAAAAAATAATCCATGTAAACTCTTAACCTATTGCCTGGTATAGAGTAAGCACTCATAAGTTCTAGGCTGCTATTACTACTAGTAGTATTTATATTAGTATTTAGTATTAATGCAGCAGGCTCTTGGTGGGTAGGGAAGAGTAGATCAGAGAGGCATCATGGAGGAGGCTGCATTGGAGCTGGTCTCTGTGAAATAGGGTTTTTATAGATGGTCATAGAAGGGAAAGAGCAGGGCACCTGGGTGGCTCAGGTCCTGACCCTCAGGTCCCAGACCCAGGCCCTCTACCGGCTTCCTGCTCAGTGGGGAGACTGCTTTTCCTTCTCCCTCTGCCCCCCGCCCCCTGCTCATGCTCTCTCCTTCTAATGAATAAATAAAATCTTTTGAAAAAAAAATGGGAAAGAGCATTCCAGAAAAAAGCAACAGTAGGAAGTAATTTATTCAACTATTACTGAGCGTCTACACATGGCAGGTATTAATAGTTCAGTGATTAGGGGCACGGTCTTTCAGTCATGAAGGAAAGGGCCTTAATATTAGCTATGTCATTTATTCATCTCTTCATGGTTCCAGCTCATACCATATGGTACTTCTACTTCTGTCTCATCCCTTCACCACCTGTATTGGCCATTCATGCTACCCTCTGTAACTCTCTCTAAACTATACAATTTGATAATGGCTTATTAGAAGGAGCAGAGAAAAATTTCTTCAGAGGCAGTCAGCACCACTTAACTCCACTTCCCTATATATGCAGTTATGTGGTTGGAAGTCATCCTGTCTTTTCTCTCTCTTAATTTCCAGTTGTGAAATGGGTTCCGATTTTCTTGCCTACATATGATGGCTATGAGGTTGGATTCACTGTTCTGACCAATTATATCTTAGTGAGTTAGTTTTTTGACGTTAGTTCATGATCCTAATGTATTTCCTTATTAATTTGTCATTCTTTTTAGTCTTTCTAGTGGTTGTTCTAGGGTTTAGAAAATACATTCTTAACTTATGAAAATTTACTTTTAAAATACTATGCCCTGGGGCGCCTGGGTGGCTCAGTGGGTTAAAGCCTCTGCCTTCCGCTGAGGTCATGATCTCAGGGCCCTGGGATCGAGCCCCGCATCGGGCTCTCTGCTAAGCGGGGAGCCTGCTTCCCCTTCTCTCTCTGGCTGCCTCTCTGCCTACTTGTGATCTCTCTCTCTCTTTCAAATAAATAAATAAAATCTTAAAAAAAATATATGCCCTATTGTTTTCCAATAGCTGGGGATTGGGGAAAATAAAAAGTGTTTCTTAGTTTTGTTTTGTTTTTTTCCCTATTTAGGTGGGTCAAGATCAGTAGATTGGGCTAGAGTTGGGTATTTTCCTTCCCCAGGTGAGTTAAGCTGATAATACCCCAGCAGGTTGGGCTCTTGTTAGTTAGTTTCCCCTGATGGCAGGCATTATTAACAGCAGGGTTCTCTGGGTATTTCAAGATGGTTCCATTTTCCTGCCAGAAGTCCAAGTGAGTTTTTCTTGATATTTACTGTGGGAACCTGGTTGAGCTCTTAGAGTATTGCTGGGACCCCTTTCTGTGACTGGGGCCTCCTGGAATTTTTAGGTCACGGAGCTGCCCACACTGAGCGTCCGGTAATTCCTGTTAGAGTTCAGGTTTTCTTACCCAGGCTATCGTTGCCATGGTAGTTTCTGCTCCGGAGCAGAGACTCAGATAAGCCACAACTCCCTTCCTGTATTTGCCTGTTTATTGTATTGGGGGCTGACATTTGCTTTGTGTCCTCCCTTCTCTTACAGATCCAAGAAGAGCTGTTGATTTTTCAGTCTGTTCAGTTTTTTACTTGTTAGAATGGAGTGGTAACTCCCAAGGTCCTAACATGCGAAACCAAAACCCAGAAGTCTGACATAGAATTTTTACAGAGAGGGGCACCTGGGTGGCTCAGTCATTAAGCATCTGCCTTCAGCTCGGGTCATTATCCCAGGGTCCTGGGACCAAACCCCACATCAGGCTCTCTGCTCGGTGGGAAACCTGCTTCTCCCTCTCCACTCCCCCTGCTTGTGTTCCCTCTCTGCCTGTCTGTCTCTGTCAAATAAATAAATAAAATCTTTTTTAAAAATTTTTTTAAAAAAGGAATTTTTACAGAGGTAATCAAGTTAAAATGAGGGCATTTGGGTAGACTCTAATTCCAATATGACTGGTGTCCTTATTTAGGTTTCTTGTTCAAAACAAACCAAAAAAAGGATCTTTACTTGACTTTTTCAATTTCTGTCTCTACTGAAATTCCCTGTCCATGTTTGCTGTCTACCTTTTTCACTAGCTCCTTTCATATGTATCATAATTCATTTGATATAATATGCTCTTTAACATAAAGTTCTTTTAAGTCCCTCTCTGATAGTTTTGACACCTGAGTCATCTCTGTTGATTGCTTTGCCTACTGACAATGGCCTGTTTTCAGGTCCCTGTGTCTCATAATTTTTTATCAAATGGTTAGAAGAGGAGAGACTAAGGTAGATTTTATTTATGTCTGGGAATGGGCCTCCTCTTATTCTGTCAAGCCTTTAATGTATGGTTGAGTCAATGTCGTCAGGAGTTAAAGTGAATTTGGATTTTTTCATGTTTATTGTTACATTCAAGACATCAGGGGGCGCCTGGGTGGCTCAGTGGGTTAAAGCCTCTACCTTCCACTCAGGTCATGATCTCAGGGTCCTGGGATCGAGCCCCGCATCGGGCTCTCTGCTCAGCAGGGAGCCTGCTTCCCCCCCCCCCTCTCTGCCTGCCTCTCTGCCTACTTGTGATCTCTGTCAAATAAATAAATAAAATATTAAAAAAAAAAAAGACATCAGTTTTCAGATTCTTCTGGCAATGGGTGCTATTATCTTGTCCTTAGAGTCGTGGCTGGATTGTCAGATGGTTTTCATCAGTGTTTAAGTTGGCCTGGATGCCTGCACCGAAAAGGGGGTCTTTCTTCATGTTCTTTCCCCTCCCACAATGGTAAAATGCTATTGTTGTTACTTGTGCAGTGCTGATTGTGAGAGTTTGGGAATGATTTTCTGTTGTTCTCATACCGTCTAGTCTGCAGTTTACAGCTTTTGTAACAACTTGAACTCAAATCAACAAACTCGGGTGAAAAAATTCAATGTAAAATCCAAAGCCCTCATTCCACCTCTATCCCAGCATCCCCATCTCAGTGTTCCCCACACTCATATAAACTCTAATTAATATTATTTCTATTTTTGAAGGTTTTTATTTTTAAGTAATCTCTACATCCAACGTGGGGCTCAAATTCACAGCCCAGAGATTAAGAGTTGCGTGCTCTACTGACTGAGCCAGCTAGGCACCCCTAAATTCTAATTATTTTACCTCCTTATGTCCTCCATCTTTGGCAGCAGGAGTGGTTACATGTTTTAGGAATATGTTCTTTTTTTTTTTTTTTAGATTTTATTTATTTATTTATTTGAGAGAGAGAGAGAGAATGAATGTGCACGCAAGCTAAGGGGAGGGGTAGTGGGAAAAGGAGAGATAATCTCTCTGCTCTTGCAACTACTCTCTGCTGTGCAAGGAGCCCGATGTGGAGCTGGATCCCAGGACTCCAATTCATGACCTGAGCCAAAATCAAGAGTTGGACACTTAACCAACTGGACCACCCAGGTGCCCCTAGAAGTATGTTCTTGAATTGGGAAAGGTTTCAAAAAGGGTAGTTTTACTGGAGCTGGTAGCTGAACGATGGCCAAAATTTCCATAGGCAGGGAGTACTTGGCTGGCTCAGCCAGCAGAGCATGCAACTCTTGATCTCTGGGTCATTAGTTCAAGTCCCATGTTGGGCATAGAGCTTACTTTAAAAAAAAAATTTTTTTTTTCATAGGCAGAAATGGTTGGACAAGGAATTCCAGAAAGAAGCCATGACTAAAAATAAAAGGTAGTCAATACTGGAACAGGTACGGTGTGCCCCTCTAGCAGTAGAATGATGTTTGAAAGTACCATCTAGGTACCCACAGAACTCACTGTTGAAGAGATATAACTATGCTGAGACTTGGGGCCAGATTTTTAACCCCATGCTGGGGTAAAAGACCATACTTGTTGTCTAAGTGTAGTATTTGGGGTTATAAGCCTATTATATCATATAGTGTTTCCTCACATTTTTATCAGCCTGCCGGTGGCCCAAAGGAATGTTCCCATATTCCAGAGAGGTATTATTCCAGAATAAAAATAATAAGCCATGGGACACCTGGGTGGCTCAGTGGGTTAAAGCCTCTGCCTTCGGCTCAGGTCATGATCCCAGGGTCCTGGGATTGAGCCCCGCATCGGGCTCTCTGCTCAGCAGGGAGCCTGCTTCTCCCTTTCTCTCTGCCTGCCTCTCTGCCTACTTGTAATCTGTGTCTGTCAAATAAATAAATAAAATCTTTAAAAAATAATAATAATAATAAACCATTATCCTGTTTGTTTTGTTATAGTATAAAATGTTGCATACATTTTTATCTGGACTAGAAACCAAAAACCAAGGAAAATTGTGTGTCAGTTTGTGGAGAGACTAATTACTACAGTATCATATTGTGTCCCATTCTTTTCCATGCCACCTCCACCCATCTGCCTATCTATTCTGTTAGCAAGAACAGTGAAGGGTTGGAGGGGGATGAATACTAAAGTTAAAAGAAAACTCCTGTTCATTTCTCCTTAGCTCCTTGAAAAACCCCAAAACTTCAGAGGATAGAAAAAAACCAGTCTCTAGTTTTCCTGGATTTACTTGGTTCATCTGAAGCAATTTATCCAAATAAACTTTCCTTGTACTTCTGTAGTGCTTAATAATACCATCAGAAAACATGCTAGGTTTTAAGAAAATAATATTTTAGGGGCGCCTGGGTGGCTCAGTCGGTTAAGCATCCGACTCTTGATTTTGGCTCAGGTTGTGAGCTCAGGGTCATGAGATGGAGCCCCGCATTGGGCTCTGTACTGAACGTGGAGCCTGCTTAAGATTCTCTCTCTCTCTCTCCCCCTTTTCCTCCCCTCCCCACTCCTACACGCACACACACACACACACTCTCTCTCTCTCTCTAAAAGAATATTTTAAAGCTTCTAAGAAATTAGCTTAAGAACATGGATTATGGTATAATAACTTCTTGTTTAAATCCAAATCAAACTACTTTATCACCTGACATTATTACCACTTTTTTTTTTTAAAGATTTTATTTGTTTATTTGACAGAGAGAGATCACAAGTAGACAGAGAGGCAGGCAGAGAGAGAGAGAGAGAGAGAGAGGGAAGCAGGCTCCCTGCTGAGCAGAGAGCCCGATGCGGGGCTCGGTCCCAGGACCCTGAGATCATGACCTGAGCTGAAGGCAGCGGCTTAACCCACTGAGCCACCCAGGCGCCCCAATTACCACTTTTTTTTTTGATGCTTTTCAATTAGTCAGTAGGTGAAGAGAGTGGCTCAGCACACTGTTGGTATAATGATATTGCTGGGGGGGGGGTCATCTTGATGGGCACAAACCCTCCATGCTGAAATGGAACTGTGATACGAGATTAGGGAAATTCTTGCAGCTTGTATATATTCCTGCAGCACATTATATATTTATGTCCAGACTTAGGTTTGTTTCAAAGCTTTTTTGCTGTTCTTTCATTGGCTCTGCCAATTGAATGGGTAAGGGATTCAGCTTCCTGTACTAGGGCTTCTCCTAAGGGAAAGAAATGGCATACTTCCATTTTTATATAAATAGGCTGATTTTCTGTTTCTCTAAGCTTCCATTTTGTGTTCCGAGGAAAAAACAAAAGAAAGATACAGCCAATTAGGTCCATTCCCCCAGGGTATGGTACTGGGCCAAAGAAACACTGTGTGTGATTGCTTTTGTTTATTTGGTGTGCTTATAAAAAATAACAAGAGCAAGCATTCATTAGGTTTTCATGTTGTAACCGTTGCAAGTACCATACGTTTCATTTTTAATCTCTCCAGTAGCCCTGTGAAGTAGGTGTTATTTTTTCCATTTCATAAATATGAGGAAACTGAGCCTCAGAGAGTGGAAGTGAGTTGCCCAAGGCACACAGCTAGGGTTGGAGCTGGGATTTTCTCTATAGATTCCATGTTCTTAAGCAGGAACTGGCAAAATTTTCTGTAAAGGGCTGGACAGTAAATGTTTTTAGGCTTTGCAGGCCATATGGTCTCTGTTGCAACTACTCAACTCTGCTGTTGTAGCAGAAAAGCCATCACTTCTAGATAAATTAATGGATGTGGCTGTGTTCCAATAAACCTTTATTTACAAAAGCAGGTGGAGGGATTTGCCTATGGGCTATTATTTATTGAACTCTGCTCTTTAACCACTCTGAAATATTGTCACATTGTTAAGGATTAATGATTCATGAGTAACAGAGGTGTTTTCCTTGTTCTTCTACGGGAGATACGCAGCACTCTTACACTTACAGAATAAAAAGTCAAAAGGACACTTAATATTTGTACCCTTTTGTTCATAAAATATTTCCATATTTGTATCTCTATATACATCTATTTATATAAATGGATAGATATGATGTGCCAGTGCACATAAACATAGATATGTAGGTGCATGTAGGGTTATGTGTGCATATGTGTGCATGTGTTTGGGATATGTACACACACATATATATACACACACACCTCACTATATTTTAGATATATGTTAACATTTTAAAATGTTAATTATGATTATCTCTTGAGTTAGGGAATGTTTTGCATTTTCTTCTATAAAAGGGTTGACTTTTCTAATTTTTCTGTAATGCATATTTATTACTAACTGGAATCAGAACACATTATAAAAACAAATTTATCAGTTTTTTTTCTATGTGGGAGGCACAGAGACGGAAAAAAAAGCGTATGTAGCCTTGGGTAGAAGCTAGAACCAGTAGAGAGACAGGCTGCTCAGGAGCGTACCAAGGTTTCACAGATCTGACAGCATGAGTTTTTGATTTTTCAGCTCCATATGTATTCTTATTGACTGATCTGTGAAGATGAATCTCGGCCTTTTAAATGCTTTTCCTTTTCTAGTTATGATATTACATTTTGTCAGCAGGTATTAAAGAGACATTAGAAGGAGAAAATAAAAATTGCTTTCTGATTCCAGTGTGCATACACAATTAGCTACTCCAGGACAAGTGGCTTCCCCATTGTCCAACTCCGAGGCAGTGAGGACAGCCCCTCCAGTGCCTGGCTTCTACGGTGCATGGGATCTAGCAGTTCCTGGGGGCCCCAGGCTTTCCCCAGTAACCCCCTCTCAGGTAATTTTGTAGTAGAGTGCGTCTACTAAAACACTTCCCATGAATCCCCTTGAGAATGAGTTTCTGACAAGTTCCAAAGAGCAGATTTCTAGCACGTTTTACTGGTGTGGCACCATAGCAGCTTCTCCGGCATCCAGTTAGCCATGGCTATATCCTCTCCACCAATGTCAGCCATGTTGGAGGAGGGTTGTGCGACTGAGGAGGAACTTCTTCCTTGGGCATTCCGTCTCAGCCTCTGGGATAGTGGTTACTCCTTAGATATGCTATTTCTGTATTTGGAATGGTCTTTACTTCTTCCTAGCCAATCCCTTGTTACTCCAATTTTCTGTTCTAATTAATAGGTTTTTATATTTAACTTTCCCTGTTCAAATGACTGTGTCATTTATTTATCCTGATTGGACCCAGACTGATATACCAGCACACCGAACTTGGCTGCTTACGATATCTGGGGACCAAGTAGACAGACTCTTCTTCAGCAACTGAGAGGGAGCCAGCTAAAATTGGAAAGTGAATATTGACCTTTCTGACAGTTACAGAAGGACTGAATCAGGAGCAGATTTATAATCCCAAACCAAATGTTGTTGCTTTTACTTTCTGAGTTGGATGAAACTGCTCTCAGTCTCTCTCAATTTCACATTGCCTAATTGATATGGACTTTATATCTTCAAGTTAGTTTTGTGCATATGGCTAAATTATCTTTTTCTAGAATGGCAGTGTTCTATAGTGGCAAGTATGAATTTGGAGCAAGGCAGATCTGTTTGAATCCTGTTATCACTCACTAGCTATATGACCTTATGTAAATAAATTCATCTTTCTGAGTCAGTTTGGATTTCCCCTTTGTAAAATGGGGCCAGTAGTACCGACCTAATGTGTTATTGAATGTTTAAGAACAGTGAACTTGTAAAGGTCGTTATATGGTACTTCTTACATAGTAATTGTTAAATGGTAGCCAGTAATTGTTGTTGTTATTATTCAATGTGCACAGAATGT
The DNA here is from genome assembly GCF_002288905.1 of Enhydra lutris kenyoni. Lineage (NCBI taxonomy): Eukaryota > Metazoa > Chordata > Mammalia > Carnivora > Mustelidae > Enhydra > Enhydra lutris. The sequence goes on from NW_019154137.1 coordinate 4,089,459, forward strand.
TACTCTCTAAGTAGATGTAGAGGAAACAAGAGTTATGGTCTTAAAGTTGGCCCCACACATTTGTTAAGAGCATATCGCAGCATGACAGTAGGAAGGACTCTCTTTCCCTAGCCCCTCTTCCTTTCAGGAAGACTCACATCTATAGGCTCTAACTGGACAATGAAGAGTCCGGAACGAGTCCAGGAGCAGATGTTGGAAGCAGCCCTGTCCCTATGAGGTCCTGCCTGAGCTCAGCATGCTTTTGTGTGAGTGAGAGGGGTGGGCTCTCACTTAAGCAAGAGTGACTCAAAATTAGGTACCAGTCACGTGATGCCAATAGTTACGACTCCTCCCGCTGTCTGTGTAAGTAGGTTTGCTCTTGATTTGGCTTCCCATGATGTCCAAGGAATGACTGACTCCTCACAAATATAACAGAATGTGCATATGTAGCTTGGCTCCCTTCTCATGTCTCTGTAAAACAAGACAGATTACAATTCTGCTTGCCTGAGATCATGTCCTGGCTGAGCTTCTGGTGTGTCACATCTGCCTCTCTGTGTGTGTCTGTTTGCCTCTGTACTTGTCGGTGACATTCATCAGTGGAGGGAAATAGCTTCTGCATTTGCAGCTCTGTTGATGAAATTTGGTCAGGCCTGGCTAAGTGTGCCTGGTTCGGGCTGGTCTACCATGGAAGTAGGGGAAGTGATATTCTTTGGATTAAGTTATTGAGGGCTCGTGTTAACATTTATTGACTACTGGGGCGCCTGGGTGGCTCAGTGGGTTAAAGCTTTTGCCTTCAGCTCAGGTCATGATCCCAGGGTCCTGGGATTGAGCCCCGCATCGGGCTCTCTGCTCAGCAGGGAGCCTGCTTCCTCCTCTCTCTCTGCCTGCCTCTCTGCCTACTTGTGATCTCTGTCTGTCAAATAAATAAATAAAATCTTTAAAAAAAAAAAACATTTATTGACTACTTTGTGCAAGATTCTGTATTTTTAGCAAATTATCTCCTTCCAAACCTGAGAAGACTATGAAGTAAGTGCTATTATCGTCTAATTGTATAGGTGAGAAAACCAAGGCTTATGGTAAGTGATTTATCCAAAGTTACACAGCTGAAATGTGGTATTCATTCATTCAAGGAGAGATTTATTTTGAGCAATTCCTATGCCTAGAGAACTGTTGCACGTGGTAGGGATATACCAGAAAACAAGAGAGACAAATACCCCTGTCCTCATGGAGCTTGCATTTCTTTTCTTTTTTTTTTTAAGATTTTATTTATTTATTTGACAGAGATCACAAGTAGGCAGAGAGGCAGGCAGAGAGAAAGGGGAAGGCAAGCAGGCTCCCTGCTGAGCAGAGAGCCCGATGCGGGGCTCGATCCCAGGACTCTGAGACCATGACCTGAGCCGGAGGCAGAGGCTTTAACCCACTGAGCCACCCAGGCGCCCCTGGAGCTTGCATTTCTAATGGTGAAAGACAAAAATTGAAATATATATATGTTATATAGTGAGAAGTGCTAAGGAGGAATATAAAGCAGAGAAGGGGTGTAGGGAGTATGTATGTAAGACTGAAGTTTAGAGAAGGTGGTCAGAAAAGGTATCACTGAGAAGGTGACATTCGAGCACAGCTCTGAGGGAGGTGAGAGAGTGAGCCATGAGAATATCTGCCCGGAAGAGTATTCCATGCAAAGGGAAGAGAAACTTCAAAGGCCCTGATGCAGGCCAAGGAACAACAAAGAGGTTAGTGTAACTGGAGCAGAGTGAGCAGAAGGAAGAGTAGGAGATGAGATAAGAGAGGAAATAAGGGGGGCGCCTGGGTGGCTCAGTGGGTTGGGACTCTGCCTTCGGCTCAGGTCATGGTCTCAGGGTCCTGGGATCGAGCCCCACATTGGGCTCTCTGCTCAGTAGGGAGCCTGCTTCCTCCTCTCTTTCTGCCTGCCTCTCTGCCTACTTGTGATCTCTCTCTCTGTTAAATAAATAAATAAATCTTTAAAAAAAAAAAAGAGAGAGAGGGAAAAGGATCCAGGTTGTATAGGACCTTAGAGCCATTGTAAAAATATGGCTTTCACTCTGAAACTGGAGAGTTTGGGCAGAGGAGTGATATGTGATATGACTTCTGTTTTAATAGGATCAGTCTATTATATTGAGAATCAACTTGGGTTAAGGGGTCTAGCAGGGAGGAAGAACACATTAAGTGGTTTGTCCAAAGATTAAATCTTTGAGTTCAATTCTGTAAACATTGAATACAGGGCTGGATCTAGTATTTATGGAGTCTAAGGCTTTATACAATTTTGGGGGCCACTTTTAAGTGCAAGAATTCAGAAATAGGGGTGCCTGGGAGGCTCAGTGGGTTAAGCCTCTGCCTTCGGCTCAGGTCATGGTCCCAGGGTCCTGGGATCGAGCCCTACATTGGGCTCTCTGCTCAGCGGGGAGCCTGCTTCCTCCTCTCTCTCTGCCTACTTGTGATCTCGGTCTGTCAAATAAATAAATAAAATCTTTAAAAAAATTTTAAAAAAAGAATTCAGAAATAGATATATATGTGAGGTTCTTTTTTTTTTAATTAAAAAAAAAAGGGGACTGGGAAAGAATCCCTTGAGTAAGGGACTCTGAAACACAAGAGCCATCAGCTTCATAAGTAACTCGTCCTCGGAGTGAATTACTACTTACAAGACACCATGCTAGGTCCTGGAAACAAAGGGATGGATAAATCACAGTGATTAGCCCGAGCACCTGGACTATTGAAAGCCTTCCTCTGACTTCCCTTATCTCCTTTTCTTCAATCTGTCTAGCATACAAATGAAGATGTATTTTCCCAAATCACTGCTGTATCACTATAGTACTCCGCTTTCAAAAGCCTCTCATCAGCTTTTCCATTGCCTGAAGGAGTTCTCATATTCGGTCAGGCATCAGAATCAGTTGAGGGGGTATCTGTGCGCCTGTGTGGGGGTGGGGGTGGGAGATGCTTGTTCAAAATGAAGGCTCCCTGGCCCCATCCCTAAACCTACTGAATCAGAGTCATTGGACTTGGGGCCTGTAATTAATTTTCAACAGTCTCTGCAGGTGATTCTGATGCAGATGGCTACAATTTAGTAGTAGCTAATGTGCTAAGGCCAAAGCTCCTTAATATGGGGAAATCAGCCCTAATCGTGACCTAGTCACATCCTTGTTATTCTTCAACATAGACCCTTCGTTCTAGCCATTGTTCCCTAAGCATACTTTACACAGTCTTAACTCTATAGAACCTTTGGTCACTTTGCTCCATCTGGCTGAAATGCCTTCTCTCCTTACTGTCTCTCCAAATCTTTGCCATTCCTTCAGTTCTAATTCAGGTTTAGTCTCTTTCATGGTGCCTTCTCTGACCCAACAGCCCATAGTATTCACACCCCCAGAGTACTCATCAGCAACCTCGTCATGTTTGTTGAATTATTTTACTTCTTAGACATGTCTGTTATCTCAACCAGACCATAAACTCCCTCAGGATAGGGTCCATTCCTTTATGTTTTTGTATCTCCCAAGGGCCTTGCCCAGTACTGAGCAGGCAGAAAAAAACAACAGGAGGAGGCAGGAAAGAGTGTTTATGCTCATAATGGAGCATATTTCTTGTCCTTTATATTCTCATTTATTAGAGCATAACAAATTCCCAAACAACTACTTTTCAATGAACAACTCAGATTTGGTTCATAAATACAGGTTCCAAAAATACATTGAAGATAAAAACCTCTTTGGCTCACATTCCCTTGCTGCAGGAAGGTATTCGGTGATATACTACTGGATACCGGCTGCTATTTTAGTAAATATTTCAGGAATCCATTTATTCAGTGCTGTGATTTTCAAATTTTTATCCAAGGTTGTATTTCATGTTTTGTTGCTCTTGAAGGAGTTTATCTGCATGCTGAAATAGTGTACTCTTAGGCTATTGGAAAAGAAACCCCAGGACCAAAGTATACCTAGAGGTTGCATTGAGGTTTCCTAATGATTATGACGTTATACTTATCAAGGTTGAAGATAAGGCGATGGTTCCAGAGTCACTCTCTCATTAATATGTTCATGGAAGAATCAGTATAATATCTACATTTTCTAAAGGAAGGCAAACCTTAGGCACAGGTTAATAAGCCGCGGTTAGGCAATGAGATTGTAATCTTGCTGAAAATTGAGTTTATGGAGATTTCGGTTTTTTATTTCTATAGGAGAGTCAGCATAGTTTAGACAAGTGATTTTCAAACTGTTTTTCACCGTCTTAGGGTTCGACAGAATTACTCTGATGGCCACTGAGAGCAAGGGTCTGGTGGTTATAGCTGATAATGTTGTAAGAGAGAGAGGGAAGTATTCAAATTTTATTTGGCTTCTGCCTGCATCACAAAAGGTAGAACTCAGCATGATAAGAATGAATCCAATGTCAAGTTAAGTTGAGTTTGTGACCTCGAGTCTCTTCGCATAGTTTATATCCCAGGGGATTGATCACAGATGGAATTATAGCACTGCTGTCAGGAATCTTTAAGGAAGGAGGCTTGGGTTGCTCAGTCAGTTAAGCATCTGCCTTGGCTCAGGTCATGATCCCAGAGAGCTGGGATTGAGCCCTGCATTGGGCTCCCTGCTCAGTGGAGAGTCTGCTTCTCCCTCTGCTTGCCGCCCTCAAGCTTGTGTGCTCACTCTCTGAAAACAATAATTTTTTTTTTTTTAAAGAAGGAATCTTTAAGGGATAGTGAAAATGGACTAGGTCCATAAAGAAGCTGAGAGAGGAATAGATACTGTCCTGGTTTTCAAAATGGATGAAGGTAAATTCTTTGAAGTATAGACTCATAAACTCAACATTTTTTTTTTAAATAAGTGAACTCTACACCCAGCATGGGGCTTGAACTCACAACCGCAAGATCAAGAGTCACATGCTCTACCAACTGAGCCAGCTAGGCATCCCAAGACTCATAAACTCAACTTCTATAATTCTTGTTTTCAATGTCATTGACTTCCACTCTTTACTTCCTTCCCTTTGCTTGCTTTGAGTTTATTTTGTTTCTACTTTCTTAAATCAGAACTTCAGGTTATTGATTTGAGACATTTTCTCTTTTCTAAGTCTTTTCTAAGCTTTTAGTGCTATAAATTTCCTCTCAGCACTTCTTTAGCCATATCCCTCAAAGTTTGATGTGTTTATTCTTATTTTCATTTAATGTATTGTTTTATTTTCTTTGAGAATTTTTCTTTGCCTTAAGGATTCTTTAGATTTTGATTAGTTTCCAACTGTTTGGAGATTTTCCTGTTATCTTTCTGTTACTGATTTGGTTTATCTTGGTATATGTTCCATGTATATGTGAATAGAATGTATATTCTGCTGTTGTTGACTGGTGTGTTCTATAAACGTCAATTAGATCCTGTAAGTTGATCGTGCTATTTAGTTCTTCTATATCCTTGCTGATTTTCTGTCTAGTTCTGTCAGTTTTTGAGACAAGTGTGTTGAAGTCTTTAATTACCTTTTTTTTTTTCTGTTTCTCCTTTCAGTCTATCAGTATTTGCTTCATATTTTTTGCAGCTCTGTTGTTTGGTGCATAAAGATTGGAATTGCATTATGTCATCCTGGTGACTGACACTTTTTCATTATAGAATGTTCTCTCCCTTGTTATCTCTGATAATTTTCATTTCTCTGGTCTACTTATATGATATTAATATAGCCACTCTTGCTTTCCTTTGTTTAATATTCCCATGATATAACTTTTTCTATTCTTTTACTTCCAACCTGCATATATTCTGTTATTTGAAGTTTCTTTTATAAACATATTATTGTGTCATATTTTGAAACTATTCTGCCATTGTGTCTTTTAATTTGCATATTTAGACTGTATACATTTAATGACATTATTGATATGCTAGGGCTTAAGTATAACATTTTTTGTTTTCTATTCTCTCTGATCTTCTCTTTTGTGCTTATTTTTCCTTCATTCTTTTGATTTACCTTTAGAATTCCATTATGATTTGTCTGTATTTTTTTCTACCTTTGTTGAGACATATTTCACATACCAAAAAATTCAGCCACTTAAAGTATATAATCCAATGGTTTTTAGTATATTAAATTGTACAATCATCACCACAATCTTTATCACTCCAAAAAGAAACCTTGTAACTCTCTAAGCAACCACTAACTTCCTCTCTCTCTATATATATATGCCTATTTGAGGCACTTCATGAATGGAATCATATAATATGAGGTTTTTTGTGACTACCTTAACTGAGCATGTCTTAAAGATTCATCCATGTTGTACCATGTATCAGTACTTCTTTCTTTTTATGGTTGACTAATATTCCATTAGTTAGATAGACTGTATTTGTTTATCCATTCTTTTTTTTTTTTTTTTAAAGATTTTATTTATTTATTTGACAGACAGAGATCACAAGTAGGCAGAGAAGCCGGCAGAGAGAGAGGAGGAAGCAGGCTCCCTGCTGAGCAGAGAGCCCGATGCGGGGCTCGATCCCAGGACCCTGGGATCATGACCTGAGCTGAAGGCAGAGGCTTTAACCCACTGAGCCACCCAGGTGCCCCTGTTTATCCATTCTTTAGTTGATGGACATTTGAGTTGACTCCACCATTTGGCTATTATGAATAATGCTGCTATGAACTTTTGTGTATAGGTTTTTGTGTGGACATGTTTTCATTTCTCTTGGGCATATACCTAGGAATAGAATTGCTTGGTTAAGTGGTAACTCTATGCTTGAATTTCCAGACTGTTTTCAAAAGTGACCACAGTTTTATATTCCCACCAGCAGTATATGAGGGTTATGACTTTATATCCTCACCAAACTAACTCTAATTATCCTGGATTTTTTAGTATAGCCATCCCAGTAGGTATGAAGTATTACCTCATTATGGTTTTGATTTATGTTTCCCTGATAATGAATGACATTGAACATTGTTTCATGTGATTATTGGCCATATCTTTGGAGAAATATCTGTTTAGATCTTTTTCTGATTTTAAAAATTAGGTTGTCATTTTATGATTGAATTTAGTAGACCTTCATAATTTCTAGTATGAGTCCCTTATTAGGTATATGATTTGCAAAAATTTTCTCCCTTTCTTTGAGTTGTCTCCATTTTCTTGGTAGGGTCCTAAGAAACACAAAAGTTTCTTAAAATTTTTTATGACATCTAAGTTGCTATTTTTTTCTTGCTAACATTTTTGGTGTCATATCCAAGATTCCATTGACAAATCCAAAGTCATGAATATTTATTCCCATTTTATCTTCTAAGAGTTTTAGTTTTGACTCTTACATTTAGGTTTTTTATTCATTTTGGTTTTGTTTTAAAGAATTTACTTATTTGACACAGAGAGAGCACAAGAAAGGGGAGTGGCAGAGGGAGAGGGAGAAACGGGTTCCGCATTGAGCAGGGAGCCTGATTCAGGACTCCATCCCAAGACCCTGGGATCATGACCTGAGCTGAAAGCAGACACTTAACCCACTGAGCCACCCAGGTGCTGCATCATTTTAAACTTCTGTATATTGTGTGATGTACAGATCCAACTTCATTCTTTTATATGTGGCTTTCAATTTGTCTAAGCACCGTTTATTGAAAAGACTATTCTTTCCCTATTGAATTCTACTTGTGCCTCTGCTGAAAATCAATTGACCATAGACACATGGGCTTATTTCCAGCTCACAGTTATATTCCATTGAAATATGTCTATTCTTGTGTGGGTATCATGCTGTCTTGATTACTATTGTTTTGTACTAGATTTTGAATTCAGGAAATTTTAAACTCAACTTAGTTCTTTTCTAAAATTATTTTGCCTAGGAACACCTGGGTGGCTCAGTCGGTTGGGCGTCTGACTCTTGATATCAGCTCAGGTTATGATTTTGGGGTCCTGGGATTGAGCCCTGCATCGGGCTCTGTGATCAGCGCAGTCAGTTTCTCCCTCTCCCTCTGCCCCTCCCCTCACCCTTGTGCTTCGTTCTCTCTCAAGTAAATAAATAAAATCTTTTTTTTAAAAAGATGCCAGGTCGTCCGGGTGGCTCAGTCATTAAGTGTCTGTCTGCCTTTGGCTCAGGTCATGATCCCAGGGTCCTGGGATCAAGTCCCACGTCATGCTCCTTGATCAGTGGGAAGCCTGCTTCTCCCTCTGCCTGCCACTCCCTCTGCTTGTACTCTCTCTCTGGCAAACAAACAAACAAATAAATAAAATCTTAATAAAATTATTTTGTTTATTATGGGTTCCTTGAGATTCCATAGGAATTTTAGGATCAGTTTGTTAATTTCTACAAAACAGCCAGTTGGTATTTTGATATAGATTAAAAGAAATCTTTAGGTTAATTTGGAGGAGTATTGCTACCCTAACAATATTAAGTGTTTCGATCTGTGATGGTTAATTTTATGCATCAATCTGGCTAGGCCGCAGTACCCACATATTTGGTCAAATATTAGTATGGATGTTGCGGGGAAAATATTTTTTAGATGAGATTAACGTTTAAATCAGTAGACTAAATAAAGCAACTTGCCCACCATAATGTGGATGGAATTCATTTAATTAGTCAGAAGTTTTTTGTTTTTGTTTTTGTTTTTTAAGATTATTTATTTATTTATTTGACAGACGGAGATTACAAGTAGGCAGAGAGGCAGGCAGAGAGAGAGAGGAGGAAGCAGGCTCCCTGCTGAGCAGAGAGCCCGATGTGGGGCTTGATCCCAGGATCCTGGGATCACAAACCAAGCCGAAGGCAGAGGCTTTAACCCGCTGAGCCACCCAGGTGCCCCTAATCAGTCAGAAGTTTTAAGAGAAAAAAGACTGACCTCCTCAGAAGAAGGAATTCTATCTGCAGACTGCCTTCAGACTGCCTTCAGATTCAAGCATCAACTCTTCCCTGGGTGCCCAGCATGCTTTATATAACTTTTATTAAATTTATTCCTAACTAGTGTATTTTTTTGATGCTATTATAAATGAAATTGTTTTCTTAATTTCATTTTCATATTGTTTATTGCAAATGTATAGAAATACAGTTGATTTTTACATATTTATCTTGTATTTTACAACCTTGCTTGCCTCATTTATTTATTCTTATAGATTTTTTTTTAAAGATTTTATTTATTTATTTACTTATTTGACAGAGAGAGATCACAAGTAGACAGAGAGGCAGGCAGAGAGAGAGAGAGAGAGAGAAGCAGGCTCCCTACTGAGCAGAGAGCCCGATGCGGGACTCGATCCCAGGACCCTGAGATCATGACCTGAGCCGAAGGCAGTGGCTTAACCCACTGAGCCACCCAGGTTCCCTCTTATAGATTTTTTTTAAAAGATTTTATTCATTTATTCGAGAAAGAGCACAAACAGGGGAAGGGGCAGAGGGAGAGGGAGAAGCAGACTCCCCACTGAGCAGGGTGCCTGGCACGGGCTTGGTCCCAGGACCCTGAGACCATGAACTGAGCCAAAGGCAGATGTTTAACTGACTGAGCCACCCAGGCGCCCCTATTCTTATAGTTTAAAAAACATTGATTCTTGGGGTGCCTGGGTGGCTCAGTGGGTTAAATACTCTGCCTTCAGCTCAGGTCATGATCCCAGGGTCCTGGGATAGAGTCCTACATCAGGTTCCCACTCAGCGGGGAACCTGCTTCTCCTCCCTCTGCCTGCCACTCCCCCTGCTTGTGCTCTCTTTCTCCCTGCCCCACCTTTGTCAAATAAATAAATAAAATCTTAAAGAAAAAAGATTCTTTTAAATTTGATTATTTTGGGGTGACCGGCTGGTTCAGTCAGGAGAACATGTGATTCTTGTTTTCGGGATTGTGAGTTCAAGTCCCATTCACATTGGATATGGAGCCTACTGAAAAAAATGGATTCTTTAAGATTTTCTACATACCAGATTATACAATATGTGAATAGAGATAATTTTACATTATCCTTTCCAATCTGGATGTCTTTTATTTAATTTTCCTGACTAAGTGTCCTGCTTAGAATCTCCAGTAAAAATTTTGACTAGAAGTGGTGAGAACAGACGTTGTTGTTACCACTCTTGGAGGTAAAACATCCATCTCTTACCGCTAAGTAGGTTGTTAGCTGTGGGTGTTTTGTAGATGCTTTTTAATCAGACTGAGGTTTTCCTTCTCTTCCTAGTTTGAGTGTTACTGACGTGAAGAGGTGCTGGAGGTTGTCAAATGTTTTATCTGTATCTACTGAGAAGATCCATGTATTTTTTGCTTTTTAATTCTGTTCATATGCTGTATTATATTCACTGATTTTTAAAAATTTAATACACCCTCATGTTTGTACAATAAATCACAGCTAGTCATGGTTATAATTCTTTCTATATGTTGATGAATTTGGTTTGCTAGTATTTTGTTGAGGATTTTTGAGTCTTTATTTTTAAAACATATTGGTATGTAGATATTTTTTCACATCATGTTGTCATGTGATTTTAGCATCAGTGTAATAAGGGACTCATAGAATGATTTGGGAAATGTTCCCTCTTCTGTTTTTTTGGGTTTTTTTTTAAGATTTTTTTTATTTTTTATTTATTTGACAGAGAGATCACAAGCAGGCAGAGAGGCAGGCAGAGTGAGAGGGGGAAGCAGGCTCCCTGCTGAGCAGAGAGCCCGATGCGGGCCTCGATCCCAGGACCCTGAGATCATGACCTGAGCCGAAGGCAGAGGCTTTAACCCACTGAGCCACCCAGGCGACCCCTCTTCTGTTTTTTTTAAAGATTTTATTTATTTGAAAGAGACTGTGCACACACGTGAACATGAGTTGGGGAGAAGGGGCAATAGGAGAAGGAGAAGCAGACTCCCTGCTAATCAGCGAGCCTGACACAAGGCTCAGTCCCAGGACCCTGAGATCATGACCTGAGCCGAAGCCAGATGCTTAACCCACTGAACCACCCAGGTGCCCCTCCCTCTTCTATATTTTTGGGAAAGTTTTTAAAGAATTGATACTAAGCAGAGTCTGCTTGGGATTTTCTCTCCCTCTTTCACTGCCCTTCCTGCTCATGCTCTCTTTCTCTAAAATAAATAAATTAAAAAAAAAAAAAGTGGATATTAATTCCTTAAATATTTGGCAGAGTTCACCTGTGAAGTCATCTGGTCCTGGGCTTTTCTTTGTTGAGAAGTGTTTGATTACTGATTCAATTTCTATACTTGTTAAAAGTCTCCTCATATTTTTATTTGTTATTAAATGAGTTTTGGTCATTTGTGTTTCCTAGAAATATATCCATTCCATTTATTATCTAATTTATTGGCATGCAGTTTTTTATACAATTCCTTCAAAATTGTTTTTATTTCTGTAATGTCTCTTAGTCAGCTTGGGCTGTTATAAGAAAGTACCATAGGTTGTGTGGCTTATAAACAACAGACATTTATTTCTCACATTTCTGGAGGCTAGAAGTCTGAGATAAGGATGCTAACCATAGTTGAATTCTGGAGAATCCCTCTTGGTTGTAGACTGCTGTCTTCTCACTGTGACCTCACATGGCGGAAGTGGGCAGGGGAACTCTCTGGGGTCTCTTGTATAGGGACACTAATTCCATTCTTGAGGGCTCCCAAAGACCCCACCTTGAAATACCATCATGTTGGGAATTAGGTTTTAAAGTAGGAATTTCGGGGGGGACACAAACATTTAGTCCATAGCAGCTACTTTTTTAATTTCAGCTTCTAGTAACTTGAGTCTATTGTAGTTTTTTTACTCTTATCAGTTTAGCTAAATGTTTGTCAATTTTGTTGATATTTTCAGAGAACCAAATCTTGGTTTCATTGATTTTTCTTTATTGTTTTTCTTTTTTGTTTTATCTTTGTTTTAATATTTATTATTTTTTTAACCTCTGCTTTAGATTTAGTTTGCTCTTTTCCTAGTGACTAAAGGTAGAAGGTTATCTTATTGATTGGAAATATTTCTCTCTCTTTTTTTGGCAGTTATAGCTATAAAATCCTGTTAAGCATTGTTTTCACTAGATCCTATAGATTTTGGTATTTATGTGATCATTTTCATTTATCTCAAAGTATTTTCTAATTTCCCTTATGATTTCTTTTTTTTTTTAAGATTTTATTTATTTATTTGACAGAGATCACAAGTAGGCAGAGAGGCCTGCAGAGAGAGAGAGGAGGAACAGGCTCTCGGCTGAGCAGAGAGTCCAATGCAGGGCTCGATCCCAGGACCCTGGGATCATGACCTGAGCTGAAGGCAGAGGCTTTAACCCACTGAGCCACCCAGGCGCCCTCCCTTATGATTTCTTATTTGACCTATTGATTATTTAGGAGTTTGGTGTTTAATTGCACATGTTTGTGAACATACCAAATTTCCTTCTGTTACTGATTTTTATAATTTTGTTCTATTGTGGTTGAAGAACATACTTGGTATGATTTCTCTCCTCTTAACAGCACTGAGACTTGTCTTATGGCCTACCACGTGGTTTATTGTGGAGAGTATTCCATGTGCACTTGAGAAGAACGTGTACCGCTGTTCTTGGGAGGTGTGCTCTATATATGCGCATTAGGTATAGATATAGTGTTATTCAGTTCTTCTGTTTCCTTGTTAGTATTCTGTCTTGTTGTTCTATCCATTATTGAATATGGATTATTTAGTCTCTAAGTATATTATAGAATCAATTGTTTCTTCATTTCTGTCCAATTTTAGTTCATGTAATTTGGTGCTCTGTAATTGGGTGCATATGTTTATGAATATTATATATTCCTGATAAATTATCCCTTTTGTCATTGTAAAATATCCCTCTTTATTGCTAAAATCACTTTTTTGTTTTAAAGTGTATTTTGTCTGATATTAGCATAGCCACTCCAACTTTCTTACTACTGCTGTTTGCATGATAGATCTTTTTCCATCCTTTTACTTTCAATCTATGTCTTGGAATGCTAAGTGTGTCTCCTGTAGATTTTTATCTATCCTCTCTCTCTCTCTTTTTTTTTTTTTAATTTACTTGACAGACAGAGATCACAAGTAGGCAGAGAGGCAGGCAAAGGGTGGCGGTGGGGGGGAAGCAGGCTTCCCGCTGAGCAGAGAGCCCGATGTGGGGCTCGATCCCAGGACTCTGGGATCATGACCTGAGCCTAAGGCAGAGGCTTTTAACCAACTGAGCCACCCAGGAGCCCCAATTTTTATCTATTCTGACAGGCTTTGCCTTTTAATTATGTTGTTACTGACATAATTTTGTTTATGCTATTTTTACTTTTTTGTTTTCCATATGTCCCACGCCTTTTTGTTACTCTATTTCTCTTGTACTGCTTTCTTTTGCATTCAGTGAATATTTTCTTTTTTTTAATTATTATTTTTTTATTTTTTATAAACATATTTTTATCCTCAGGGGTACAGGTCTGTGAATCGCCAGGTTTACACACTTCACAGCACTCACCATAGCACATACCCTTCCCAATGTCCATAACCCCACCCCCTTTCTCCCACCCCCCCTCCCCCCAGCAACCCTCAGTTTGTTTTGTGAGATTAAGTGTCAACAATAAACAAATAAATAAACAAAATCTTAAAAAAAAAAAAATAAAGAAACAGGAGCAAGAACACGTATATATGTTAGGATTTGCTATACTGACCTTATTTCCCATTACTGGATTCTTTTTTATTTTTAAGATTTTTTTTTAAAATCTTAAGATTTTTTAAAGATTAAAAAAATTTTTTTTTAAGATTTTTTTTTTAAAGATTTTATTTATTTATTTGACAGACAGAGATCACAAGTAGGCGGAGAGGCAGGCAGAGAGAGAGAGGGAGAAGCAGGCTTCCTGCCGAGCAGAGAGCCCCATGCTGGGCTCCATCCCAGGACCCTGGGATCATGACCCGAGCCGAAGGCAGAGGCTTTAACTCACTGTGCCACCCAGGCGCCCCTTTTTTTAAGATTTTTTTTAGAAGATTTTAAGACAGAGAGAGAACGAGCAGGGTGAGGGGCAGAGGGAAAATTAGGCCTCCCGCCGAGCAGGGAGCCCTACATGGGGCTCCATCTAGGACCCGGAGACTAAGGCAGATGCTTAACGACTGAGCCACCCAGGTGCCCCCCATTACTGGTTTCTTCATTTATTCCTGTTGATCCATGTTACCATCTAGAGTCACTTCCTTAATCCAGTACAGCTCTGCTCCCTACCACCGCCTTGGCATTATTGACAAATGTTACATTTCTATATATTATAGGGCCAGCAGTGGGATTATATATATATATATTTTAGTGGTTTTTTTTAATTGGTTAAAAGAAGAAAAGAAAGAAATATAAATTTATACTGTCTTGTAATGATATAATTACCTTTACAGGTGCTTTTTGCTTTTTTGTGTGGATTTGAAATACCGTCTGGGTCACTTGCTTTTACACTTTCTTGTAAGGTGGGTCCGGTAGCAGCAAGTTCTCTCAGATTGTGTTGATCCGGGAATGTCTTTACATCGCATTTATTATTAAAGATAGCTTTGAGAGATATAAGATTCTTGGTTGATAGTTTTTTGTTCTTATTTTGGCACTTTGAATATGTTTTTATCCTGCCTTCTGGCCTTCATTGTTTCTGATAACAAGTCAGCTGTTAATTTTATTGGAATTTCCTTATAAATGACTTTTATTTTCTTATTTCTTTCATGATTTTCTCCATGTCTTTTGGCTTTCACCACTTCTACTATGATGTATCTTTTTGTGGATCTGGCTGCTTTTATTATATTTGGCATTCATTGAGCTTCTTAGATGTGTAGATTAAAGGTTTTGATCAAATTTGAAAATATTCAGCCATTATTTCTTTGAGTATTTTTCTTTTCTTCTCGTTTCTCTCCTCCCTTTTGGCACTTCTGTTACATGCATGTTGTATACTTTGCAGGTCCCATATTTCTCTGAAGCTCTCTCTTTTTTCTTTCCTTTTTTTTTTTTAGATATAATCTTTACACCCAACATGGGGCCCGAACTCACAACCCTGAGATTGAGTTGTGTGCTCCACTAAGTAAGTCAGGTGCCCTGACTCTGAAGCGCCTTTTTTTTTTTTTAAAACATTTTATTTATTTATTTGAGAGAAGAGAAAGACAGTGAGAGAGAGCATGAGCGAAGAGAAGGTCAGAGGGAGAAGCAGACTCCCCGTGGAGCTGGGAGCCTGATGCGGGACTCGATCCCGAGACTCCAGGATCATGACCTGAGCTGAAGGCAGTCGCTTAACCAACTGAGCCACCCAGGCGCCCCTGAAGCGCTTTTTATCTTATTTTTTCCTCTGTATTATTTTGATTGTATAGTATCTATAGGTCAATATTCATCCTTGCTAATTCTTCCTTCCTTCCTTTTTTTTTTTTTTTTTTTTTTCTAATTCTTTCCTTAAAAGACAGTCCAAATCAACTGTTGAGCCCCTCCAGTATATTTTTCTTTTAAGTTATACTTTAAGCTTCAGAATTTCCATTGGGTTCTTTTTTATAGTTTCTATCTTCTTGTTGACAGTCTCTATTTAATGAGACATTGTTATCATACCTTTTCTTATTTAAGCATGATATTCTTTAGTGCTTTGAATATGTTTTATACTGGCTACTTTGAAATCTTTGTTCATTAAATCTGACATCTGTCCACTCTCAGGCAATTTCTGTTGCCTGCTTTCCCCCCACATATGGGTCAGAATTCACTGTTTCTTTGCAAGTCTTGTAATTTTTTTGTTGGCCATGGGATGTTTTAGGTAACATATCATAGCAACTCCGGTTACAGGTCCACATTCCACCCCACCTGTGTTTGTGGGGATGCTTGTTATGCTTGTTTATTTGTTTCTGGCTTAACTGGATCATTTAACTGGATCATTTTTAATGAGATGTATTTCCTCTCTATAGTGGGAGCTTCTAATACTTCTCGGAGGACACAGCATTGGGCATATGAGCAGTCAACTCAGAATGACAGTTGTTTTGTCAGGGTTCTCTTTGTCTTTTTCCCTGAGCACACCCAGCTATCAAGCTCCGCTAATTGCTGGCTAATTGTTCTATTATTTTCAACAATGTCCTGGAAAATAAATTGCTCCACAGAATGATTCAATTAAAATCAGATCCTTTGTGAAGGCAGTTTTTATTTTTTTTATTTTTTAGGATTTTTATTTATTTTTTTTTGACAGACACAGATCACAGGTAGGCAGAGGCAGGCAGAGAGAGAGGAAGGGAAGCAGGCTCCCTGTTGAGCAGAGAGCCCGAGGTGGGGCTCGATCCCAGGACCCTGGGATCATGACCTGAGCCGAAGGCAGAGGCTTGACCCACTGAGCCACCCAGGTGCCCCTGTGAAGGCAGTTTTTAAAAAAAATTTTTCTACAGTCTTACCCCTTTAAACTTTTTCTTTTTCCTTCTTCCCACCCTTTTTGCCTCCTTTCCTCCTTCTAATTTTCCCCCCAGCTTTACTGAGATATAATTGATAATCAACATTGTGTAAGTTTAAGATGTACAACATGATGATCTGATACATGTTTATCTTGTAAAATGATAACCCCAGTAGCATTAGTTCACACTTCTTTCACCTCACATAATTATTATTTGTTTGGTGTGGTGAGAATATTTAAAATTAACGCCCTTAGCAACTTTCAGATAATATAGTATTGTTCACTCTAGTCCTCATGCTGTACATTAGATCGCCAGAACTTACTCATTTTATAATAGAAAGTTTGACCAACACATTCCCATTTCTCCTGCCCCTAGGATCCAGCAAGAACCATTCTACTCTCTGTTGTGTAAGTTTGGCTTTTTAATTAATTAATTAATTTTTTAAGAGTGAGAGAGCAAGGCAGGGGAGGGGAGGGGCAGAGAGAGAGGAGAGAATCTTAAGCACACTACGTGCCCAGCTTAGAACCTGATGCAGGGCTCAGTTTCACGACCCTGGGACCATGACCTGAGCCGAAATCAAGAGCTGGACACAACTGGGTGCTTGGGTGGCTCAGTGCGTTAAGGCTCTGCCTTCGGCTCAGATCATGATCCCGGGGTCCTGGGATGGAGCCCCACATCAGACTCTCTGCTCTGCGGGGAGTCTGCAGAGCCAGCCTCTCTCTCTGTGCCTGCCTCTCTGCCTACTTGTGATCTCTATCTGTCAAATGAGTAAATAAAAAAAAATCTTTAAAAAAATATATTAAAAAAAAAAGAGTTGGACACAACCAACTGAGTTACACAGGTACAGCAAGTTTGTCTTTTTTTAGGTTTCACATATAAGTGATATCACATAGTATTTGTCTTTCTCTGACTTATTTCAATTAGCATAAAACTTTCAAGGTCCAAATGTTGTTGCAGGGGCGCCTGGGTGGCTCAGTGGGTTAAAGCCTCTGCCTTCGGCTCAGGTCATGATCCCAGAGTCCTGGGATCGAGCCCAGCATCGGGCTCTCTGCTCAGCGGGGAGCCTGCTTCCTCCTCTCTGCCTGCCTCTCTGCCTACTTGTGATCTCTGTCTGTCAAATAAATAAATAAAATTTTAAAAAAAGAAGAAGAAGAGCTAACACTTATTTAAAAAAAAAAAAAATCCCTCTTGATGATTTTTATTTATTTATTTATTTATTTATTTATTGCTTTTGTTGACTGTGCTTTTGGCCTTGTATCCAAAAAATATTGCCAGGACTAATGTCAAGTAGCTTTTTTCCCTATGTCTTTTTCTAGGAGCTATAATGTTTTGGGTGTTATATTTAAATCCTTAAAATATCTTGAATTAATTTTTGTTAGTGGTATACGATCCAGGCTCATTCTTCTGCATGTGATTATCCAGTTTTCCAAGCACCACTTGTTAAAGAGACTATCATTTCCCCATTGTCTATTCTTGGCTTCTTTGTCACATATTAGTCCACCATATATGTGTGGGTTTATTTCTGCGCTTTTAACTGTGTTCCTTTGGTATGTGTGCCTGTTGTTATGCGAGTACCGTACTGTTTTGATTACTGTAGCTTTGTAATATAGCTTGAAATCAGGAATGTGATGCTTCCAGCTTTGTTTTGTCTCAAGATTGCTTTGGCTATTCAGGGCATTTTGTGGTTCCATGTGAGTTTTAGGATTGTTTGTTCTACTTCTGTGAAAAATAGCTTAGAATTTTGGTAGAGATTGCATTGAATCTACAAATCACTTTGGGTAGTATGGAAATTTTAACAATATTCTCCCAACCTATGAACATAACCTATGAACATGGGTTATCTTTCCATTTATTTACATTTTCTTCAATTTCTTAAATCAATGTTTTACAGTTTTCACAGTATAGAGCTTCACTTCCTATTCCTATTCCTAACTATTTTGTTGTTTTGATGATATTGTACAGCGATTAAACATTTTTTTTTCAGATAGTTCATTTTTAGTGTCTAGGAACTTGAGGAAAAGGAAGGTCTATTGTATTACGCAATTTTTGATTGTTCTTATACTTTCTTCCTTCCGGATGTTCTAAGACTCCTTTTATTATTTCCTTCCTGTTTTATTAATTTCCTCTAGCCGTTCTTTTAGGGTAGGTCTGCTGGTGACAAATTCTCTTCATTTCCCTTTACCTGAGATGGTCTCGATTTGTCCTTTTTTGATGAACAATATTTTCACTGCATATGGAATTCTGGGTTCATATTTCTTTGCTTAGCATTAAAAATGCTAAGGTGTGCCACTCCCTCTGGCCTCAAGGTGGAGCCACAAGTGGAGGTTGTGTAGAGAAGGGAGCACCCACCTCTTGTCTGTGCTCATCCTGAACTTGTATTGAGAAATCTGCTGTGATTTTGTGTTCTTTTCCCTTGGAAAGTAAGGTGTCATTTCTCTCTTACTACTCTTTAGGTTTTCTTTGTCTCTAATTTTCAGGAGCTTGATTCTAACGTATTGTAGCATGAATTTCTTTGGGTCTATCCTTTTTGAGGTTTTTGCATTTGTAGATTTCTTACATTTGTAAGTTTATGTCATTTGCCAAATTTGGAGAATTTTACACCATTATTTCTTTTCCTTTATTTGTTTGTTATAAAGTAAGCTCTAGGGTGCCTGGGTGGCTCAGTCATTAAGCATCTGCCTTCAGCGTAGGTCATGATCCCAGGGTCCTTGGATCAAGCCCCACACTGGGCTTCCTGCTCCACAGGAAGCCTGCTTCTTCCTCTCCCACTCCCCCTACATGAGCTCCCTCTCTCACCGTGTCTCTCTCTCTGTGTCAAATAAATAAATAAAATCTTTTTAAAAATAAACAAACAAACAAACAAAGTAAGCTCTACACTCAATGGTGTGACTTCAACACAAAACCCTTAAATCAAGAGTCACATGCTCTCTGAATTGAGCCAGCCAGGCACCTCTCAGCCATTGTTTCTTTGAATACTATGTTAGGGGCAACTGAGTGGCTTAGCTGTTAGGTATCTGACTTCGGTTGGGGCTGTAGTCCTGGGGTACTGGAGTCCTGGGGTCCTGGGATCAAGCCCCGCATCAGACTCTTTGCTTGGTGGGAAGCCTGCTTCTCCCTCTCCCACTCCCCCTGCTTGTGTTCCCTCTCTCCCTGTGTCTCTCTCTGGCAAATAAAAAATAATAAATAAATAAGTAAATAAGTAAGTAAATAAATAAATAAATAAAATGAATACCACTTTAGCACCATTCTTTCTTATCACTTTATGAGAATCTGGTGGCATAAATATTAGATATTTTGTTATACAACCACAGGTCCCTAAGTACTTTTTCCCACTTTTTTTTTTTAAGATTTTATTTATTTATTTGACAGAGAGAGATCACAAGTAGGCAGAGAGGCAGGCAGAGAGAGAGAGGGAGGGAAGCAGGCTCCCTGCTGAGCAGAGAGCCCGATGCGGGACTCGATCCCAGGACCCTGAGATCATGACCTGAGCCGAAGGCAGTGGCTTAACCCACTGAGCCACCCAGGCGCCCCATTCCCACTTTTTTTTTTCTGTTGTTCAGAATTGATCATTTCTTTTCTCTTTTACCTTTTTTAAAATTTCCATTCAGTTTTAGTAAATGGCAGAGCCACATCACATGCTATACCAGTTCAGGGTGAGAATTTTCTTTCTTTTTTAAATTTAATTAAAAAAATTTTTTTAAAGATTTTATTTATTTATTTGACAGAGAGAGAGCACAAGCAGGGGGAGTGGCAGGCAGAGGCAGAGGGAGAAGCAGACTCCCCGCTGAGCAGGGAGCCTGGTGCGGGACTCAATCCCAGGACCCTGAGATCATGACCTGAGCCAGAGACAGACGCTTAACCGATTGAGCCACCCAGGCACCACTCAGGGTGAGAATTTTTTAATAATCCTTTTCTAATATTAAAACTGCTTCTTAGGAGACTCTTAATCTCACAAAACAAACTGAGGGCTGCTGGGGGGAAGGGGGTCGGGAGAGGGTGGTTGGGTTATAGACACTGGGGAGGGTATGTGCTATGGTGAGTGCTATGAAGTGTGTAAACCTGGCGATTCACAGACCTGTACCCCTGGGGCTAATAATACATTATATGTTAATAAAAAATTAAAAAAATTAAAACAAACAAACAAACAAACTGCTTC
Organism: Enhydra lutris kenyoni; assembly: GCF_002288905.1. Taxonomy (NCBI): domain Eukaryota; kingdom Metazoa; phylum Chordata; class Mammalia; order Carnivora; family Mustelidae; genus Enhydra; species Enhydra lutris. Next base: position 4,109,795 of record NW_019154137.1, read on the forward strand.
TTAGGTTGCTTGGCTGGCACAGTCAGTTGAACATCCAACTATTACTTTCAGCTCAGGTAATGACCTCAGGGATTGTGGGCTCAAGCCCTACATCAGGCTCACACTCAGCATGGAGTCTGCTTGGGATTCTCTCTCCCCTCTTTCTTTCTCTTCCCCTCCCCCCATGTGCTCTCTCCCTCCCTCTCTCTAAAATCAATCAATCTTAAAAAATACAAACAAGGGGCACCCGGGTGGCTCTGTTGTTAGGTGTCTGTCTTCAGTTCAGGTCATGATCCCAAGGTCCTGGGATGGAGCCCCGCACTGGGCTCCCTGCTCGGCAGGAAGCCTGCTTCTCCTTCTCTCACTTTCCCTGCTTGTGTTCCCTCTCACTGTGTCCTTCTCGAATGTGGACCTAAATACCCAGAAGATCCTCCATCACTTAGATTTGTAACCAAAATTAATATGAATGGAATTAATAATTCCAGTGGAATGGTGGATGCACAGAGCATACCAGTGTTAGCAAAATGGCAAAATTCATAGAGCATTAAAGTTGTACTTCAAGAGCTAAGACGTGTAATGATGTCCAAAGAAAATATGAAGCTTCCACAGCCACCAGAAGGACAAACATACAACAATTAATTTTACTGGATCTCAAACTTGTCTTAAATCAACAACCTTCTACTCATGTTAATGTCTTGATTAAATATCACAATGCAAAATACTCACACATTAAGTAAAAGAATTCCAGCTGGTAAACATGATCTGGACATTTGTAAGAATATATTTAATATATGTACACCATTATGTTTTCAGGTTACAGGAGGAAAAATGCAGCACAATTTTTTTTTTCTCTTGTTAAGGCACTATCATTTAAGCATAAATGGGGCGCCTGGGTGGCTCAGTGGGTTAAGCCTCTGCCTTCGGCTCAGGTCATGATCCCAGGGTCCTGGGATGGAGCCCCGCATCAGGCTCTCTGCTCAGTGGGGAGCCTGCCTCCCCCACTCTCTCTGCCTGCCTCTCTGCCTACTTGTGATCTCTGTCTGTCAAATAAATAAATAAAATCATTTAAGCATAAGCCTGGAGTACTCAAAATAGAATTCAGGTTTACAAGATGAAAGCATGGAGAGAAGAATCAGATGCTGTGTAAGCATGTGTGTTTCTGTAAAGTAAAAACAAATTTCAAGAGGAAAAACAGAAATGGCATGCTTTGTCCATCTTAGTGAAAGAGGTTCAGTTGAAATTGTCTAAAGTAGCAGGTACAATGAATATTGTCACAAATTGTGTTAATTTTTGAAGTGGTGTGGGTGCTGACTACTAGTAGTATCAAAAAAAATGTTCAGGATTGTTTTGATACCTGTATTTATAATAAAAAATGTTGTGGGGGAGGTCGATGAATTTCTGTTAAAAGCTATTCCTGAGTGTTACATGTAACAGACATGGTAAATATTTGTTTATAGTCTTTGTTTGACAAACCATGCATTTAAGTGAAATCAACAAAAAGGAAATAGGTGTATGGGTATGTGACTTTGAGATTAAAGTTAGTCTTAAAATGTAAATAAAATGTGGAACATGTCCTCAAAAAAAAATACAAAAACAAAAACAAAAAACAAATCCTGCTTCCTTTAGTGTCATCCTAAATTCTAACCTGAACTGAGGGAAAAGTGGCTGGATGGGCCCTATGTTTCCTGGGGGAAATCCAAATTGATATGTTCCCTCATTGTAAGGAAATGGGACAGGAAAAACAAGTTCTAGCCCCCAGAGAAAGGACTTACAAGCAATAAATATGTTGCTCCATCCTTATGAGGCCTGATGGCCTTTAAAAGGGAACTACATCTGGGGCACGTGGGTGGCTCAGTGGGTTATGCCACTGCCTTCGGCTCAGGTCATGATCTCAGAGTCCGGGGATCGAGTCCCGAAATGGGCTCTCTGCTCAGCGGGGAACCTGCTTCCCTCTCTCTCTCTCTGCCTGCCTCTCTGCCTACTTGTGATCTATCTCTGACAAATAAATAAATAAAATCTTAAAAAAAAAAAAAAAAGGGAACTACATCCTTAACCCCCAAGTGTTTTTCACCATGACAGTGGCTCCTGTTGTTTCTTGCAGGAGAAAGCCCTGGGCTCCTCCTTGAGCCTCTACCCTCCGTCTGTCATCAGCAATAGTGAGCCAGGGCATGGTTGGCCTCCACCATCTTGTGCATGTCATGCTTCTTCTTGACCACAGGGCCCTGTTTGTGAAAAGCCTCCAGCAGCTCATGTGACAGCTTCTCTAGCATCAGCATCCACCAGTTCTTCTTCTCCCTGCACTCAATAATCATCCACTTCATTATCAGGAAACGATGACAATGATCATCTAGTGACATAGGGACTTGGTAGAAATGGCCATCTCTGAAGGTGGGTACCAGCCCAATCACAGGCTCATAGTTCTTCAGTACTTGGTGGAAGCTGGTGGAGGGCTTGTGCTGGATGGTTGTCTGTTCCTCTGCAGAAGCAACATTGTACTTCTCAAACTCCTTCCCTTTCCCAGCTTCCAGAGTCTGCATCATGAGGGATCTCGCCAGTATTTTGTTTCCTCCTTTCATAATCATGTTGGTGAATTTACTGACACTGGGTCTTCAAACTTGTTTTTGTCACTGGGGCAGCTTTAATAAGCTGAATCTTCCTGAGTTCCTGCTCCTACTTCTCAGAATGGGTAATTTCTACTATTCTATCTTTATGTCCACTCATTCTTTCCCATATCAACTCTATTCTGCTGTTGGCTCCTTCTACCAATTTTTCATTTTGGTTATTGTATTTTCAGTTCTAAAGTTTGATTTTTCTTTATGTCTTCTATTTCTTTGCTGGGACACTATATTTATTTGATGGGAACTTTGGGACTTTCTATCTTTTCATTTTCTTTCATCTTTTACATAATTTTTCATTGAAACATGATGACTAATGTAATTTTATTATTTGTGTCTCTTGTTTTCATCTGATGATTTTCTTTTCCTTATTCAGATTTTCCTGATTCTTAGTATGATGAGTGATTATTTTTGTGTATCCTGGCAACTGGGGCTATTATGTTATGAGACTTTGGATCTTGTTAAACTTTTATAGGACTTCTCAGTCACCACACAAGGGTGGGAAATGGTATGTTGCCTCATTACTGCCAATCAGGGATGGAAGTGCATATTTCCTACCATGGCACCTTTGACATTCCATAAATGAGAGCCTCTTGTTATTTTTGGGCAGGGATAAAATCACTTCAGGTCTTTCCTAGGCCTCTGCTGATATCATCTTGGCTGGGAGGAGAAAGGGTACCTCATTACTGTTCCGGACATGGCCTCCACTGTCACCATGGGTAGGGGGTGGGTCTCCTTATCACTGGGTCAGAATGAAAGTTCCAGGTATCTATTCTGCCTTTTTTTTTTTTTTTTTTTTTGGTCACCAACCTAGTATAGGGGAAGAGATGACTTGTTACAATTTTGTAAAGGGAGAGGTCTAGGTTTCCTACCTAGCTTATTCTGTCATGGGTTGTGCACAACCACAATTTTTATCCTGTGGTATTTGGCTGAAGTAAGGTGATGATTGTCTAAAAGTTTTCTCTTTTACTAGGTTGCCTTTATCCTGGTCCTTTCGCTAGAGAGAACAGGTTTTACCTGGAGCATTTTTAGTCTGCATTAATGGGTGTATCCTGGTTACAAGCCTCTACTGCACCCAACCCAGGATATATTAAGCAAAAGGAAAGCCCAAAAAATTTAACATCATGCCATTCCTTGAATCTCAAGGTTCCTACCTGGTCTTTTTTCTCTCCACCTTCCAGAGTCATCTTGTATTTTTATATGTAATATTCAGGATTAATAATTATACTTAGTGAAAAAATATGGAGAAGTACATTTCCTTTTCCACCTTATCACAGAATCTGAAGTCCAGGGAATAATTAGAGATATTTTGATGCAGCTATTCTGATATAGTATCAGGACAATTATGTTAAAACAGAAGAATACTTTTATTAGTAGGTAATGTATATTCTTGTCACTATAAGAGTCATTCCTGCCTCTCACTTCATCTATCCCTGACCTCCTTGGAAGTGGGAGCTCCTTTATCTCTTTGAAGGAAAGCAGAACTGCCTAGGATTAATGGGCTGTCTAATGCTGGTGGGAGACTGCAGAAGAGGCTTTGTGTTGGATCTCATCTTGGACTCTTCCTGAGGTGGTACCCATTAATGGCTTATATGATTATCTCTGGTGAAAGTTATGGCACTTATACCAAGGTGGAAATAGAAACAGAAATTGGAAGCCTGTAGCATCTGTGTTACCCTTGAAACAAATGGAGACTTCGCTCTTGTACTTATCTTAAAGTGGTTTTTGTTAGAGTGGAGATAGATACAGTGATTAGCTTTGGGGTCAGTAATAGTAAACTGTAGTCCAAGGCTACAGAAGTTACAAAAATAGTGTTGTAACTGGCAGGCTTTATGACCGCAACAAGGTAACCTAGGGTTATGTGGTTTGCTACTTTCCTGGAAATGCAATCCCTTTTTTATGATTCATAGAATTTTCTCCCCTTCTTTTTCAACATGAAATGATGGCTTTTGCCATGAACATCTTAACTTCTCATGCCCAGGATTATCAGTTGGCAAAGGGATAGGAAAGTAGGGATGGGACTACCTAGAGTTGTACATATTAACTGAGCCTATTGAGTGAATGTTGATATATTAAGATGTAGAATCCATATCCCCTTGATTTAAAAAAAAAATTTTGGGGGGCACCTGGGTGGCTCAGTGGGTTAAAGCCTCTGCCTTCGGCTCAGGTCGTGGTCTTAGGGTCCTGGGATCGAGCCCCACATCGGGTTCTCTCTGCTTGGCAGGGAGCCTGCTTCCCCCTCTCTCTCTGCCTGCCTCTCTACTTGTGATCTCTCTCTGTCAAATAGATAAATAAAATCTTTTAAAAATAAAAATAATAAAAAAAAAAATTTTTTTAAGTAAACTCTACACCCAACATGGGCTTGAACTCACAACTCCAAAATCAAGAGTCACATACTCTACCACCTGCGCCAGCGGGGCACCCCTATCTATAACCCCTTTAGATAATTCTGTCAAAGGAATCAGACTATGTGGCTTCAACCGCTAGCTTTTCTGTTAACTACCTGTGAGTCTTTGGCAAGTTATCTAACCTTTCAGAGCCTTGGTTTCTTCAGTAGTAAAGTGAGCATCATGGTAGCACATGCCTTTTTGAGATATTGTGAGACTTATATGCAGTAAAAATGATAGGCACTTAGAAAAACCTGGTCCATCATAAGCATTCAATTCATGTTAGTTAAATTAATGAATATATTTTTTAAAGATTTTATTTATTTATTTGACAGAGAAATCACAAGTAGGCAGAGAGACAGGCAGAGAGAGAGAGGGGGAAGCAGGATCCCTGCTGAGCAGAGAGCTGGATGCGGGACTTGATCCTAGGACCCTGAGATCATGACCTGAGCTGAAGGCAGCGGCTTAACCCACTGAGCCACCCAGGCGCCCAGATTAATGAATATTTTTAAGGAGAACATTTCTAGTTATATGGATGTGTCCTAACTGCTGACAGTATTTAATTTCTTATGTTTTTTCCCTTTCTGACCTCTAAGTGAAATGTGGAGTTGGGTAGACCTTTAGCTTTTAGGGACTTCATAGTAGTACAAGTGCCTCAACTAAATTTTTGAGTCAATTTTATTATGAGAGCTCATGGGATTATAAGATAGTTCTCCAGAAGTTCTGGCCATTTAACAATTGTGGGTAATAATTTTAGAAATCTGAACCAGCATTTTAAAAAGTCAGGAAAGGGGTGCCTGGGTGGATCATTGGGTAAGTGTCTGGCTCTTGATTGTGGCTTGGGTCATGATCTCAGGGTCTTGGAATCAAGCCCTACATTGGGCTCTGTGCTGGACGTGGAGCCTGCTTGGGGTTCTCTCATTCCCTCTCCTTGTGCCCCTCCCTATCCCCTGCTTGCATGCTCTCTCTCCCAGGGGAAAAAAATAAATAAATCAGGCAAATTAACTTTTGAAAATGTGACTGAAATGAAGCTGTTGTTCTTCCCTTTCATTTCAGCATGGTCTGGGACTCTTGTGAGAATGTAGGCTGACAGTAAACTCTGTATCTTATGGGGACGTGCCTATACTTAAGGCTCAGGCAGTGTCTTACTATTCTGAATCTCCCTTCAGGGAATACTGATATATGTTTACTACAGTTATTAATAGTATCTAGAATGACTTTTGTTTATCATTTTAAGTTTAGGTACAAATGAAGCATTAGTAGTTTGGCCTTTTTTAGTCTCCTCAAAGGAATTATGGTATTTGGTTATCTGAAGAGTAGTGCCAAAGGATAATATTTAGCTACCGATAGAAAAATAGTTCTTGGGACACCTGGGTGGCTCAGTCGGTTAAGCATCTGCCTCAGGCTCAGAGCAGGATCCCAGGGTCCTGGGATCTAGTCCCACATTGGGCCCCCTGCCCGGTGGGGAGCCTGCTTCTCCCTCTATCTGCTGCTCCCCCTGCTTGTGTTTGTATGCACTCTCTCTCTCTGACAAATAAATAAAAACATTTAAAAAGAAAAAAATCATGCTTCACCTTAAATTTCTAGGAGAATATTTAATCATTTATATGTTTAAAAGATTGGAGTAGGGAAAGATGGACTACATCAGAGACAAATATATTTTAGTTTGCTATATATTAACTTGAAACCTAGTTGTTTCTTATGCCAACTTTTTAGTCACAAATTAATATCTAAGAGCTTTTTAAAAAAATTATTTAAGTAATCTCTACCCCCAATGTGGGGCTCAAACTCATGACCTCCTGATATCAAGAGTCACATGGTCTTCCAACTGAGCCAGCCAGGTACCCCTAATATCTAAGGGTTGTATAAGGTGTTTCCTTTTAGTTATTCACTAAAGCTTACTGAATGTCTACTATGTGTGAGGTATTTTGCTAGGGTCTGCCTATACAATGGAAAATAAGACGGACAAGGCTTCTGCCTTCATAGTACTTCAATTTAGTGAGAACACAAACAAGAATAAAAGGCAAACAAATAAATGAGGAAGGTTAATGTCTGGAGAACTGTTCTGAAATAAACAGTGTGCTGTGATAAAAAATAAATAGGGAGGACCTGCTAGCATGATTTAGGAAGGCTTCCATGAAGGAGAAACAATTAAACTGAGATCTGAGGAAAAGAATAAGCCAATTAGTTAAAGATCTGAGAGAAAAGGGTTCTAGGAATTGAAATGCATGACAGGAAGGAACTTTGTGTATCTTACAACTGAGAGATCAGTAATACTTGAGTAAAAAGGATACTGGTACTGTTCATTCTTCTTTAAATGTTTGGTAGAATTTAATAGTGAAGCCATCTGGTCCTGGACTTTCTTTGTTAAGAGTTTTTGATTATTGGTTTGATCTTCTTACTTCTTACAGGTCTATACAGATTTTCTATTTCATCTTTTTTTTTTTAAGATTTCTTCATTTATTTGAGAGAGAAAGTACAGGTGCATGCTCGCAAGATGGGGGTCAGAAGGAGAGGAAGAGAAAAATCTTAAGCAGACTCCCCAGTCAACTCAGAGTCCCAACTTGGGGCTCCCTCTCATGACCCTGAAATCATGACCTGAGCCAAAATCAAGAGTCCAAGGCTTAACTGACTGAGCCACCCAGGTAACCCATAGATTTTCTATTTCATCTTAAGTCAATTTAGTAATTTGGTGATTTATTGGCAAAGAATTGTTCAAAGTATTCATTTTGTATATTTTTAAAAATATCTCTAAGGTTTGGAATAATATTGCCTCTTGTATTTCTGATTTTTATTCTTTAGATTTTTTCTTAGTCTACGTCAAGGTTTGTCAATTTTTTTGATCTTTTAAATAAAGCAACTTTTGGTTTTATGATCCTCTTTGATTTTCTATTCTGTATTTCACTGATCTCTGCTCTTCATTATTTCTTCTGCGAGCTTTTCGTACAATTTCTTTTTAAATATTTTGAGACTTGTTTTATAGCCTAAAATATGGTGTGTCCTGAAGAATATTCCATGTGCACTTGAGAAGGATGTGTATTCTGTTGATGGGTGGAGTGTTCTTGTATGTTTATTAGGTGTATTTGGTTAATACTATTGTTTAAATCCTCTATTTCCTTTTTGATCTTGGGTCTAGATGTCTATCCATTATTGAAAGTAGAGCATTAAAGTCTCCAAGTATTATTGTAGAGCTGCCTATTTCTCTCTTCAATTCTGTCAATGATTGTTTCTCATGTTTTGAGGCTCTTTTGTTTGTGCATATGTGTATAGACTATTGAAGTCTATACACATTGATTGTAGAACTATTTCTCCAATTCTGTCAATGGTTGTTTCACATATTTTGGGGCTCTTTTATGTCAATATTAATTTATATAATAAATTATATGCTCAATTATATGTCTACTTTTTTCTATTTTTTATTAATTATTTCTTCTTGATGAATTTACCCTTTTATCAATATATGATGTCATTTTTTGGTCTCACAACTTTTTTGTGGTCTCATAACAACTTTTTTTTAAATTATAAAGATTTTATTCATTTATTTGTCAGAGAGTGAGGGTGCACACAAGCAGGGGGAATAGCAGGCAGAGGCAGAGGGAGAAGCACACATTCTGCCAAGCAAGGAGCCCCATGCAGGACTTGATCCCAGGACCCTGGGACCATGACCTGAGCTGAAGGCAGATGCCCAACTGACTGAGCCACCCAGGCATCCCTCATAAAAACTTATGACATAAAGTCTATATTGTCTGCTATTAATATAGCCACTCAAGCTCTCTTTTATTTACTCTTTGTATGGAATATATTTTTCCATTCTTTTACTTTTAACATATTTCTGCCTTTGAATGTAAAGTGAGTCTGTTGTAGATAGTATATAGATGAATCATATTTTTAAATCCATACTGCCAGTCTATCTTTTTTTTAAATTTTATTTATTTATTTGACAGAGAGAGAGAGATCACAAGTAGGCAGAGAGGCAGGCAGAGAGAGAGGAGGAAACAGGCTGCTTGCAGAGCAGAGAGCCCGATGTGGGGCTCTATCCCAGGACCCTGGGACCATGACCTGCGCCGAAGGCAGAGGCTTTAACCCACTGAGCCACCCACGTGCCCCCGCCAGTCTATCTTTTAAGAGAAGAGTTTAACTCATTTACATTTAATCTGATCATTGATAAGGGAAAACTTAATTTCTTAAAAAAATAAATATTTAGAGAAAGAAAAACAAAAAAAAGGTACACAAAATTTTTAAAAAATTTTTGAAAAGAAAGACTCAATTCTACCATTCTGGTATTTTCTGTATTGCTTGTATCATTTTTTTCCCCTCAATTTCTTCAGTATTACCTTTTGTGGGGTTTTTGGTACCACTTTGATTCCCTTCTTATTTCATTTTCTGTATGTATTTTAGTTATTTTTTGTATTGGTTACCCTGGGAATTGCAATTGAGTAGACAGTTGAGTATACAAATCTGGTTGAAGTCAAAGCTAGAGAAATAAACTTGAGAATAATTGGTGTGTAGATGGCATTTAAAGCCTGGAAGTAGGTAAGGTCTTTTGGGAAGAAAATATAGCCAGAGTAGAGGAGAAAATGCAGGACGAACCCTTGAGAACTTAAAAGCCTATCCTCCCTATTGGTGGGTATGTTTGTCTTTATCCTTTAAGTCTCATGAATAAGTGGCGTAAGTGTCATTTGTATATCTCAGTGGGTCTCATTTCTGAAGACATTAAGACAAGAGCTGCTTTCCTGCGTTAGCTAAGCATTAGAACAAGATGAACCCTATTTTTGCAGTTCTAAGGTTCTCTTTCAATTTCTCCTTTTTCTGTCATATTCCAGTATACTATCTACCAGTTAATTTCAAAATCATTTTGAAAACCATTCAAAATCATTCAAGCTCACTTTCTTTTCAGAGCTACTATTGACGTTCTTAATTTTCTCTTTGGATATCATCCCTGTCTAGAACCACGTATGTCTTGTTCTTCAGCTATAGCTTGCACTCCTGACTTGACTTGATCAGCGTTCTCTCAAAAAACATGTTTGTTTGTTTTAAGATTTTGTTTTTTTAAAGTAATCTCCATAACCAACATGGGGCTGGAACGTACAATCCCAAGATCAAGAGTCGCGTGTTTTACCGACTGAGCCATCCAGGCACCCCTCAAAAGCATATATTTAATCCCAAAGGTTGAAGGACTGGGGATGATTCTTAGGGAAGAGAAACTGCATTCACATTTTCTTGGGGAAGGCCAGGATTGTTATCTTTATATCTGAATGATACTGCATTCCGACCCTTAAAACATAGCTCTCTGTAGGAGGGAGATGGGTTAAGAATAACCATGCCATGCCTACACTGAAAGTTTGAAAACTATGTAATAATAGAAGTTAATTGAACATAGTTTACCACTTGCTTTTTGCCTGATGTCTGATGCCTGTTATTTGCTGTATGCAGCCTGTTTTATCTTTGCCTCTCCCAGTAGCTTGTCACCTGGAAACAGACAGGTGACACGGTTTGACTCTTGATATCTGAAAATCAGAGCATGGACAAGTTGATATTCTGAAATCCCCATTAGAAAAAAGCAGAACTGGGGCACCTGGGTGGCTCAGTGGGTTAAGCCTCTGCCTTCAGCTCAGGTCATGATCTCAGGGTCCTGGGATCAGGCCCCGCGTCGGGCTCTCTGCTCTGCGGGGAGCCTGCTTCCTCCTCTCTCTCTCTCTGCCTGCCTCTCTGCCTACTTGTGATTTCTCTCTGTCAAAAAAATAAATAAAATCTTTAAAAAAAAAAAAAAGAAAAAAGAAAAAAACAGAACTAGGAAGGTGGGGACCAGTTCCTGACAATGGAGTAGAAGCATTTTCCAGCATACTTGTAATACAGCTAGCAATGTAGCAATGTGAAGAACATGACCCCTAAACTTGGAAAGAGAACCTTCAGGAAAACTTCTCCGGACTGTTCTCCCCAACCTGCCTTCCATTTTGCCTGATTTACAGAAGCTGGAAAACATATTGGCTAAACTACAAAATTGAGTTCCTAATCGCCTCACCATGGCAACCCCATCATTGCCTAGACATATGCTGTATGTAGTCCTTGTGAGAACCCAAGTGTCTGTTAAAGGAGCCTACATGAGTCTTCTGTGGGGTTTATTAACTCCAAGAGAAGTTCCTAGGTTGCTCTCAGGGTTAGGAGGGGCTTAGGCTTCTACTTTACCAGGAAAAGAGTGATCAATGGGTGATGGTACACATACCAGGGCTTCTTAGCCTGGGTTTTCTTGATGGTCTGGGGGGGAGTCTGTAAACCTCTGTCAACTGAATGCATAATTTAGTGTGTATGTGTATTTTTTCCAGAGGAGAGAGGATTTGTAGCTCTTACTAGGTTTTCAGAAAGATTGCATAGCCTCCCTTGTACCATCGAGAGCCCTTGCCTTAGTTGATCTGTTAGGTAAATCCAAGTTTTGTTTAAACTTTAATTTTTGAACTTCATTTAAAACATGTGAAAACAGGTGGGTTAAAATGGGATTTTTAAGAAAAGAATCCTCAGTTAACATTAAAACCCCTAACCTGCTTGCTACTCTGTCACACTGGTAATTGATGATTATGCCACAACTCTTCTTAACTGTCAGCCCATGAAGTCAGCCATATAAAATGGCATATGGTGTCCATTGAGAAGGGTGTTTCCCCTGAGCTAAACAGTGGCTGGAGAGACTCACTGCCCTTTGAGGGATTGGTGTAGCAATGACTCTGGACCAAATTATGACGAAGGAATCAAAAATGAATGTTGCAGCTGTATACTGCCAGGTACTGTGCTTAATTTTCACAACCATCCTGTGATGTAAGTATTGTCATCCTAGTTAAGTGTAGACCAGTAAAATGACTTTCTCAAGGTCTTATAATCAATGAAGTGTCAGAGTTGCAACTGAATTCTCCTATTTCTTTCATTGCCTTGGATCTTATGGAGGCTAGGACCAGGGGTAGGGAAAGCATTCCAAGGCGTGTTTGAGCCAGGTTCTGGTCTTTGAACCTGAGAAGTAATTTGCTTACCACACCTTTAAGAGAGATGGGCATGACTCAGTGACTTCAGCAAGTACAAGTCCTACTGCTTGGGAGGCCACTGTTCTGTCCCCTTGAGCAACTCTTAAGTCCTGATTCTGTTTGCATGTTCTCTAAATAACACTGGCATTAGCCCACACTGAAACCACCTCCTCAGGATTTTGAAGTGCTGTACGAACAGTTAAGAGAGAGCATTGTCTAAAGCCATATGAAAGGACGGGAATTTGTCTGGTGAACAAAAATTTTGCAATCATAGCACCTTTTACTCCCACGGCAAGCAGAACTTTTTCTTTGTGAAGGAAGCAAGCAAACATTTCATTTTCAGAATAATGATGATCTTTAAAGGGACAGTTCCAGCAGTTTAGCTCTTGATTTCCTTCTTTTTACATTTAATGCCATCAGAGGAGAAAAGCAGACTTCTAGACTCATATTCTTCAAGCATCCATGGACTTTATTGAAAACTAATAAGTATAGTATTTCAAAGTGTGGACCACAACACCTCTGACATCAGAATGACCTGTGTGCTTATATATACCTCAGATTCCTAGACTCCATCCTAGACCCACTGACTCAAAATCTTTTGGTAAGGGCATTCGGCCCAGGAAAATGCAATTTAGCCACCCTTCTGGAGATTCTTATATACACTAAGGTCTGAAAACCACTGTAGTGGAAGTGTAAACCCCATAATAATCCAAATTAGAATATATTTGCTATAATGACACTTGGCTAAAATGAATCCAATAACCACATTTCTTTTTTTTTTTTTTTTTAATAACCACATTTCTTGAAAGAAAGCCAAGTTAAATATAGCTTTTCTGTACTGAATTCACATATGAAAAAGGGTTGAAAAAAAAAATCTGTGGATAGGAGCTATTGGGGAAGAAAAAATTTTCCTCTATCCTTCTTGGGTTTTTTTGCTGATATATAATCAAATTAACATGGGACAGTTTGGCTCCGTCAGTTAAGCATCTAACTCTTGGTTTTGGCTCAGGTCATAATCTAGGGGTCATGAGATTGAGCCCCATGTCAGGCTCTGAGCTCGGCATGGAGTCTGGTTGAGGTTTTTTTTCTCTCCCTCTCCCTCTCCCACACACCTCCCCCTGCTCATGCTCCCTCTCTCTCATAAATAAATACATCTTTAAAAGAAATTAACATCGGGGCACCTGGGTGGCTCAGTGGGTTAAAGCCTTTGTCTTCAGCTCAGGTCATGATCCCAGGGTCCTGGGATCGAGCCCCACATTGGGCTCTCTGCTCAGTGGGGAGCCTGCTTCCTCCTCTCTCTCTCTGTCTGCCTCTCTGCCTACTTCTGTCAAATAAATAAATAAAAATCTTTATTTAAAAAAAAAAGAAAAGAAATTAACATCGAACTGTTTAACAAGAGAAAAACAAATTTACTTATTTATGTATGGGGACCCCAGAAAGATAGTGAGACCCAAGGACAAGCCAGGTAATTGAGGCTTATGTGCCATCTTGAGCTAAGGAATGGGACAGAGGCCTGGGGCTTCAAAGAGGAGGAGGATGATTCACAGGCTGATAAGAAGAGCAGATGTTTGGTAATTAGATGTTTGTCCTGTCCTACAGATAGGTCATTCAGATACAAAAGTTATCTCTTGGTAATAAGCTCTTTTCCTGGACCAGACCCCTTATCTGAATTCATTTAGGTAGTTTAGGAAGAGGCAAAATTTTTTCTTGGGTCTGTTGGGTCTTGATTACCTTCAGTTCAAAATAGTCTACATGCCATAAAGTAGCCCATTTTGGGGAGTCTTGTTCTGAACCCCTTCAGAGCTTTACTGTGTTTAAGACCTTGAAAAACTGGTAGACATACTCTCTGACACCCCAGAAGTCAGAAGTAGTGTCATATCTTAAAACAAGAAGGGACAGACTTGGAAAGACTGACATAGGCAACTAAACTGGCATAACTGGGTAGAGGCAGGCCCAGACTCCATTGTAGAGTCTAGGTGAAAGTCACAGTGCAATAGGCAGAACAGGTTACCCCCAAATATGGAAACAGCATGTGGGAGTCTAGGCTTGTAATTTACTGTGAGTGTATGAATGTGTGTATATGTTTCTGGGATGGGATGAAGCATTGTAATGGGGAATTAAGGAGTAGATTATGACAAATGTCCTCTTATATGATCAGGACTTGGTTAGCTTGTCAAAAAATCAGTTACATCAGGAAATCTTGAAGAAGATACACATTTAAATAGTATATTTTATTCTATTAAAGATTTTATTTATCTATTTGAGAGAGAGAGAGTGAGAGAGAGCATGAGAGGGGAGAAGGTTAGAGGGAGAAGCAGACTCTCTATGGAGCTGGGAGCCTGATGCAGGAGTCGATCCTGGGACTTTTGGATCATGACCTGAGCTGAAGCAGTCACTTAACCACCTGAGCCACCCAGGTGCCCTTGAATAATATATTTTATTTTATTTTATTTTATTTTTTTTTAAAGATTTAATTTATTTATTTGAGAGAGAGACAGTGAGAGAGAGCATGAGCGAGGAGAAGGTCAGAGGGAGAAGCAGACTCCCATGGAGCTGGGAGCCCGATGCGGGACTCGATCCCGGGATTCCAGGATCATGACCCGAGCCGAAGGCAGTTGTCCAACCAACTGAGCCACCCAGGCGTCCCTTGAATAATATATTTTAATCATTTAAGAGCTTTACTACTATTTATTCTCTATCAAATGAAATACCTCAAAATATGATATTAGCCATACTTACTCTAGTCTTGTCCGAATATAGGAACCTTCGAATTATCCTAAACTCCATAGCTGGATTACTCACTTGGTAATGTGATTTGAGGGAAGGATGAAAAAGCATATCCCCCTTTTATTTAGTCCAGAGCCAAACTTCTGTGGGGAGTTGTATTTATTTTTTATTTAAAGATTTTATTTATTTGAGAGAGAGAAGGCACAAACAGTCGGGGTTGGGGCGGCGAAGGGCAGAGGAAAGGGAGAGGGCCCAGCAGACTCCCTGATGAGCATGGAGCCCCACATGGGGCTTGATCCCAGGACCCTAAGATCATGACCTGAGCCAAAGTCAGACATTTAACCGACTGAGACACCCAGGTGCCCCTGTATGGGCAGGTGGGGAGGGCTTAGATGACAATTCTAGCTAATATTCTACCCTCTTTTTATTACTTCACGCTAGAAAGGAAACAGTGTATCAGTGGAGGAAACCAATTACAACTTCTTTTGCCATTTTTGGGATACAAAGGGACAGATTTCTCCCTAATTTATCTATGGAGACACATGTATATAGAAATGTAAGAAAAAAAGTGAGTGAGAAAGCAGTGTTTTTAAATTAAAGGCATTTACAATGGGACAGAATAGAAAACCCAGAAATAAGCCCACAACTGTATGGTCAATTAATCTTTGACAAAGCAGGGAAGAATATCTAATTGGTAAAGGACAGTCTCTTCAACAAATGGTGTTGGGAAAATTGGATGGCAACATGCAAGAGAATGAAACTGGACCGCTCTCTTACACCATACACAAAAATAAACTCAAAATGGATTAAAGACCTTAATGTGAGACATGAAACCATAAAAATCCTAGAAGAGAACACAGGCAGTAAGCTTTTTGACATCCGCTGTAGCAACTTTTTTCTAAATATGTCTCCTGAGGTAAGGGAAACAAAAGCAAAAATAAACCACTGGGACTACATCAAAATAAAAAGCTTCTACACAGTGAAGTAAACAATCAACAAAACTTAAAGACAACCTATGGATTGGGAGAAGGTATTTGCAAATGACATATATGATAAAGGGGTAGTATCCAAAATCTACAAAGAACTGATACAACTCAACACCCCAAAAACAAATAATCCAATTAAAATATGGGCAGAAGACATGAGCAGACGTTTCTTCAAAGAAGACATCCAGATGGCAAACAAACACATGAAAAGATGTTCATCATCACTTACCATCATGGAAATGCAAATCAAAACTACAATGAGATATCATCTCACACCTTTCAGAATGGCTAAAAATCAACGATACAAGAAACAACAAATGTTGGAGAGGATGTGGAGAAAAAGGAACCCTCTTGCACTGTTGGTGGGAATGCAAACTGGTGTAGCTACTTTGGAAAACAGTATGGAGTTTCCTCAAAAAGTTGAAAATAGAACTACCCTATGTTTCAGCAATTGCGCTACTGGGTATTTATCCAAAGGATACAAAAACACTAATTCAAAGGGGTACATGCACCCCTATGTTTACAGCAGCATTATTTACAATAGCCAAGATATGGAAGCAGGCCAGGTGTCCATTGACTGATAAATGGATAAAGAAGAACTGGAGTGTGTGTGTGTGTGTGTGTGTGTGTGTGTATAATGGAATATTATTCAGCCATAAAAAAGAATGAAATTTTTTTCATTTGCAATGACATGGATGAAGCTAGAGAGTATTATGTTAAGCAAGATAAGTCAGAGAAAGAGAAATACCATATGATTTCACTTATATGTGGAATTTAAGAAACAAAACAAAGAGGAAAAAAAGACAGAGAGAGAGAGACAAATCAAGAAACAGACTCTTGGGGCGCCTGGGTGGCTCAGTGAGTCAAGTCTGTGCCTTCGGCTCAGGTCATGGTCTCAGGGTCCTGGGATTGAGACCCACATTAGGCTCTCTGCTCAGTGGGGAGCCTGCTTCCCCCTCTCTCTCAGCCTGCCTCTCTGCCTACTTGTGATCTCTCTCTCCATCAAATAAATAAATAAAATCTGAAAAAAAAAAAAAGAATCAGACTCTTAAGAATATAGAACAAACTGATGGTTACCAGAGGGGAGGAAGGTGAGGGTATGGGTTAATTACATGATGGGGATTAAGGAGTGCACTAATGATGAGTACCAGCTGTTGTATGGATGTAGTGAATTACTATGTTGTACACCTGAAACTAATATAACACTGTATGTTAACTAACTGGAATTAAAATTAAAACTTTAAAAAAATAAAAATAAGGGGATTCTTTCAGGAAAACCACCAAATGTGGGGTACCTGAGTGGCTCAGTTGTTTAAGTGTCTGCCTTCGGTTCAGGTCATAATCCTGGGGTCCTGGGATTGAGCCCCATGTCAGCTCCCTGCTCAGCAGAGAGCCTGCTTCTCCCTTTCCGTCTGCCTGTTGCTCCCCCTGCTTGTGCTCTCCTGCTTTCTCTATCAAATAAATAAATAAAATCTTTTTTTAAAATTTTATTTATTTATTTGACAGACAGAGATCACAAGTAGGCAAAGAGGCAGGCAGAGAGAGAGGGGGAAGCAGGTTCCCTGCTGAGCAGAGAGCCCGATGTGGGGCTAGATCCCAAGACCCCGAGATCATGACCTGAGCCGAAGGCAGAGGCTTTAACCCACTGAGCCACCCAGGTGCCCCAAATAAATTAAAATCTTAAAGAAAAAGGAAACCACCAAATGTTACTCATTTTCCCTTGATGAAGATATGTAACTCTGGGAACAGTGCTCAGTTGTTAAAAACAATAGTCATAATTTATCAGTATCCCCTGTTTTTGGGAAAAGAACATTTGGATTTTTTATAATATAGAATTTGAACTCATGTCTCTTTGACTCTTGAACCCAGTGAGTTTGGATTGAAAATCTAGCATTTGATGGAATTGAGAAGGCATGAATGTTGAGGATAGATAACTGAGCAATAATTCAGTCTAGATATATTAAATTTCATCTCTTTCCTTCTTCTAATCATGCCTTGACCTTACTATTTTTGAAGTACTCCACCCAAGGCAAAATTAGAAATAGGCCAGAAAGATATTATTTTTCTAATTTACATTTTTTTCAAAGCATTGTGTACTCACAGTTTAAAAGGTCACCTAATGCTATTAGATACATATATAAAAGCAGTAATCTTCCTACCTGGCCTCATTACTTTTGATTCCTGTTCCCCTGAGTTATTTCTTCTGTTATTATCTTCATATTTTAAAAATAACATGTTTTATTGTTTTTTTTTTAAGATTTTATTTATTTATTTGACAGACAACGATCACAAGCAGGCAGAGAGGCAGGCAGAGAGAGAGGAGGAAGCAGGCTCCCCACTGAGCAGAGAGCCCGATGTGGGGCTCGATCCCAAGCCCTGAGATCATGACCTGAGCCAGAAGGCAGAGGCTTAACCCACTGAGCCACCCAGGCACTGCCCACCCCCACCAGAAAAAAACTTGATTTCTGTACTGGCTTTGTTTTCTGGATCCCATGGTGCCATCTTTTTTAGTTTACGCTCTTCTTACTGCTGGAGCTCATCCTTTATTTTTTGAGATGATACATGTCTCAAGTATCTTTAGTCTTTTTTTATATTTGATTGATATGAAGTATAGCATTTGAGGTAAAAAAAAATCATTTTCCCTCAGAATTTTGAAGTTATGTGTCTTCTTTTACTTCTAGTGTTGCTGTTGAGAAGCTCAGTGTTATTCTCTTTTGTAATCCAGTCTATGTTTCATGTTCTTACTCTCTGACAGCTTTTAGAATGGTCTCTCCAATTCTAGGTGTTTCAAAGTTTCATGATGTTGCACCTTGTATTAATCATTGTGCTGGGTCTTTTACAGCTATGAAGATGAGACCCTTAGATGTAGAAATTTTTTTTTTAAAGATTTTATTTATTTATTTAACAGACCAAGATCACGAGTAGGCAGAGAGGCAGGCAGAGAGAGGGAGAAGCAGGCTCCCCGCTGAGCAGAGAACCCCATGCGGGGCTCTATCCCAGGACCCTGAGATCATGACCTGAGCTGAAGGCAGAGGCTTAACCCAATGAGCCACCCAGGCACCCCTTAAATGTAGAAATTTTCTTGATTTCCTTAATATCCTTTTTATTTCTTGTCTTCCTTGAAAGCACTATTAGTTTAATGTCTTAGACTGGTCCTATATTTTATTATTTATCTCTTCATCCTTTTGTTCTAATTTCAAGGAGCAATTTTTAACTTTCTATCAGTCTGTATTTATTTTATGTTATATATATGTACATACATACACATATGTACATATTTACATATATACACATATATATGCATATATTTAACTTCTAAGACTTCTTTGTCAGAATTCTTATAGCGTCCTTTTAAAAATTATTTTTTATTTCAATTTAAATTCAATTACTTAACATAAAATGTATTATTTGTTTCAGGGGTACAGGTTTGTGATTCATCAGTCTTCTATAATACCCAGTACTCATTATAACACATATCCTCCCCAGTGTCCATCACCCAGTTACCCCATACTCCTACACCCCTCCTCTCCAGCAACCCTCAGTTTGTATCCTAAGATCAAGAGCTCTTACGGTTTGTCTCCTTCTCTAGTTTTGTCTTGTTTCATTTTTTCTTCTCTTCCCCTATGGTTTTCTGCCTTGTTTCTTAAATTCCACATATCAGTGAGATCATATGATAATTGTCTTTCTCTAATTTTGCTTAGCATAATACCCTCTAGTTCTATCTACATCGTTGCAAATGGCAAGATATCTTTTTGATGGCTGCTTACAGCATCCTTTTTCTTGTTTCATAGATGTAATATCTTAAGTCTCTAAAAATATTATAGTTCAAAATTTTTTCCTTCTTTCTGTAATATCTGCTTTTATTTTTTTGTGGGAGTTTTTTTGTAAATTTATTTTATTTTACTTTATTTTTTAGCGTTCCAAGATTCATTGTTTATGCACCACACCCAGTGCTTCTTGCAATACGTGCCTTCCTTAATACCCACCTCCAGGCTCACCCAACTCCCAACCCTCCTCCCCTTCAAAACCCTCAGTTTGTTTCTCAAAGTCCACAATCTCTCATGATTTGTCTCCCCCTCCAATATCCCCCAACTCACTTCTCCTCATGTATTATCTGCTTCTTACAAAGTTTTTTAATTAAAGATTGATTTATTTATTTTGAGAGAGCACAAGCAGGAGGGGCAGAAGGAGAAGGAAAGAAGGGTCAAGCAGACCCTGCCCTGAGGGCAAAGCCCAACACAGGGCTGGATCCCCCAATCCAGAGATCACAACCAGAGCCAAAACCAAGAGTCAGATTAACTCTCTGCGCCACCCAAGTACCCCTCTTACAAGGCTCCCCTTTTGTTTGTTTTGGTCTTGTTTTCCAAGTTAGAGTCTGTCTTCAAATATATGACATATGGTTCATGACTGTATATTCATATTTAAGAGTGAAGCATTTAAAGCTGATTGGGAAACACTCCTGGCCATGATGGACTAAGTGGTGCAGACTCCTGCCATAAACAACTAGAAAACTGCACAAAATATATGAAATGACTATTCCACAGTCATTGGACTAGAGGCAGTACAGGTCTGTGGTCTCTGACAGAAGGGAATAAATAAAGTGTTGTGTTTTTTTTTTAAAGATTTTGTTCATTTGACAGAGAGAGACACAGCGAGAGAGGGAATAGAAGCAGGGGGAGTGGGAAAGGGAGAAGCAGGCTTCCCACCTAGCAGGGAGCCCCAAGCGGGGCTCTATGTAGGGCTCCATATGGGGCTGGATGCAGGGCTAGACGTAGGTCTCGATTCCAGGACCCTAGGATCATGACCTGAGCCGAAGGCAGACGCTTAACGACTGAGCCACCCAGGCGCCCCACAAAGTGATCTTGATGACCATCTCAGCTTTCTGCCTAGAGGCACTTTCCTGACCCCAGCGCAGGGAATGGGTACCCAAGCAAAGCATGGAAGTCTCACTGAGTTAAG
The DNA here is from genome assembly GCF_002288905.1 of Enhydra lutris kenyoni. NCBI lineage: Eukaryota > Metazoa > Chordata > Mammalia > Carnivora > Mustelidae > Enhydra > Enhydra lutris. The sequence goes on from NW_019154137.1 coordinate 4,130,455, forward strand.
GAGTTAGACTGTAGCTTGAGGAGTCTGAGGCAGCTGGAATTTATCATGCTGGGTACTTTCAAATTGACCATGACTGGAAAGTTTATGTGTTGGCCATCAACATATGCTACAAATCAGTGTCATTTTATTGTTGTTGTTGTTGTTGTTTATACCCATGCCCGCAAAGTGCCTGGTGGTGGACGTCTGCCAGCGTGCCACTGGCAATATCCGTTGTCCATAAGTATATTTTGACTTAGAGAAATGGGACAGAATAGAGTCCAGAAATAGACCTACATATATATTTTCAATAATGTTTTTCTCTTTTTTTTTCCCTTTTTTAAGTAAGCTCTGCACTCATTGTGGGGCTTGAACTCACGACCCTGAGATCAAGAGTCAAGTGCTCTACCAACTGAGCCAGTCAGGTGCCCCATGTTAATCAATTTTTGACAAAACCACCAAGGTAATTAACTAGAGAAAGGATAGCTATTGCAGTAAATGGTACCAGAACAACTGGATAACCATATGGAAAAAAAAAAAAAAAGAAGAATGTTGGCTGTTACCTCATATCACACACAAAACCTACTTTAAATTGATTATGGAACTAAACATAAAAAAACTAAAACTGTAACATTTCTAAAAGAATCTGTGGGAGGAAATTTTTGCAGCTTTGCACTAAATATAAAAGAAAAAAAACTTCTTTTCCTCAAGAAGAAAATTGGAAGGCAAGTCACAGGCGGAGAGAAAATATGTGCAATACATACATCTGATAAAGGACTTTTATCCATAATAAAGGAAAGACTCTTGCATCTCATTACTAAGATAAGTGATACAATAAAAATGGGAGAAAAAGATTTAAACAGACATTTTGCAAAGGCTTATATGGGTAGCCAGTAAGTACATTAAAAGATGTTTAACATCATTAGTCAACAGAAAGATATAAACAAAAAATACAATGAGATACCACTCTACACATACTAGAATGGCTAAAGTTCAAATCACTGACAATCCCAAGTTTTAGGGGCAGGATGTAGAACCACTGGGACTTTACACATTGCTGAGGGGTGTATAAAATGGTATAGCTACTTTCAAAACTAGTTGGGCACTTTTTTGTAAAAGTCAACATACTCTGCAGCACCTGGCTGGCTCCGTTGGCAGAGCACATGACTCTTGATCTCAGGGTTCTAAGTTTGAGCCGCACATTGGGCATAGAGTTTACTTAAAACAAAAACAACAACCACCCAGAATTTTTAAAAAAGTCAACACACACTCTTACTATGTTACCCAGCATTTTGGATTCTACATACTTGTATATTCTAAATAAAACGAAACCTATGTCCACAAAATAACTTACACATGAATGTTTGTAGTAGCTTTATTTGTTAAAGTTCCAGAATGGGAATCCATACTGGGAAACCAAAATGTGTATCAACATTTAAATGGGAAAAAAATTGTGGCATATTAATAAAATAGAATCTCCATAATAAAAGGAACAAACTGATACGTGCAACAACGTGAATTAATATCAAAGCATTACATTGAACAAAAGCAACCAGACACCAAAGAATACATATTGCATGATTCCACTTAGATGAAGTATTGCAATAAGCAAAACTCATCTATAGTAACAGAAAGTAGATCAGTGGTTGTTGGAGACCAGTGATAGGGTTAAGGGTTGACTGCAAAGAGGCTGGAGGGAGCTTTTTGTTGTATGAAAATGTTTTATATCTTGACTGTGGTATACACCAGTGTAAATATTTGTCAAAACTCATTTAACTATATATTAAAGTGGGTGCATTTAGAATTATACTCCAATAATGTTGGCCTGAAAAGAAAGTAATGCCAACTGTAAGTTATTTATGGGTAAGCAGAGTTTATCTTTTTGTGGGCCTCATATTGGGTGACAAGCTGATTTTTTCCTTAGGGGAACACCAAATGTCAGTAGGTCTTTCCAAAACAATATAGCTTTTTATAGAAACAACTATTTTTTTTTGGTACAGTAATGTATTTTTTTTTTTTTTGTATGCATGGAATTACAGTTGACCCTGAACAACATGGCTTAATCTGCACAGGTCCACTTATATGTAGATTTTTAAAATCAACATATAGTACAGTACTGTAAATGTCTTTTCTTTTATGATTTTCTTAGTAACATTCTCTAGATTATTTTTTTTTAAGATTTTATTTATTTATTTGACACAGAGAGAGAGATCACAAGCCGGCAGAGAGGCAGGCAGAGAGAGAGGGGGGAAGCAGGCTCCCTGCTGAGCAGAGAGCCGGATGCAGGGCTCGGGCCCAGGAACCTGAGATCATGACCTGAGCTGAAGGCAGAGGCTTAATCCACTGAGCCACCCAGGCGCCCCTCTAGATTATTTTATTGTAAGAATACAGTATATAATAAATATAACTTACAAAACATGTTAATAAACTGTTTATGTGAACTATAAGGCTTCTAGCCAGCTATTCGCAGTTAACTTTTTAGGGAATCAAGTTATACGTGGATTTTCAACGGCATTGGGGCTAATACTCATATTGTTCAAGGGTCAAGTATATATTTTATAATTATGAGTACAAGTGGTGTACAACAGATTCATGAGCCAAAATAGTTGACTCTTAAGCATTCAATTCAACTAGTAGAAACTAAAGGTATGAGTGAATTCTGCAGCATAGTCTCCGTGCTATGAGCATTAAGCATTCTACGGGCATTAGTATGTTTTGCAGAGGACTGAGAGCTTCACTTAACCTCATTAGTCAACCAAGTAGAGTTTGGTTAAGAGAGCTAAAAAATACAGGCAGCCATGGAGCAGTCTACAACAGAGGAGTCCTATTGGTTTTAAAAGGTTTTTGCCACTGGGCTAGAGATGCAAGGAAGCACTTTTGTCCTGAGAAAGGTGACAGGTGTTGGGGAAATAGAATTAGACATAAAATCTCCTGCCAATGCCGTAAAATCTCTCCACAAAATGTGGAAATGATGAAACACTATTATTATTAAGTAAGGATTAAAACAGACTGTGATGCATCACAGGTAATCTCCTAAAGAGATTATAGAGACAAAAAAGAAATCTTACCCTATTTACATAACCGGGCAGATACAATTCATTACATACATGCTGATTGTCTTTTATCAAAAGAAAAATAAAATTTCTCATATCTTTTGACAAGTAGGAAGTTACATCTTGGAGCTGAATTTCCATAGACAGGGAAATAGCCCCACCCTTCCTGAAGGTCATTTTTCAAAGAGAGGGCTCCCGTCTCCCCTAAGAATGGTATTTCTGGGATGCATAACCGCCAGGAAGCTTATTTACTATTTAAATAGATTTACATACATCTCAGAGGCAGAGATGGCATTTATAATCTCAAGTTTTCTAAAGGAAAAGCTAAAAGAAGAGGGAGAAGAGTTCTTTTTAGGCATTAGGAAAAATTTTAAATTCTTTAGATTTGTATTTAACCTTATAATTTCCCCTTTCTGTTAACTATTTTTTAGGGAACAACAGTTTTGTAATTATCTACATAGCCATTTCTACCTTTCTCTAGCAACAGTCTAAATATCTAGCAAGTCCATAGTAAAATACAGAACAAAGCAGTTATCAGAATTACAATAGGATGAGTTTTAAAAATTAGTATAGTATGTGCCTTGGGAAAAATGTTTAAGTATATCTTACCAATGGTGAATGATTAAAGCAGATTGCTAATTAACACAAAAGTGCACAAATATTCTCCTAGGAGTCATTAATTTTACAAACTGTTGTGATGTCTTTATTGTTTGTACTTTCAAATAACTAACTACTTGAAAGAAAATGAACTAGAGTATTAATTTGAAATTTTTTATGATATCACATCCAATCCAAGCCTAATCATTAGTTTAACTCTGGAGCTTGATAGTCTAAATTTTTTTTTTTAATCGTCTGCCTTTCTTTTTTTTTTAAAAGATTTTATTTATTTATTTGACAGACAGAGATCACAAGTAGGCAGAGAGGCAGGCAGAGAGAGGGGGGAAGCAGGCTCCCTGCTGAGCAGAGAGCCCGATGTGATGCGGGGCTCGATCCCAGGATCCTGGGACCATGACCTGAGCTGAAGGCAGAGGCTTTAACCCACTGAGCCACCCAGGCACCCCGATAGTCTAAATTTTTAACTACATTTTTTGTTAAAATACAAGAAATTTCTCCTGCCTTTTCATCAATCATAGAAGGAACATTACAATTAAAGAATAAACTAGGCCCTCTGAGTAATTATTCCATCTGCCCAAATAATTCTCCCAGATGTAAAACAAAGACACTCATGGCCATTATCTAGTATCAAAGTACTACTATAAAGCACTCATTGCAGAGGTACAGATTGAACTTTGTACAGGAGGAAAAATTATTTTTTTCTGAGACCCTCTTGTAATAAAAGATCAACAATAGGAAAACAGATGTTTGATAACATATATACCTCTTATATACATGGGAGGTACTTAGAACTGAGTAACTCTCTGAAATGGCGCACACCATCACCTTAAATACATCTCCAGCTAAAGGCAAAAGATGATGTTGGGGGGGGTGGGCGGTGGGCCCAGTGCTGGAAGGTTACCACGTGGGGAAATGCAGTAAATGAGAATATGATTGTTATGCAGATTTAAGTCACAACCTTCTCTGGAATAGAGTTCTTAGGGATTATGTCATCTTCCTCTTCCTGCTACAGGGAGGGAGAGAGCCTTACGTGTGGAGAGTTCCTTTCTTTATGTGAGCGTTTTGTGCAAACAACGGTAACTTGCTGGTTTTTAGAGCTTCTGCCTGTCTGCTATTTCTTAAAACGAACTAAAGATAATCCGTATACCAAAGAGGCATATTTTGGGGTAACAAATTCTGCTGCTCCTCAACTTCCAGAGTTTAGTGCACATGGCTCTAATCATTTTAAGTCCATTTATAGGCCATTTTTCACCTCCATCCAAATCAGGAGTTATCCATGGATATCTCATTAACTATTATAATACAACAGGCATATTTATCTATCTATACTAGGACTAGAAAAAACTTGTATCCCAAAGTGGTTAAAAGTGACATTAGACCAGTCTTCTGTAGTTTCTATCTATACATGCGAGATTTCTGTTTTTCTATTAATCAGGCCCTTTTCTATACCACCCTTCTAATCAAACTAGTTAACAAAACATTTTTTGTATCAAATTTGGGGCCCGTGTATGATGCATATTAGTTTGACTCTGATAATATTAAAACAACTTAGTAATGAAGATAGTCTTAATCTGCCGATAATCAGATGGATGGATTTATAAGCCCAGGCTGTGTCCATACTGGGAGAATGATTTCGAGCTGACCAGAAATGTGTGACTTTAGGAGCCACTGTTGGGCATACAGAAAGAAAAAGTAATGTAACAAACAACAGAGTTTTTTTTTTCGAGTCAAATGCATTTCTTATAGTAACTGAAATAACTACTACTGTGACTAAGACAACAAGGCAGTCTGAGAATTGTATTAAGTTCATTAGAATACCTCTTTTCAGCTGAGTTCGGTACCAGTATCAGTCCCTCAAAAAAAATTTAAGTTTCAAAGCTTTTGCGGCAACCACAATCTAGTCCTCCCGAGGAGCTGGCTTCACATGGGAAACGGGGATCTGTCTAGGTTATCTTTTACTCTGACAGCCATGCGGGTGATCAGCAGACTTCAAGTTCGCCCTCCACGTGGTGAGGCCTCATCTTCTCTCTGGAACACTTCTATGTAAAATAAATTGCTCATTGTGATGGGGGCAGTGGGGAGGACAGGGGCAGACTTCTTCTGATAGGTCCATCCAGGCCCTTCTGACTTTATGTCTCAGGGTTTCTAGGGGAGAGAGAAGACATTTTTAAGTACTGAACATGACTATGAAAGAATTCAGTTAAACGGGCAGAAGACGTGATTTCAGACCCAAATTCACAGTTCTGATGTACTGGATGAAAATTTACTTCTACCCTTCAGTATTATTATATTCTTCCAGCTGGTCTAAGAATTAAATTGACATGAGATAGAGTAACAGGAGAAAAAACTCAAAGTTCAATTACATGTGCACAGAGGCCCAATCATGAAACTGTGACCCAAAGAAATCACCAAGGCAGGTAGTTTTTATACTTAGCAGGCAAAAAGACAAAAAAAAATCTGTGCGGAATTGACAGGACAAAAAAAGCTTAACTTTGGGAGATTCAATTAGTAACAAATTCAAAACAGAATTTGAGCTGTGGTAGTAAATTAGTAAAAAGGAACAAGGGCTGTTGATCCAGCCTTCTTGGCTCTAAATTTCTTATCTGTAGTGAGACTGATGTCTCTTTACCTCCTGTTATAAGGAAGGTAACTTTCACATTTATTTCTTACTTTGTGGAGGCAAAGGGGCAGTCAGAGAGTTCTTTCTGCATTGGCTGTCTCTTAAGTAACCTTTATTTAAAATGATCACTGTGCCAAAGAGGCATATTTTGGGGTGGCCTGCCCTTGGCCCCTATAGTACCAAACATAGGTTCAAAGAAAGGGGTAAGACTATTGTTTGCGATGATCGCTCTAATTTTTAACAAAGGTGGTGGTAACTCTCCAGGCCACTTTAAGCCACTAGATTGTTGAATTTTAGCCAGTGAGTTTGAGTCATCCATTCTAGTTGGAATATGATACCTTTTAGGAATCTACAAACATTTGCATAATTCCTGGACAATGGTGGACATAAAAGGATTTCCTCTATCTGATTCCTCTGGGGTCGGGAAAATGGGGATTATGTGCACTAAGAGAACCTTTATCCCTGCCTGAGCATTTACTTTTGAAGAGGGAAAGATTAGGCCATTCAGATATCACACACACCACAGTTAGAAAAAATCTCTTACCTTCCGTAGGCATTAGTTCTATGAAATCAAATTGCCGTCAGGTTCCTGGTAAAGTTGGTCAGGGAAAGCTTGTCAGCACCTACCTTGGAAATGGTCTGTAAAGAATTCTGACAAGTAACAAAACACTTTAATATGTTTCACATGATTTCATCTATTTGATAGGTGTCATAAGAGTTTAGTGCCCTTAAAAATCCCTCTTAGATACCACCTCACACCAGTTAGGATGGCAAATATTGGCAAGGCAAAAACAACAAATGTTGAAGAAGTTGTGGAGAAAGGGAACCCTCTTACTTACACTGTTGGTGGGAATGCAAGTTGGTGCAGCCACTTGGAAGACAGTGTGCAGGTTCCTCAAAAAATTAAAAATAGAGCTACCATATGACCAAGCAATTTGACTACTGGGTATTTACCCCAAAGATACAGAGGTGGTGAAAAGAAGGGCCATATGCACCCCACTATTCATAGCAGCAGTGGCCAAACTGTGGAAAGAGCCGAGATGCCCATCAACACACAAATGGATAAAGAAGACATGGTCCATATACACAGTGGAATATTACTCAGCCATCAGAAAGGATGAATACCCAACTCTTGCATCAACATGGACGGGACTGGAGGAGATTACGCTGAGTGAAATAAGTCAAGCAGAGAAAGTCAATTATTATACAGTTTCACTCATTTGTGGAACATAAGGAAAGGTATAGAGGACATTAGGAGAAGGAACGGAAAAATGAAGGGGGAGAAATCAGTGTGGGAGAAGAACCATGAGAGACTACGGACTCCGGAAACAAACTGAGGGTTTTAGAAGGGAGGGTCATGGCGGAATGGGTGAGTCCGATGATGGGTATTAAGGAGGGCACGGATTGCATGGAGCACTGGGTGTGGTGCATAAACAATCGTGGAACACTACAGCAAAAAGTAATGATGTACTGTATGGTGTCTAACAAAACATAATAAAAATTTAAACATTAAAAAAATAAAAAATAATCCCTCTAAGGTGATGTTGACAACATAACAATAAACTAATCAAGGAAATAAAGACTGTGGTGTCAGAATTATTTTGTTAGGTAAATTTCATAGTCCAGTTGAATTTCTTTCAGCCACCCCGCCCTGCTTCAATCCATTTGCTCATTTCCTTTTGTGAGGCCTATTTTTGAAAATGAACAAAGGTTTATAGTATTAAAAGTGGAGCCTCTAAGTTTGGGTCTGTCATGTTTTAACAGCAGCTTTTGTAGCTCTTTCAGCAAAATCATTGCCTTTAGGAATTTTGTCATTTTGCCCAGTGTGAGTTCTACAATGGATACTGATAATCTGAGTAGGCAGTTGTAAAGCCTGTAACAAATCAGCTTTTAATTCTTCATGAGATGCCTTAGTCCTCACTGAAGTCAACAATTCTCTATTTTTCTAAATTTGCCCTGTTGCATGACAGAAACCAAACACCTATTTATCATCAGTATATAGATTTGCTTTCTGTCCAGAGCCAAGAATCTCAGCTCTAGTAAATGCTACTAACTTAAGTGCTTTACCCAACTTAATTCCAGACAAAATACAAGCTTCCAAGATTTTATGATAAGTCACCACAACATAGAAAGCCTTGAGTTGTCTTGAGAAAGTTGACTTGAGAAAGTCCCAAGTATATGACCCATCAGGAAAATTATGGAATCTGCATTTTGAAAAGGATGATTAGATAGATTGGGGCTCAATGTTTCTTTCTGTCACATTGTAAGAATGTTGTATCATCACGATCATCCATTCAATTTCCTAATCTGGTGAGAAAGTACCAGGGTTGGGATTGAATAATAATGCTTGCTCCCAGCCAGACTGACAGTGAATCAACAAATGCTGGGTCTTACATACTTGTGAGATATGTATCACACCACATGTGGGACACTAAGGTCAATCAAGAAATCCAGTGGAAGTCTTTTCAGTAAGGGTGGTGGCTGCCACCCCAGCTCAGAAACATTCAGGCATTTTCAGGGTACCATGGCATCCAGATTGCTCTATAGTCTGATCCTAACTTTAGAGTTAAAATTCTAGAAGTACCTTTCTTTTTAGTACAAAACAAATGGAAAGGTTTTCAAAATTTGGAATCCCTAAAGAGGGGGGAAGGACTATAGCCAATTTTAATTGTTCAAATCCTTTTGAGATCCTAGGTAGCAAACAGAAGCTTTGAAACAACAATTATGCAATTGCACCATCAGAGATTTTCCCTGCCCTGCAAAGGCTGGAATTCATTGTTGACACTACCCTACTAGACCCCAAAATTGTCTAAGTGTTTTTTTGGAGTAGATTTCATTTGCGCAATTTTTTTAAAAGATTTTATTTATTTATTTGACAGACAGATCACAAGTAGGCAGAGAGGCAGGCAGAGAGAGAGGGAAGCAGGCTCCCCTCTGAGCAGAGAGCCTGATGCGGAACTCGATCCCAGGACCCCGGGATCATGACCTGAGCTGAAGGCAGTGGCTTAACCGACTGAGCCACCCAGGTGTCCTCATTTGCGCAATTTGCTGGCTCCTATATTACAACACCTTGTAGCCTTTAGGTAACAACAGATGCCCAAAATATTTCTTTCAGTTTGGCAATACTGCATTTTGTTCAATGTGGCTTAAGCCCATTTGAAGGCAAAGTATCGGTTTTACATTACTGGAGTTACCAGAAAGTTATCTACATATTGAATAATTACAGATCTTCCCTATGGGACAGATTTCTGTTCTCCTGCAAATGACTAGAGAAAATAGTAAGGGAGTCCCCAAATCCTTTTGGAACTCTCTAACTTCATAAGACTTACTTGTGACTTTTTCATAAGTAAAAGCAAACAAGAACATAGACTCATCCACTAGAAGAAAAGCAAAGAGCATGAAAAAAAAGGAGGGGGGACAATACAGATCATTTACAGTAAAAACTGCAGACAATGGTACTGAAGTCAGAATAGTTGCAGGGTTAAGAACTATATAGGTTAAGGAACATAAAATTCATTTGTTTGTTTAAGATACTGTACAAATGTACACAGTAGTCAATTATCTGTATCAAATTTATCTTCTTTACTGAAAGTATGGGACTGTTACAAGGTGAAGGCACTTTCACAAGGTGAAGGCACTTTCAAAATTATGCGTTTTTTCTAATTTTATTTATTTTTAAAATTTATGTTTTCCCTTAATTTTAAAATATAACAAGTTTATTCCTTCAAATTGAGCTCTAAATAAAGGGCATTGTTTTATATGTGGCCATGGCTGTTCCTTTTGGTAAGCTATTTTTACAGGTTTTCTATCTCAAATTAATCTAGTATCATTATTGGGCACCTGGGTGGCTCAGTCTGTTAAGCATCTGCCTTCCGCTCAGGTCATGATCTCGGGGTCCTGGGATTGAGCCCCACATCAGGCTCCCTGTCCAGCAGGGAGTCTGCTTCTCTCTCTCTCTCCCTCTGCCCATCCATCCTGCTCCTGTGTTCTCTCTCATACGCATGCTCTTTCGCTCCCTCTCAAATAATTAAACAAAATCTTAACAACAACAAAAATACCAATAACCAGTATTGCTGTAGTGCCCAGATACAAAATGAGAAATTCCAAGTTAACTGCAGAATAAGTAGCACCCATATCTACCAGAAAAGGCAAAGATAAGTTAATCTGAGAGAAAGGTATTGAAACATATTCTCCAGTTCCTACACCTAAGATTTCCCCAATCTATCATTTTTTGAGCCATTTGCCAATTATTTCCTGGCTGAAGATTTTGTCTTTCTGGGTTTTCTGGGTCCTCTTGTTATAACTTTTGCACCCTCAAGGGACACTTCCTACACTCTCTTTTCCTCCTTGGCTTTTGGCAATAATGATATACAATTTTCCCTTCTTCCTTTGCTTCCTTCATAGGTTGACCAGAGTAAGGTTATTCCCTTCAGTGAAGTGTCTTGTCACTAACCCTGTGGTTTTTCATTTCTTCTCTTCTTTGTTTTTCTGTAGATTGCCGCAAAACTCAGTAGCTAATGCTAAGCCTAAGTTCTTTTGCCTTTTCAGTCTATGTGATTGCCTTTCCCTAACTTGAGTTCGGATAATTGGCAAGACAGCCAAGACAAAGGCGAATAGTACTAGAGGGTTGATTTTGATCTGCCCCTGATTCCATACCAGTGAATATTGAAAAAGCAACAGATTGCTAATGAAAATCAGTTGGGAACTCACTTATGTCTGGGTACCTCTTGGTAGTGTCTCCCAGCTCATCATTTTTTTTTTTAAAGATTTTATTTATTTATTTGACAGAGAGAGAGAGAGAGAGAGATCACAAGTAGGCAGAGAGAGGAGGAAGCAGGCTCCCTGCTGAGCAGAGAGCCCGATGCGGGCCTCAATCCCAGGACCCTGAGATCATGACCTGAGCCGAAGGCAGAGGCTTCAACCCACTGAGCCACCCAGGCGCCCTCCCAGCTCATCATTAACAGAAAGGCATTAAGTCACCCTCCTTGATGGGTTTCTAATGCCCTTAGTTCTACAGTTGTAAAGGGTGGCTGATAGCTTCCCTTGGCCATGATACACATTGTCATTTCCCAGTCTCCAACATGTTTGCTCCATGACCTCAGTGAAATTTGCTGGTTGCAGAATGCCTAGCAGCCAGTGCATATGTCCATATGTGGGACTACAAACTGAAAATGCCATGGAGCACTTCTGGGCTCTGGGCACAGAAAAAGAAGTCTTTAAATGACTAATAGTGGAGTGCCTGGCTGGCTCAGTCAGTGGGGCATGTGACTCTTGATCTTGGGGTTGTGAGTTTGAGCCCTATATTGGGTGTAGAGATTAAAAATATATATATTTTTTTTTTTTTTTTTGAGAGCAAGAGCGAGGCAGAATGTGTGGGGGTGGGTGGGGGAGAGGGAGAGAGAGAATCTTAAGCAGGCTCCATGCCTAGTGTGGACACTGAGATCATGACCTGAGCCGAAACGAGTCAGATTCTTAACCGACTAAGCCACCCAGGTGCCTCAAAAATAAAATCTTAAGAAAAAAAGGGGGGGGGGGACTAACATCATCTGGTGAGAAAAGCAAGTGGGTTACCTTGGAGGCCCGAATAGCCTCTCCACGGCCTCAGCTTCACAGGTTTTCCGAATAGGAAGGGCAGGTTTTCCTTATACAGGCCTTGGGGATATTATGGGTTTGGTTCAGACCACTGGAATAAAGCAAATATCACAATAAAATGAGTCAACTATGTTTTTGGTTTCCTGGTACATATAAAAGTTATGTTTACAATATACTGTAGTCTATTAAGTACACAATAGCATTGTGTTTAAAAAAACCATGTGCAGGGGCTCCTGGGTGGCTCAGTGGGTTAAGCTTCTGCCTTCGGCTCAGGTCATGATCCCAGGGTCCTGGGATCGAGCCCTGCATCGGGCTCTCTGCTCAGCGGGGAGCCTGCCTCCTCCTCTCTCTCTCTGCCTGCCTCTCTGCCTACTTGTGATCTTTGTCTGTCAAATAAATAAAATCTTTAAAAAAAAAAAAAAAACGAAAAAAAAACCATGTGCATACCTTAATTTTAAAATACTTTATTGTTAAAAATACTAACCATTATCTGAGCTTTTAGTGAGTTGAAATCTCTGATCACAGCTCACCATAAAAGGTACAGTATTTTAAAGTTTTCGTTGTCATGAGAATTACCAAAATGTGACAGAGACACACAAAGCCAGCAAATGCTGCTGGGAAAACGATGCCAATAGACTTCCTCAACGCAGGGATGCCGCAAACCTTCAATTTGTAAAATATTCAGTATCTGTGGAACACAGCAAAGTAGAGCACAATAAAAGGAGGTATGCCTATTGAGACAAAAATGTAGGATTATACAGCACTTTGGTTTCTTTTCTCATGTTGATATTTATCAGGCCTAACATGATTTTTGTCTTTCCATGTGGCCAATGCAGCCACTCTAGGCTGTTGCCTTTGTATAGAGACATAATCTTTTATCCAAAGTCCTGATTTTTTCTTGATCACATTTCTTTTTCATGCTTGCTCTCCTAGTTACATGTTTTGTGTTTCCTAAGGAACTCTTAAAAGTGGATTTCAGGGGGTGTCTGGGTGGCTCAGTGGGGTAAGCCTCTGCCTTCGGCTCAGGTCGGGATCTCGGGGTCCTTGGATCTCTGGTCAGCGGGGAGCCTGCTTCCCCCACTCTCTCTCTGCCTGCTCTCTGCCTACTTGTAATCTCTGTCAAATAAATAAATAAAATCTTAAAAAAAAAAAAAAGAAAGTGGATTTCAGGGCTGAGACATGAAGTGGAATCAGGCTAGGACGCCAGGCATACAAACATGGGCCCCCCCCAACAGGGCAGATAATCAGTTACCAGCTAGAGAATTTGTGTCCTTGTCTTTCCTTGCAGGGAAATCTACTCACGAAGGGAACCACCATGTGAAAGATTGCTGCTTCTTTCTTCTCAGGAGTCGATTTGATATAGGGAAAGATTGAGATGCAGAGAGAACTGGTACTGCAAAGAAATGAGGGTGGTTCTATGGACAAGAAAGTGCTTTAGTTTTTCCATTTGCCCTCCCATTGTTCTCAGTCTTTCTGCTTATCAAATCACTTTTTACATTCTCCTTAGAAGGACAGTCATCCAGTAAATGCCACTAATTCATATGCTTCGAATGAGGCACGTCTAAGAACCCCTTCAAATATGTTCATTTGTCCAAATCAAAGAAACAGTCCTCTCCACCATAAGACTGGGTCCTTATAGATACGCCCATTCCAAATGTGACAGAGAGATATTAACAATTTAAGAAAAAGCCCTGCAGGCAACGTTTCTGGCTTTCTACAATTTTTCTACCATCAATGTTAATAATGATCCTGATGAGGATTTTAGAGCTGGTATCACCTATGCTTACTCAATAATAAAGTCTTGAATTGGGAGAGGGTAGTTCATCTGGCTGGTATTCCAAAATAGTGGAGAGCAAGAAAGCAGACTTTTCTTAATTCAGGGTTTCTTACCTGAATGTTGTGTGTCTGCAAGACTTTTCAGCTGATCCACCCAATTCAGGAATTGCCAGATAAATCCTTACTGCCAAATCATTGGGAAACTATAATTAAATATAAAATTTCTTGCGAAGCCACTAAAACTTCTTCATAAAACATAGACAAGAATGAAATGGTTTTGTTACTGAATAAGCTTTAAATGAGACTGCAATGTGCAATGACAGGCGATCTACTAAAGAGACTGTATAGACCAAAAACCCTCCTACCCTTTTCCCTACACGTTAACCCATGTTGGAGTTCATATTCAAAGAGATGGCTCCTTGGTCCCCAGCAATGACATTCCTGGTATGCAAAACTGGAAGAGGCTTATTTAGCTTTGAAAAACATTTACATGCATTTTAAAGAGGCTGAGCTAGCAATTATAATCTCATTTTCTGAGGAAATTTTAAGAGAAAAGTGGAGGCGGCGGGGGGGTGGGGGAGGAGGAAAGTTCTCTACTTTTTGCTCTAGGGAATTTTTTTTAAGTGATTTTTTTTTTAGATTTACCCTTACGCTGGCAAAGAACAGTCAAGGTCACGATCCTAGAGGGCCCTATACTACCTAATAAATTACCCAGATAAGGTCTCATGCACAGGAAGAAGAAAAGTCCTTAGTAGCTGGATCTAGAGTATGAGGTGAGCTCTGGCTCTCAGGTGTAAAAACAAGACAACAAAATGGAGTCATTTAGGCTAAGCCCCATGTGACCAAATCCAGACATAACTTAATTGTAGTTTTAGTTCTCTCAGAAATGTCATCTTAAACCAGTCAATCAGTAATCACCTGACCAGTCCTAGTTAAGAAATCTGCCTGATAGATTTCTGCCATCCCCTAAAGGAAAATAACCCTGCAATAACCAGTCTGCTTTTTGGCCTAGTATAACTTCCCTGTCCCCCTTCCCGTCTACCTATATAAATCTTTCATTTTATATAGCCCATCAGAGCAATTTCTATCTGCAAAATTGGATACTGCATGATTCAAATTTGATTTTTGCTCAAACTCTTAAAATGTCTAATATGCCTCAGTTTATATTTTTTTTAAGTTTTTTTTTTTTTTTTTTAGTAATCTCTACATCCAATGTGGGGCTCAAACTCATGACCCCAAGATTAAGAGTCCCATGATCTTGGGCGCCTGGGTGGCTCAGTGGGTTAAGCCGCTGCCTTCGGCTCGGGTCATGATCTCAGGGTCCTGGGATCGAGTCCCGCATCGGGTTCTCTGCTCAGCAGGGAGCCTGCTTCCCTCTCTCTCTCTGCCTGCATCTCTACTTGTGATCTCTCTCTGTCAAATAAATAAATAAAATCTTTAAAAAAAAAAAAAAAGAGTCCCACGATCTTCCCATTGAGTCAGCAAGACACCCCTCCTCAGTTTATCTTTTTTTTAGTATCAGTGAATAGATTTTTTTTATTGTTAAAGTTATATTTTATTTTATTTTTTCATTTTTTAATTTAAATTCAATAATCCAACAAATAGTACATCAGAAGGATCTGATGCTGGTTTTGACAGATTAGGGCTAGAGCTACTCAGATACTTTAGGTTTGTATGGCTTCTAGAATCCAGCCTGCAGATAGTTGGGGTCACAAAGCCTCAGCTACAATAAAAAAAAAAAAAAAGCAATATGGGGGGCCCCTGGCTGATTCAGTTGGTTGAGTGTTTGACTCTTGATCTCAGCTCAGGTCTTGATCTCAGGGTTGTGAGTTCAAGCCTCACACTGGGCTCCACTGTGGAGCCTACTTAAAAAGAAAAAGTAATTTGGGCCTAGAAACAAGATTAGAAGTTATAGAGAAATAGATTTGTGTATAAAGACATTATTTTTTTTTATAACCGAATTGAAATTTACTCATTTTATCTCAGTTAACAAACTATATCACAAGAAAAACTAAGCATGTTTGGGGCACCTGGGTGGCTCAGTCGTTTAAGCATCTGCCTTCGGCCCAGGTCATGATCCCAGAGTCCTGGGATGGAGCCCCACATTGGGCTCCCTGCTCAACAAAGGAGTCTGCTTCTCCTCTCCCCCTCCTCATGTTCTCTCTCTCGCTCACTGTCTCTCTCAAATAAGTAAATAATATCTTTAAAACAAACAAAAAGACTAAGCATGTTTGGGTGCCTGGGTGGCTCAGTTGGCTAAGCAACTGCCTTTGGCTCAGGTCATGATCCTGGAGTCCCGGGATCGAGTCCCACATCAGGCTCCCTACTCACCAGGGTGTCTGCTTCTCCCACTGACTTCTCTCCTCTCATGCTTTTTCTCTCTCATTCTCTCTCTCTCAAATAAATAAATAAAATCTTAAAAACAAAAACACACACAAAAAATAAGCATGTTTAACCAAAACAATACTTTTGAAAGTAGAACACCATTTTCTTTTTCAGGAAATAATATTGCAAATGGTTGCTTCTGGGTCAATTTACCACAGTAGAGGAGCAAAGTAGTTAAAGCATAGCTATGCTCAACCGAGCCGTTTTTCTGCACAATTGTGAAATACCTGAAAACAGTCCTAAGATCAAGGTTTTATAACCATTTTAAGAGACAAGACTTTAAGTGTTTTATAGCTACCTCTGTAAGAGGGGCTTTCCAGCCGCAAATGGTCAAAGCTTAATTAGAAGGTTGATGATACTTAGGTTTTTTTTTTCTCATCATATCTTCTGTTCAAAATACTATTGCGGTTGGTAATATGACGTGTATCTTGTCTGATCTGGATGATACAGTCCAGAAAGTAGGGTTTGAGAAGATAGACCCTACATTCATGAAGGAAGCCTTGGCCCTCTGTCTGCAGGCCGTATACTCATGTCCCCTTTCCCTAGTTTTATAAACAGAGGACTCTGAGTTCCTTGACTTTCAGTGAACTGGAGTAGAGAGTGTGAATTACAATGGTGAGAAGGGTGTGCACTTACAAGTGAACTATCCTGTTTGAAGTGGTACAGGTCCTGGAGGCAAATATTTCATATAAGGTAGAATCTGAGCAATAATATGTCTGTGGAGAAGGCGCTGGAGAAGAAGTCACTGGTAGACCTGAAGCTTGGCTTCAGGTGGTATTTGATGAGGTATTCGATGGCTCACTGGTGGTGGTGAGAGTACAGTACAAAACGTTTCTCTGGAGGTATAATATGACGAGAGTTCAATACCACTGGTTGACGCTGATATTCAGGATGATGGTGAGCTCAGGTGTAGAGACAGGAGGTAGTGGTTCTCAAGCACCAGAATCTGAGTCATTAAGTTGCTATGTTTTCTTGTTGAAATACAGAGGTTTCCTGACTCGCTGAAGGAAGTTGAGGTGAAGCTGTGTACGACGAACTCCGCTGGAGGAGCATAAATATCTTCTTATGGCTTGTGCAGTACATGTTGGAAAGGAAGTGGTGGTATAAAACGCTGCCTTGTTGGAATACGGTTCATATGATGCTTGTCTTATATAACAATCAGAGATTTCATGTGGCGCTGCAGCAATATGTAGGATGAACATTTTCAAGTTAAGGACGGGCAGCAGGGTCTCTGGAGCTCATGTGGCGGTGGCTGATATGAGCATCTAAATCTCGTTGAGACAAATACGTTCTCTTGCATCCCTGAACAGTGCTGCACATGAATAGAGAACCTTGTCCATGCTCCTCAATTCGGTGAACATATTTACTACAGCCTGGACATATCTTATCGCCTCCTTTTTCATGTAAAATAGCACAGGCATAGCAAAAAGCATGCTTACACGGAATCATCCGCCCATAGATTTTAATGGGCAATTCGCATTTGTCACAGAAATGAACTGGGGTGTTATCCTTTTCACCCAAGATGTTTATCTGAAAGTCCCAGAAAATATCTTCACTAGACCTTTGCTCATTTCTAAACGATTCGCTCCTATTAAAGTTGTACCGTTCTTCCTCACTAGCATTGAGTTCTTCAGCGCGCTCCATGATTCGACTTTCAGAGCACGATGGGAACGGAAGTCAACCCCACTGACCCAAGGAGCGCATGCGCCCTACCCTCTTGAACCAGTGAGGCGGAAGGGCAAGCAGGTTGCCCCAACTTTGACCTCTTCTTACATATCCCCATTCCGGTGATGGAGTTGGGCAGGAAAAACAGGAAGTGTTTCAGAGTGGAGTTTGGTTAGACTGCTTTTTTTTAATGCTACAAGAAAAAGTAGTCTTTGACTAGAGAAAGAGACTAATCTGCAAGAGGTGGGGTGAGGTGGCAGGGGGGTGGTGAGTGGGGGAGGAAGGGTGGCAGGGAAGGTGACCAGGCAGGGGGCGGGGTGGGGGGGGAGAGGGGGAGGAGGAGAGAACGGGCAGGCGCAGTAATACCTGAAGGCATATACCTGAGGAAGCCTAAAATGTGTCCTTTTTTGGGTAAAAGCCCATCCATTATATGAAATGTTCAAATAGAAACTGAATATCTTCTTGTCAGGATGCTGTAGCTCTGGCTTCTCAAACTTTTCTGCCAAAGTAACCCTGATAGTAGAGACAAGTAAATTTAACTGTAAGAGTGAGGGGACACAGTTCTAGGTACCTCTGAAAGCAAGATATTTCTTTGAATAGTTGTACTTTACCTTACAATTACATGAAGATAACTTGTTTTAAAATGTTGGTTTAGGGGTGTCTGGGTGGCTCAGTGGGTTAAAGCCTCTGCCTTTGGCTCAGGTCATGATCCCAGGGTCCTGGGATCACCCCGCATCAGGCTCTCTGCTTAGCAGGGAGTCTGCTTCCCTTCCTCCCTCTCTGCCTGCCTCTCTGTCTACTTGTAATCTCTGTCAAATAAACAAATAAAAATCTTTAACAACAAAAAAAAAAATAAAATGTTGGTTTACTGTATTTTGTTTTATTTTATTTTAGAAGTTGGTTCATTTTAATAAAAAAAAATACTGCTTTTAATTACTTAATTAAACTATGTGAATTTCTCCCTGCCCCTAAAGTCAGTCTTTTTTTTTTTTTAAAGATTTTTAAAATTTATTTATTTGACAGAGAGAGACCACAAGCAGACGGAGAGGCAGGCAGAGAGAGAGAGAGAGAGAGAGGGAAGCAGGCACCCCGCTGAGCAGAGAGCCTGACGCGGGACTCGATCCCAGGACCCCGAGATCATGACCTGGGCCGAAGGCAGCGGCTCAACCCACTGAGCCACCCAGGCGCCCCTAAAGTCAGTCTTTGAGTGATTGTGATACCCCAGGAAGGTGTGCAGGATATGTACCAAAGGTTGCATGTAGCACACTAGTATATCTCCACTCAGTGTTGGCACACTACTTTGTGCTACACTGCCCACAGTAGCTCCTTTACTGAGGAAAAGGCCATCCGGTAGGACTTAAAAATACTTTTTATACAGAATCCTGTATAATAATATTTGTATATAAGAATATCTATGAATAAAAGTTAAAGGTTGAAAGTCCCAACAAATTAGGAAGATGATGAGTCACATTATAAAATGTCTTCCCCGGATTTCTAATTTCAGTTCTTTAAATATTACATCCTCCTGGCATATTTGATGTGCATTTATAGAACATTAACAACTTGGAGGAGAGACCTAAGTAAAATAAAAAATTCAAGAGCAAATCAGTGATCACTCAAAGATGAAGATGAAACATATGATCATTCGTTTATGGAAAGATAAGGCTAGATTTACAGCAATACCATTAGTATTCACATTTTGGGAACTTAGGTTTACTGTAAAGTGAGGCTCACCGTCACTGTGATAGCTTCATTGCACACCGTCCAGAATAAGTGCACTCATTTCCATTACAAGACAACTTTGCAAAGGAAGTAATGAACTATGATGACCAAATATGCCAAATATTCGATCAAAAAATAATTAAAGGCTAGGTCAGAGCAGGAGATTGCCCTCATTAAGCAGATTACCCATTCTCCACTGAAACGCCAGCGCATAGTCAAAGCTGACCTTTGCCAAACAAAAAGAGTCAGCAGGGATGTTGCAGCAGCTTCAAAATACTGCAGAGAAAAGAAAAATAAAAAGCCATAAAAACATTTTTTGATGGTCTCCATTTAGATACTGGAATTGCTGAAGCATATAGGTAAATCAGAATATTTTTTGCAATTATGCTCTGTGATTGATGCTGGGGATTTGGAGAAATGGAAATAATGGGGAGTTGACAAATTTTCACATTTGCTGACACACTTTGTAGAAGAAAAAAATATATAGCCACATGGAACATTTTATCAGAGAAGGTGAGCAGGAGAGTGAATGAGCAACAGAGTAGGGTTAGAAAGAATAAGAGACAAACCCCCCTTTTCACATTGGAAACGATGATGAATCTTGCAGGTGGTTGAAAGAAGGAACCCTCTTTATCCACTCCATTACGGATGAATTCCTGAAAAGTGGCATCTAAGTAGGTGCCCGTTTTTCTCCTCTTAACCTATGATATCACTTCATGACTGTTTTGTCTTTATTTTGAATTCATCACCTGTGGGCAATTGTTACTGACCTTAAGCTTTTGGTTTCTTTGGGCTTCGGCTAAATACAGATCCGTAATTAAAAGGTCCCCCAATAATGGGTCCGTGATTAAAGGAGCGAGACTGATACAAAGCGAAGGTCAAGCAAAGCTTTATTTCTATGCCAAGCATCGAGAATCAAACCGAAAATTCGGGGCCGCGCCTCTTACAGAGAGGGCGACCCCTCTCTGCCCCACAGACTAGCCTTTAAAGGCAAAGGCCATGTGGTTGGGCCTGGCCACGCACAGGTGGCCAATGAGATTGTAACACACAGAAAGCTGCACAGTCATGCTAGGTCACACATAAGTGACCAATTGAATTACAATTTACCCTATAGTAGACATTTGAACTAGCCTATCACCTTGGTCAGAATTGGCGCCCAAAAGGTGGGGCCCATACTCCTCGGTAGCTAGGGAGACAGTATGCGCCCCCCCCCAACTGATTGGATGTCTCCACCTGGCCTGACCCACTCTTGTATTTGGGCTTTGTTACCTGGGACTGGTTTCCGGGACTTGTTTTTAAGTAAGTCCCTGAAGGTGGGGAAGGGTCAGTTTAAGTTTTACTGCATAAACAACAAAATCACTGTTTAACCCAAGATGGAATCCCTCTGGCTAAATAGGCCCTTACAT
>NW_019154137.1:4151364-4212213 GCF_002288905.1 Enhydra lutris kenyoni
CTCCACCTGGCCTGACCCACTCTTGTATTTGGGCTTTGTTACCTGGGACTGGTTTCCGGGACTTGTTTTTAAGTAAGTCCCTGAAGGTGGGGAAGGGTCAGTTTAAGTTTTACTGCATAAACAACAAAATCACTGTTTAACCCAAGATGGAATCCCTCTGGCTAAATAGGCCCTTACAGTAAGTGTGCAAGGGGACCTTGTGACTCAGTATGCGCCCTTCTTTGTGCAAAATAATCCTGTTGGAAAAGACGTAGTTTTTCAAGCCTTCTCTGTAATCAGAAGGGTACAGTTGCTCTGAGTGAAGCTGGAGTTGAGGAGCCCAGAGTCTTACCTCCTTAACACCGTCCAGCTCTGGCATCCCTCTCACACACTCAGAGGAACACAGTGTGAACACTACTCCTCAAACATACAATTTCTAAGCTGGTATATAAAATAGATGAGCGTTCATATATTTATCATCTAGATTAAAAAATAATGTATTATCAGTGCATTTGAAAATCCCGCTGTATTCCTCACTCATTATCATCCTCACAGGAGGATAGCACTCTACTGAATTGTGTATTTGTCATTTTCTTGCTGCTTTCACTTAAAAAAAATCATGTATGTATATGTCTTTATAAAAATATTAGTTACTTTTGCATCTTTTTCACTTTGTAAGTATGGAATAACACTGTGACTGTCTTTATTCCCTTAACATTATATTTCCGAGATACTTTGATATTAATGCATATATTTTATTCATTATAAAATATTTATTCAGTACTGTATTCCATTGTCTGTATTATAATTTAAGTATTCCCCTCCTGATGAATCTTTGGGTTGTTCTTATGTTTTGCAATTCTAAGTGCTTCTTTGAAGTATTCTCGTACATGCCCCTTGTACATGTTCCAGAATTTCTCTAGGGGATGTATATAGGATTGATGTACTAGATCATAGAGAATGAGCATATTCAGCTTTTCCAAAGTGTTCATACTAATTTATCAGTGGGTTATAAAAGTTTTGTTTTCATCTTCACGAGTACTTGTTATTAACAGACTCTTAATTTATTATAAATTTGGTGGTTGTAAAAAAAAATTTTTTTTGGTGTTTGTAAAATTTATGGGTTTATTTATGTAAGATTTTGTTTTATTTCAGAGAGAGAGCATGAGTGAGAGAGAGAGCAGGGTGGTAGGGGGAGAGGGAGAGGGAGAAACAGACTCCGCACTGAACAGGGAGCCCGATGTGGGGCTTGATCCCAGGACCCTGAGATCATGACCTGAGCCGAGGGCAGAGGCTTAACTGACTGAGCCACCCAGGCACTCCAATTTATGGGTTTTTGATTTTTTTTTTAAGATTTTATTTACTTAGAGAGAGAGAGTGTGAGAGAGAGCATGAGAGGGGAGAGGGTTAGAGGGAGAAGCAGACACCCTGCAAAGCTGGGAGCCTGATGTGGCACTTGATCCCAGGACTCTGGGATCATGACCTGAGCCAAAGGCAGTCACTTAACCAACTGAGCCACCCAGGCGCCCTATGGGTTGGTTTTTTGTTTTTTTTTTAAGATTTTAAAAATTTATTTATTTGACAGGCAGAGATCACAAGTAGGCAGAGAGGCAGGCAGAGGCAGAGGGGGAAGCAGGCTCCCTGCCGAGCAGAGAGCCTGATGCAGGGCTTGATCCCAGGACCCTGAGATCACAACCAGAGCTGAAGGCAGTGGCTTTAACCCACTGAGCCACCCAGGTGCCCACCTATGGGTATTTTTAAAAAAAGAATTCTTAAAAGTTATTTATTTATATATTTATTTTAAAGATTTTATTTTAAGTAATTTCTACACCCAGTATGGGGCTTGAACTCACAACCCCAAGATCAGGAGTTTCATGCTCCACCAACTGAGCCAGCCCAGTGCCCCCAAATTTATGTTTTCGTGTTGTGTTTCTCTGATTAAGTGCGTTTGAGAAGTTTTTCATGGTTTTTTTTTTTTTAATGTTTATAATTCCTCTTTTGTCAGGTATCTCTTTGTATCATTGGACCACTATTGAACAATTTGTATTTTTCTTTATTGATTTGTAGGATACTAATTCTTTGCCTGTTATGTGACTTGCAGTTGTCTTCTCTAACTTTGTAAGCTGCCTTTTCATTTCTTTATGATGTGGTAATAAAAGTTCTCAATTTTTAAAAAAATACTTTTTATTTATTTAAGTAATTTCTACACCCAATGTGGGGCTTGAATTCACCACCCCAAGATCAAGAGTCATATGCTCTTCTGACTAAGCCCGCCAGATGCCCCAGAAGTCTCAATTTTGATTTATTAGGCTTATTAGTCTTTTTCTTTATGATTAGTGCTTTTCTAAAATGCTTAAAATGTTTTCCCTAACTTGAGGTCATAAAAGGTATTTTTCCTTGCAATTTTTGTTTTGTTTGGTCTTTCGAATGGAGTCATCTTTAATTGAATTGCAGTTGATTTTGTATATTATAATGTCAGGATGTGGGGTGTTCCCCCCCATATAAAAAGTCATGTGAAACTGACTTAAATGGAGTTGGGGGACATCTGGCTGGCTCAGTCAGATGGGGGTCTGCCTTTGGCTAAGGTCATGATCTCTGGATCCTGGGATGGAGCCCCACATTGGGCTTCCTGCTCGGTGGGGAGTCTGCGTCTTTCTCTCCCTCTGTCCCTCCCCACTGCTCGTTCTCTCTCTCTCTCTCTCTCTCTCAAATAAATAAATAAAATCCTTAATAATAAATAAATAATAAATAAAAAGCAGTTGGGATGCCAGGAGGCAGAACTCTCACAGTGTAACACTTCCTTTTTTTTGTTTTGTTTTAAAGATTTTATTTGTCAGAGAGAGAGAGAAGGAGAAGGGGAAGCAGCAGGCAGAGGGAAAAGCAGGCTTCCTGCTAAGCAAGGAGACGGAGGCAGGGTTCAATCCCAGGACCCTGAGATCGTGACCCGAACCAAAGGCAGCTGCATAACAGACCGAACCATCCAAGCATCCCACAATGTAACACTTTTTACAGCCCTTTGCGGAGTCAACAGGAAGAGATATACCTCATATTCCTGACAGGAAGAATCCTGTATAGTATGTTACTACTCCAGCAGGATGATGAAAGATTTTTCTCCCGCCTTGGCTGTAGCCCAGTCAATGAGAAACTCTCACAACTTAACTAACGAAAAACCATTATACTTCCAACTTCCGGTTTACTTCAATGGACTTTTTGTTCATTGGAGCGACTCCCAACACCCCTCTTTCCTCTATAAAAGAATGTTGCTCTTTTTGGGGCACCTGGCTGGCTCAGTCAGTGAAGTGTGCAGCTCTTGATCTTGGGGTCATGAGTTTGAACCCCCATGTTGGGGGTAGAGATTCTTATAAATAAATAGATAGATAGACTCTTGCTCTCCTTTGTTCTCTGGACGTCCCTAAGGTTTTGTCTTAGCTTGTGTGTCCCAAATTACAATTCTCTGCTATTCCTGAATAAAACCATTTTGCTGGCAAAATAACTGACAGTTTTATGTTTTAAGGTTAAGAGTCAATTATCCTAGAACCACGTGTTAAATAACACATTCTTTTCCTTCTGATCTACAATGGCTAACTCTGTCATATGTCATATTTTCATAGATATGTCTGTTTCTGGATTCTTTATGTTATTCTGTTGGTCTATTTTCCTATCCCATCTTAATTCCTGTGGCTTTATAACGTTTTAAGGTTTTGGAGAGGGGAGTAAGTCTCTCCAAATTATCTTTCAGGATCATCTTGGTCTGTTCTTGGCCATTTGCTTTGTCAAGATATTTTAGGTTGGGGGTGCCCGGGTGGCTCAGTGGGTTAAGCCTCTGCCTTCAGCTCAGGTCATGATCTCAGGGTCCTGGGATGGAGCCCTGCATTGGGCTCTCTGCTCAGCGGGGAGCCTGCTTCCCCCTCTCTCTCTGCCTGCCTCTCTGCGTACTTGTGATCTCGCTCTCTGTCAAATAAATAAATAAAATCTTAAAAAAAAAAGATATTTTAGGTTGATGAGATATTAGAGGGATGAAGGGATTTCTGAGGAAAAAGAAGGGGAGAAAATAAGGTTTACAAATACACATTTGCTCACATCACATTTTTTCTAAAAGTCAACCCTGCTTTGAGGTCAAAAAAGACCAAAAAAGCTGCCTTCCTAAATTTGCAGGCATCACTGTTGCTACTCTGTGAGATGAGGCACAGGGTTAACATAATTTTTGTTCCCTTTACTTTTAAAACTAACTTCTTTAGAATCTTACCATTTCTTGGGATGGGCAGTATAGCTCTGTCATAAAAAGGATGGCCTCCGCTGACAAGCATGCTTAGTTTTTGTAAAGATTAACTTACTTTTTTTTTAGAGAGAGAGAGAGAGAAAGACCACGAATGGGGGAGGGCAGAGGGGAGAGAGAGAATCTTAAGCAGGCTCCACCTAATGTGTTAGTTTTTTATTGCTGCCATAACAAATCGCCACAAACTTAGTGCCTTAAAATAACACAAATTTATGATCATTCAGTTTTCTAGGTCAGAAGCCTGACAAGGCTCTCACTATACTAAAATCAAGCTTTCAGTAGGTCCATGCTCCTTTCTGGAAGCTCTAGGGGAGATTCCATTTTCTTACTGTTTCAGACTGTTGGCAAAATTCAGTTCCTTGCAGTTGTTGGCCTAAGATCCCTGTTTTCTTGTTGGCTGTTGCCGGAGGGCAAATCCCAGCTCCTAGAGGTCACCTGTATTGTTTGGCTCCTGACCCCCCTCCTCCATCTTCAAAACCAGCAGTGGTGTGTTGACTCCTCACTCTTCAAATCTTGTCTCATTTTCCATCACATCATTCTTTGTTTGTGCATTTGTCTCCCTCTTTTCTCTCTTACTCGAGATTCAAAAAAGTTTTCCACTTTAAAGGGCTTGTGTGGTTAGATTTTGCCCACTCAAATGATCCAGGATAATCTCCCCATTTTGGGGCCTATAATTTTAATCACTTCTGCACACGTCTCTTTGCCTTGCAAAGTAACATATTCACAGGTCTTGGGGATTTGGATGTGGACTTCTTTTGGGTGGGAGGGAAGATTACATTATTATACTATTCTGTCTACAACATCTACCTTCCATGGTTCTTGTGAGGAACGCATGGGCTAATGTATGTAAAGAGCTCAATATAGAGGTGGCATGTAGTAAGCACTCAATCAGGATTCATTACTATTTGAGCAATTTTTACTGGCAAATTGGGTTTTCCCCTTTGCTTTTTATTTTTGGTTTTTCACATATTTGGTTTCACATATTTATGTGACCTAATTTTACCTTCTACTTACATGATTTTTTTTTAAGATTATTTATTTATTTATTTATTTGAGAGAGAGAGAGACAGTGTGAGCATCAGCTTGGGGGAGGAGCAGAGGGAAAGGGACAAGCCGACTCTGTGCAGAGCATGGAACCTGATGTGGGACTTGATCTCGTGATCTGGAGATCATGACCTGAGCCAAAACCAAGAGTCGGATGCTTGACTGACTGAGCCACCCAGGTGCCTCTCACAAAATTTCTTTAGAAAAAGCTGTGAAATATTTTAAGCACACCGACTTATATAATTTTTGAGATGATTGGTGCCCTACACAGCAGTAGTGGGTTGAATTGTGCTCCCACAAAAAAAGATCAAGTCCTAATTCCTGGTGCCTGTGACTGTGATCTTATTAGGAATAGGGACTTAATAGATATAATGCAGTTAGGCTGAGGTCCTAGTGCATTAGGGTGGGCCTTAAATCCAGTGACTGTTATCTTTATAAGGGAAAGGAGAGAGGGATTTTGACATAGAGTCACAGAAGAAAAACACAAGGGGAAGAGGCCATATGATCATAGAGGCAGAGAATGGAGTGATGCCAACCACCAGCAGCTAGGAAGAGGCAAGGTAAGATTCTTCCCTAGAGCATTCAGAAAGGTCCTGGCCCTGATTTTGGATGCTCAGCCTCTGGAACTGTGAGACAATGAATTTCTGTTGTTTTAAGCCACCTAGTTTGTGGTATTTTGTTATGGCAGCTTAGGAAACTAATCCAGTAGCTTACCCTGTTTTCCTAAATTGGTTTTTATTTGAAGTAGCATATAAAAAATGGTCTTATTTATTGTCAGCATGTAAGACACCTATATTCAAAGGTTCACCTATATAAATGACACCTATATTCAAAATCCCAAGATATGGGCAGTGCCTTAAGGCTCGGCTGGTACAGCCCTTGACAGAATTAAGAACATTTAGTAGAGGTTATAAGGAAACTGATTTTTAGTTCAATATATAAAATAGAGACTTTTTTTTTTTTAAACATAGCACCTCGCCCAGAATGAAGCCAATCCTGGGCTTAAACTCACAACCCTGAGATCAAGATCTGAGCTGAGATCAAGAGTCAGATAACTAACCAACAGAGTCACCTAGATGCCCCTAAAATAGAGCTTTCCCACATTCCAATAGTGCATGACAGTAAGAGCTGTCCTAATGGTTAGACCCCTAGACCTTTGGTTGAAGTAATAGTACAATTTTTTTTTTAAAGATTTTATTTATTTATTTGACAGACAGAGATTACAAGTAAGCAGAGAGGCAGGCAGAGAGAGAGAGAGGAGGAAGCAGGCTCCCTGCCAAGCAGAGAGCCCGATGCGGGGCTCAATCCCAGGACCCTGGGATCATGACCTGAGCCGAAGGCAGAGGCTTTAACCCACTGAGCCACCCAGGCGCCCCGTAATAGTACAATTTTTTTAAAGCAAATGTTTAAGATAAAAATTCATTTCATTTTTAAATTTTTACTTTAAAAAATTTATTTATTTATTTATTTGAGAGAAAGAAACCCCGAGCAGGGGTAGGGGTAGAAGGAGAGAAAGAAGCAGACTCCCCGCTGACTCGGACTCGATCCTAGGACTCTAGGATCATGACCTAAGCCAGAGGCAGCCACTTAACCACATACTGACCCACACAGGAACCAGTTAAAATTTCATTTTAAAGGAAGTTAGATATTGTCATGGTATGCCAGGAAGAATAGTTTTTTACACTGTAGCAGAAAAGTCTGAACTGGTCCTTGCTTTCTTAGATGTGTATAAGAAAAATACAGAAGTCTCTTACCAACGGTTTCTACATGAGGTTTAAACCATTGGTCGATCAGGAACAAAATTTAGTCGAGTGATTATTTTGTCTATGAGACTATATTTAAGTCAGTTGATAGAAAAAAAATTTTTTTTAAGGCAGTGAATCCAGGGTGCCTGGGTGGCTCAGTGGGTTAAAAGCCTCTGCCTTCCGCTCAGGTCATGATCCTGGGGTCCTGGGGTCGAGCCCCGCATTGGGCTCCCTGCTCAGCAGGAAGCCTGCTTCTCCCTCTCCCACTCCCCCTGCTTATGTCCCTTATCGCACTCTCTCTGTCAAAAAAATAAATAAAAATCTTTAAAAAAATAAGTAGAGGGGCACCTGAGTGGCTCAGTGGGTTAAAGCCTCTGCCTTTGGCTCAGGTCATGATCCCAAGGTTCTGAGATCGAGCCCCGCATCGGGCTCTCTGCTAGGTGGGGAGCCTGCTTCCCCCTCTCTCTCTCTGCCTGCCTCTCTGCCTACTTGTGATCTCTGTCTGTCAAATAAATAAATAAAATCTTAAAAAAAAAATAGATGATGTCATTGTTGACAATGGGTCCGTGATTAAAGGAGCGAGACTGATATAAAGCATCAAGAATCAAACTGACCGGCCAGGGCTGCGCCTCTTACAGAGGGCGACCTTTCTCTGTTTCACAGACTAGCTTTTAAGGGCAAAGGCCATACGGTTGGGCCTGGCCACGCACAGGTGGCCAATGAAACTGTAACACACAGAGAAAGCTGCACAGTCATGCTAGGTGACCAATAGAATTACAATTTACCCTAGTAGACATTTGACCTAGCCTATCACACTTCGGTTAGAATTGGCGCCCAAAAGGCTCCCAAAGGGCAGGGCCCGTACTCTTTGGTAACTAGGGAGACAGTATGCATCCCCCCACTGATCGGATGTCTCCACCTGGCCGGACCCACCTTTGTATTTGAGCTTTGTTACCTGGGGCTGGTTTCTGGGACTTGTTTTTAAGTAAATCCCCTGGGGGAAGGGGAGCAGGGTCAGTTTAAGGGTTAAACAAGGTTATTGTTTAACCTTAATGGAAGCCTCTTGCTAAATAGGTCCTTACAGGTGTGATCTGGTATCTGTTCTCTTCCTAACAATGTTCACATTTGCCTATTGGTATCCATCCCTCTCTGTCACAGGTCACTTGCTCCAGGCTACCTGATCAGGGTGAATTTTAGTGCTCTTGTTTGGAATGCTGGTAAGAAGGTCTGTGGATCCCTCTGGATATTAGTCACAAAAATCTGGTCTCGATTGTAGCTGGCAGCTCTGTTATTGCCGGGATAGCATCCAGTTTTAGGATAAAGTCGACACTGAGGATGCTAAAGCAGAAAGATGTAAGGGAATTGAGGCCTTTTTTTTTTTTTTTTAAAGATTTTATTTATTTATTTGAGAGAGAGACAGTGAGAGATAGCATGAGCAAGGAGAAGGTCAAAGGGAGAAGCAGACTCCCCATGGAGCTGGGAGCCCGATGCGGGACTCGATCCCCGGACTCCGGGATCATGACCTGAGCTGAAGGCAGTCATCCAACCAACTGAGCCACCCAGGCGTCCCGGGAATTGAGTCCTTGAAGGTATTCGCCCAATTACTGGATCAACTTTACCTCTGGATGGTTTAGTTAAGTGAGAAAATAAATCCTCTTTTTGTTTGAAGCCAGTTTGCATTGGATTTTCTGGCTTTTTTCCAGCGGAAAGTCTTACCTAATGTGTTCATAAATCAACGGAAAAAACAGTAAATGGCCATACATAATCAGGTGCTAGATATACTGAAGACAAACCACCAGCAGCGTTAGTTAACATTACTGGAGAACTTGACAGAAATGCAAATTTTCAGCCTCGTGTCCCAGATTGACTGCCTCTGTGTGTCTGTGGGCGGCGCCCAGTAACCTTTGTTTTAACTGGCCTTGCAGGGGACTCTGTTGCTGGCTAAAGTTTGAAAAATTACCCTGGAAGTTTAAAATGGAAGAGAAGACTTCACGGGGAAGGTGCGCTGAACTAAATCCAGGAGCAAGACGGACTTTTGAAAAGAAGACTTCTGAACCAGAATGAGTAAAAGCACACAGGTGGGAATGGATGTTATTTACGGGGCATTATCTGGGTAATTGTGACTCATAAAATAGTGAAAGATTAAAGGATTCAAACTGCATGGATCTTAGGGTAGCAGAGAGTTGGTGGCTGAGATTAAATTTTTTTTTTTTTTAAAGATTTTATTTATTGGGGCGCCTGGGTGGCTCAGTGGGTTAGGCCGCTGCCTTCGGCTCGGGTCGTGATCTCGGGGTCCTGGGATCGAGTCCCACGTCGGGCTCTCTGCTTGGCAGGGAGCCTGCTTCCCTCTCTCTCTCTCTCTCTCTCCCTCTCTCTGCCTGCCTCTCTGTCTACTTGTGTTCTCTGAAAAATAAATAAATAAAATCTTTTTTTTTTTAAGATTTTATTTATTTATTTGACAGATCACAAGTAGGCAGAGAGGCAGACAGAGAGAGGTGGAGGCAGGCTCCCTGTGGAGCAGAGAGCCCAATGCGGGGCTCGATCCCAGGACCCTGGGATCATGACCTGAGCCGAAGGCAGAGGTTTAACCCACTGAGCCACCCAGGCACCCCTGAGATTGATTGTCTTTTTGTCCTGTTACTCTCATTTTTTCTGATCCCATCGAAAATCTGGACAAGAGAATGCACCATTGGCTTTCTTCATTGGTGGCAACGCATGTCGAGACCTACCCGTGTACAGGATAGCCCTAGAATATTAAGAGCCTCAAGTCACAGGAGGAGAATGGTCTAGTCCTACGGGTATCTGTGTCAGGTAGACAAAGCAGCCTCACTCCTGGACCTCAAAAATTCGAAGAGAGTTACTTTTATTGTGTTGAAATCTAACACTAGCTGGGCCACGCCAGCAGGAAGAATGTAACCTGCTCTGGCTGTCTGAGATATTGAGTGGAGTTCCTGGTCTCCTTTCTCCTTTCGTTCCACATTGCGTGGGAGAAGTTCCCGCCTTAAACACCGATGTCACGGCCAAGGTTGTACATCACCCGCCCACCCCGCCTGCTCTGTTTGATAATGTGTGCTGCTTGGATGGAACTGTTTACATTCCAACCCTTCTCCCTAAAGCGCTATCAGCCATGCATAATGATGCAGCCTGTGGAGTTATGGAATGGGAGCTGACTTTGGCTGAGAGAGAGAGGGCTGGAAAATGAGAGACAAGCATTTTAAAGCACCCAGGCTAATGACTACAGCAAACTGAACGCCAGACCTTAAGTCTAACTTTTTCCAAACTTGTCTAGACCCGAGTTTATGGTGGTACTGGGTGGGTGTGTAAGTGACAGTGGGGTTGAGGGAGGAGAGGCAGGGTTTTATTTTAACCTAAAGATGCAAATAACTTTTCCTTATTGACAGCCAGCTTTTTGCTAAGGAGCGCCGCTGGATGGTGAAGAAGCATTTCTAAAGCAGAGGCACCGTATTTAGTCATTATTTAATTAGTCTTGATAATGGGGCTTCATTTTAGAGAGAATTTAATTTAATGGTCTTAATATTGAATGACCTTGGTGTGGTAAAGACACTTGTGTGTGTGTGTGTGTGTGTGTGTGTGTAAAATGCAAATAATGGAAGTGGCTTTGGAACTGGGCCAAAAACAACTTAGCACCGGGCTAAGGTTACTTTAAATCTGCTTGCTTTGCAGGTCAGATTGAAGGATGCCTGAGACAAGCAATAAATTCTTCCCCTCTGCTGCTTTGGGAGGACAAATCAGCCAATGAATCACCGCCTGTTTGTTCAGATAGACTGACCCATCATTTGACTTGCTTTGAGCATCCAAAGCTTAATTTTTTCCTTTCTTGGGGGATCAGGGAGTGATTGTGGGAAGCACATGTTCAAATCATGGGCCACTAGTGAGTTGCAGGGCTCGAGGACAGTGATTTTGATCTCACACTGCTTGGAGGAGCAACTAGATGCTGAGTCCGTTTACTCTCTGATGAGGACAATTTCTGCAGGCCCAATGGTTTCCATGGGCACAGACAGGTGGAGACTGGGATTTCCAGTGCTTACTTTGGGAGAGGTGGTGCTTTGATAACCTTAACGCAGAACTGATCATTGTTGCACTTTTATCCAGGTTCTTCTAAGGGCCTTGGGCCTTGAGGCTTTGACTGTTTTGGAGATGAATATGTATATGGCTTCCCTTCCTTACTCTGGAGGTTTCAAGCTCTGCTATGTTTCTCATGGACCCTTTTAAATGCTGCACTTCTAGGTTCATTTTCAACCATGAAATGCACTACTGGCCTTCAGTGTGAGTTGTTTGAAGCTAAAGGAAGATACATAGTCTGACAAACCCTGCCTCACCTTTGATGGAAGTATTTAACAAGAGACAAGGCCCCGCTACAGCCAACATACTCAAGAGACCGCTGACAGGTATGTCTGGCACATCCAAGTGTTAGACATGGTGGTGGCAGTGAAGACACTGAGACGCTGAACATCTAGATTAGGTCTGTTTACAACTGGTTTACTGACTTTGTTCTTTGGGGGAAAGAAAGATTTCCTCTCCTCTCTCAAGAGTCTCCTGGCTGGTCTAAGAATCGAGTTGACATGAGACAGATTAACAGGAGAAAATCAGATTTAATTTTGTAGCCACCAGAAATCTACATAAACACGGGATTCTTAAGGCAGCCTGCGTGTGTCAGCCTGAACAAAGAAGGGGACAGGGGTCTGGGCTTCAAAGGGAAGGAAAGCCCTTCACACGAAGATGAAAAATTGGAAATATTTGGTAAACAAATGATTGCCAGATCACACAGAAACCATGGAACCTAAGAGAAGAATTTTAAGATTTTATTTATTTTTTTTGACAGAGATCACAAGTAGCTAGAGAGAGAGAGGGAAGCAGGCTGATGTGGGGCTCAATCCCAGGACCCTGGGATCATGACCTGAGCCGAACGAAGGCAGAGGCTTAACCCACTGAACCACCCAGACGCCCCAAGAGAACCATTTTAACAAGCAGGTTTTCTTTGGTGCCTTCCTCTCTCCAACCCCCAGTTCCTGTTCTAATTTGTGTGATTGCTGTCTTCCTGGAGCCGGCCTCTATGCAGGTTCTCTTTAGGCAGCTTGGGGGCGAGGTCACGGTTTCTTCTTGAGTCTTTAAGGCTTCGATTGTTTTCAGCTCAAAATAATCTGCATGCCAAAGGGGCACATCTTCAGGTGACTCTTTCTGAACCTTGACATTATTATTTCTTTCCCGAAATTTACTGGTATTTTTTGTTCTTGTTGCTTTCTCTCTTGGTGAGTATGAAGTGCTCTTAGACTGTGGTTCTGCCTCTATATTTAAGAGTGTGCCTTTTGGTAAGGCTTACCCTCAGTCTCAGTTAGCTCGACTGTAGAATGGAGATAACAACTTGACCTTCTTTATTTATAGAGTTATTGTAAGTGTCGCTAAAGCTTGGTACTGGACATGTCTGGGCACATCTGGAAGGACTATGAGATTTGCCAGGAGACAGTTGTTATAAAGGACCACAGGGGCTCTTGGAAAGGAACCAAGCAAAAAAGGACTCAGGCACATGAACTTACACAGGAGTAGTGTCTTGATAATCAGAGTCCAAAGCAAAATGATAGTTGGAGCCCTTGAGTCTAAGGAACAGATCAGAACAGCATATATTGGCTGATGAAAATTGCCTTTAGGAAGAATAACTGTAGAGCTGTGGCAAGAGCAAATGACAGGCCCTGGAGGACTGGGCTCCGGGGTCCTAATGATCCGGAGAGAGGCCATGTCTGTTACTTATTCCTGGACTATGAGGTTTAGTCTGAGTCATGGATTTACTCTTCAATAGATCGATGGTAATTCAGACACCTTGATACAAACAAGGTGGGGTGAAAAGAAACTGACAGATGTGTACAAGTTCCTAAGGTAAATGGATTTCTGTTAGTTCACTTCTTTCCCAGAGTGTTCAGGGGTAGGGACAGAATGGGGACTGGCCAAGTGACACTCATTGATTGTGGGGTAGAGAGAGATGGAGCCAACAAGGAATCCACTTGTCTTTAGCTCTCCTCTGTGCTGTGTTCATTTTATTTTGTTATTTTATTTTTATTTATATTTTTAGAGCATCTTTTTTTTTTTTCTTTAAGATTTTGTTTATTTGACAGACAGAGATCACAAGTAGACAGAGAGGCAGGCGGCGGGCGGGGGTGGGTGGCGGAAGCAGGCTCCCTGCTGAGCAGAGAGCCAGATGTGGGGCTCGATCCCAGGACCCTGAAATCCTGACAGAAGCTGAAGGCAGAGGCTCAACCCACTGAGCCACCCGGGTGCCCCTAGAGCATCTTTTTTTTTAAGTTTGCTTATTTATTTTTAATAATCTCTACACCCAGCTTGGGGCTCGAGCCTGTGACCCCGAGATCAGGAGTCGCACGCTCTGTGACTGGGCCAGCCAGGTGCTCGTTGTGTTCCTCCTCCCTCCATTTCCAACCCTTTATTGGGGCTCTGTCAGCCGCCCCCCTGCCACCAACCTCGTGTTCTTTATAGAATCATCCACGTGAGCAAGGAGCTCACTAGATTGATTTGCAGGCTGAGACCTGAAGGCCTTGAACCAGAATGACCCAGGAGCATGCAGTGGTGAGGCCCAGCGGTTTTAAGCTTTAACTTTAAGCTTGTCACATGGTGGGGCTGGGAAGTTTACCTAATCACCTTGGGGTCCCCAGTGCGGCGTATGCCATGTGGGCAGGAATTTCTTTGTGGCAAAGAAGTCGGCTGTTGCTCTCAGGATAACTGAGGTACTTGAAAACAGGCTTCTGCTTCACAGGGTAAGATGATTGTAAGGAAAAAGAAAAAAAAGGAAAAAAAAAAAGATGATTGTAAGGAGGCAGGTAGGTATTAACCTGATCAGGAGGAGCGTATAGAAAGGTTGACCATACATCACAGTCTGCTGGGGATAAACTCAATACGCGCCTGTCGTTCTGGTATAATTATTAAGATCATTTCTTTTTCTTTTTTTTAATTCCCCAAATTCTTCCCGTTTGAATGGTAAAGTGTATGGCAGGGAGCTAGGGCGAAGTTGTTTTGTCCTTTTGAATTCCTGTGCTGCCCTGCTGGCTGGCCCTCCAAAGGGCAATTACTTCGCTTTTCCTGGGGCATCTGAAGATCGTTTCTTCCCTTCTGTTAGGTCCTCCTTCTTCCATCTGCTGCCTTATCCTCTTTCCTTTTCCTATCCCGGGCTCTTGGGAAATTCCTTATGCTTGTGGTTCTTTTTTGACCTTGGGGATTCTGTAGCCCGAGTCTGGCTTTGTACCAAACTGCTGGGGCGCTGGAGCTCGATTCATTTTTGGCCTTTTGCCATTTTTTAATTTGGTGGCAAATGTACAGATGGGAGGAATCACCTCCCTGTTCCATTGGGGGGTTAGTCCTGCCCATCAGTTATGTGGTGTTTCTCAGGTCAAGGCTTTGTGAAATAGTACGTTCCTGGCCTCAGGGATGGTTAACCTTCAGTACAGCAAATGCTGATAGCAGTTTTTCTCAAAACAGTGTGTGCCACTGTCCCTCAAGGAAATGTAGAAAAATAAAAATAGAAAATAAAGGTTACTCGGAGAACATTAGGAAAGCGTCATCATCCTACCTGAACTTCTCTTGACGAAGCTCAGTTAGCTAACGTCAGGTTTTGGCCTGCTCACGCTCTTCCAGCAGAGGACAGTGAAACCAGTGGTATTATGAATCCTGTAGATTTCCTGTTCTCCTTCTTATTCAGTTTTTATATCTCTAGGCTGTGCAGACGGTTAAACACAGGAGCAGATTTATAGGTTTTTCAGGGCACGGATGTCATCTGGGGATAACGTTCTTCACTTATGCATCATGTATGAAAACCAGAATCAGACGCAAATCACAGAGAAATGCAGTTAATGTTTTATGAGTTCATAAATCCAGAGCTGTGACTAATGCTGGGACCTCCAACGGAAACCTCCAGCCTTATAATTCAGCAGCTCCAAGGATTAATTTTATCACCCAGAGCTTGGGCCGGGAGCTAAAATACATCCACATGCAAATCCAGACCACGGAGGACACCTGAACACATTTGTGCATGGAGATTTGTGAATGTGCGCTGGGGAAACAGCCTCCTACGCCTTTGGAGTTGTAGCTTGCTAATTGCACTTACAGTGTGCAGTTCCCAGGACAGTAGACGTTCTGTTTTAAATCAATCCTCGGTGTTTAATTATAGGAGGACTAGTCCTGTCACATTTAATTGTGATTGAGCCACTGTCTCATGTGATTATGTAAACTTGTGTCCCCATTTTAGAGATGAGAAAACTGAGGTCAGGCCGCGTGAAATTGCTTAAGGTCATGAAGCCACAAAGTTGTAGCATTGGGCTTTCCGAGCCCATGGCCAATTCTCCTCCTTGTAAGATCACACTGTAACTAGAACTCAGTTATGTTATAAAACTCATGTTATAAATTCATGTTATAAAACTCATCCATCTGTATTTGCTCCTGTATACATATGGGCTTCATGGATCGTGACGGACAATACCTAGCAAGATACAGGGATGAGGATGGTTGTGGTAGGATGTCGCTGGGTGACATATGTTGTGTTCACTAGGAAAGAATTCGGTTAGAAGTGGAGCTTCCTGTCAACTACGCATCGATGCTAGGGGAAGAATTTAGGCCCCTGTTTTGTATCTAATGGTCCATGTGGTATAACCGCAGTGGATTCCTGGCAGTCAAAGCTGACCTTTTTGTGGGAGCAGAGTTGACCACCGTTATGGCGTGTGTGAGTTTATCTTTTATTTATTTTTTTAAAGATTTTATTTATTTATTTGACACAGAGAGAGAGATCACAAGTAGACAGAGAGGCAGGCAGAGGGGGAGGGGGAAGCAGGCTCCCTGCTGATCAGAGAGAGCCTGATGTGGGGCTCGATCCCAGGACCCTGAGATCATGACCTGAGCCAAAGGCAGAGGCTTAACCCACTGAGCCACCCAGGCGCCCCTGGCGTGTGTGAGTTTAAAGGGATTAGGGAGCCTGGGTTCTCATCAACAACAGTGAACGCTCATTCTTGATTTAATTTTATTTCTACTGAGATTTTTTTTTTTTAACATTTTATTTTTAAATAACTCTAGACCACAGGAAATTATAAAAGTAGTAGTGTCCCATGTACTCGTCACTCTTTCTCTGAAGTTCATAGCTCATATAAAGTATGTTACAATATCAAAACCAGGAACTTGGCATTGGTATAATAGTGGTAACTGGACTCCAAGCCTTATTCAAATTTTGGTAGTTTTTACATACGTGTGTGTATGTGTGTGTGTAGTTCTATGACATTTTATCTCTAGGTTGGTTCTTTTAATTTATGGCTGTCATCCCTCTTGCAGTACAAACTCCACCAACATGGAGAGGTGGTGCGTTGTGACAGAAAGAACGTGGGCTTTGGAGCATGACATGCTTGAGTAGAAATCCTAATTCTGCTATTTTTAAATTGTGTGACTGTGATTTTGGACAAATCCTTTCATCTCTGTGGGCCTCAGTTTTCCTCTCAGTGAAATGGAGACAATAGTTCCTAATTCTCATGGCTTTTGTGAGGATTTCATGGGATTAAAAAAAAAAAAGGGTAATGTATGTAAGGTACGTGGCCCAGCAAATGTTTCCCTTCCTTATTTCTTCTTCCTTGAGTGAGGTAGCACTTTTAAGCTGTTCTCAGTTCTGTATACGTCTGATTTTTTTCCTGAGAAGTGCAGGTTTTAATGGGAAGAGGTGAGAAATGCATGAAAGTATTGCGAGGAGTGACACCCATGAAAGGTTTCACCCATGTTATAATTTTGCCTGGTGCTAATCCTGTTCCAGGAGTTCTGTGGGTTGTTTCTGTATAACACGAATGTTTATAATATTCCTACCCCTATACTTCTGTATCTGTCATAGATTAATCTAAAATATTTATGGGGGATGCCTGGGTGGCTCAGTCAGTTAAGCATCTGCCTTTGGCTCAGGTCATGATCCAGGACCCTGGGATCGAATCTCACATCCAGCTTCTTGTTTGTCAGTGAGTCTGCTTCTCCCTCTCCTTCCTGTCATGTTCTCTCTCACTATCTCTCTCTCTCTCTAATAAATAAATTAAATCTCAAAAACAAAATATTTAAGGGGCTCCTGGGTGGCTGAGTCAATTCAGTTGCTGACTCTTGATCTCAGCTCAGGTCTTGATCTCAGGGTCATGAGTTCAAGCCCTCCATGGAACTACACACAGGGTGTGCAGACTCCTTAAAAAAATCTTAAAAAAAATTAAAATATTTAATAAACATCATAGTCATTATTGCATTTGTCTTATCCAGAAATTCTCTTAACCATTCTTTTTTTTTTTTAAATTTTATTTATTTATTTATTTCACAGAGAGAGAGACAGCAAGAGAGAGAGAGAGCATGCGCACAAGCAGTGGGGAGCAGCAGAGGGAGAGGGAGAAGCAGGCTCTCCACTGATCAGGGAGCCTGATGTGGGTCTCCATCCCAGGACCCTAAGATTATGATCTGAGACGAAAGCAGACGCTTAATGACTGAGCCATCCAGGTGTTCCTACTCTTAACCAGTCTTACCTTGAATTCAGAGTCACTGTGCTAAGGGGAAGTCTTGAGGGAATGATGGTGTAAAAGTTCTACTTTTCTATTGTTTTGATTATTAAACAATTAACCGCTAAAGGATGTGAAGGCTAACCTGGTATACAGTAGGGGTGTTTCTATCGCTTTCTTTCTTGGGTGGAGGGGATGAGCACAAAGATGGAGAGACCTCTAGGACTGGGAGCCCCATTTTTTTTTTTAAAGATTTTATTTATTTATTTGACAGAGATCACATGTAGGCAGAGGCCGGCAGAGAGAGAGAGAGAGAGAGAGAGAGAGAGAGAGAGAGAGAAGGAAGCAGGCTCTCCACTGAGCAGAGAGCCCGATGCGGGGCTCGATCCCAGGACCTTGAGATCATGACCTGAGCCGAAGGCAGAGGCTTTAACCCACTGAGCCACCCAGGCGCCCCTAATTTTTTTTTCTTGTCTTAAGGTGAAGTTTATATTGTTGGATTAAGACTTTTCTTCTAAGTTTAGTCATTCAGTGCCATACATTTCATTCTAAACACTGCTTTGGCTGCATCCCACAAATTTTGATAGGCATGCTTTTGTTTTATGAGTTATTCAGAAGTTTGTTGTTTAATATCCAAATGTTTGAGGATTTCCTTGATTTTTTTTTTAAAGACTCTATTTATTTATTTGAGAGAGAGAGAGAATGAGAGAGAACATGAGAGAGGTCAGCTGGAGAAGCAGACTCCCTGCTGAGCAGGGAGTCCGTTGTGGGACTCCATCCTGGGACTCCAGGATCATGACCTGAACCGAAGGCAGTCGCTTAACCAACTGAGCCACCCAGGTGCCCCTCCTTGATTTTTTTTTTTTTTTTTTTTAAGTTTTTTTTTTTTTTTTTAAAAGAGAGAGATCACAAGTAGACGGAGAGGCAGGCAGAGAGAGAGAGAGAGAGAGAGGGAAGCAGGCTCCCTGCTGAGCAGAGAGCCCGATGCGGGACTCGATCCCAGGACCCTGAGATCATGACCTGAGCCGAAGGCAGCGGCTTAACCCACTGAGCCACCCAGGCGCCCCCTCCTTGATTTTTTTTGGTATTAGTTCTACTTTAGTAACTTTTCAGTCTGAAAATATGCTATAAATGATTTCAATTAAAAAAAATGGAAGATTATTTTTTGATCCAAAATATAGCCTATTTTGATGAATGTTCCACAGGCAGTTTTGTGTTTGTTGAGTAGGAGTGTTTAAGGGTGAGCAAATTTTCAATTTATTTATTTATTTATTTATTTTTAAAGATTTTATTTATTTACTTGAGATAGAGAGCACGCAGGAGCTAGGGTGGCAGAGGGAGAAGCAGGCTTCCCACTGAGCAGGGAGCCCAATGTGGGGCTCCATCCCAGGACCTGGAGATCATGCCCTGAGCTGAAAGTAGACATTTACCAGACTGAGCCACCCAGGCGCCCCTAATTTAGTTTTTAAAGATTTTAGTTTTAAGCAATCTCTACACCCAACGTTGGGCGCGAACTCACAACCCAAAGATCAAGAGCCACATGCTCTACTAGGCCTGGCAGGCACCCCACAAATTTTCAGTTTTATTTATTTATTTATTTATTTAAGATTTTATTTATTTATTTGACAGACAGAGATCACAAGTAAGCAGAGAGGCAGGCGGAGGGATAGGAGGAAGCAGGCTCCCCGCTGAGCAGAGAGCCCGATGCAGGGCTCCATCCCTGGACCCTGGGATCATGACCCGAGCTGAAGGCAGAGGCTTTAATCCACTGAGCCACCCAGG
The DNA here is from genome assembly GCF_002288905.1 of Enhydra lutris kenyoni. NCBI lineage: Eukaryota > Metazoa > Chordata > Mammalia > Carnivora > Mustelidae > Enhydra > Enhydra lutris. Next base: position 4,170,708 of record NW_019154137.1, read on the forward strand.
TGCCCCAAATTTTCAGTTTTAAAAGATAATTCCAGGGGCGACTGGTGGCTCAGTGGGTTTAAGCCTCTGCCTTCGGCTCGGGTCATGATCCCAGGGTCCTGGGATCGAGCCCTGCATCGGGCTCTCTGCTCAGCAGGGATCCTGCTTCCTCCTATCCCTCCCCCTGCCTCTCTGCCTACTTGTGATCTCTGTCTGTCAAATAAATAAATAAAATCTTCTTAAAAAAAATAGTATCTCATTGTGGTTTTACTTTACATTTCTCTGCTTCCTAGTGGAGTTAAGAATCTTTTCTTCTGTTTGCTAAAAACTTATGCCTCCTCTTCTGTGAAATACTTGTTTATGAGCTTTCATATTGATTTGTAGGACTTGTGTATATTTCATGTATATTCTTTCTTTATGTAATATAAGATTATTTTTATATGTATTCTTCCATTGTCCAGGTTTCCTTATGGTGTCTTTTAATGGAAAAAAATTCTTAGTTTTAATATCCAATTTTATGATTAGTAGTTTATTTTACCACAAGTTTTTAATGGGCCTCTTAATATAATTCTAAATTTAATGACATTTTGGTGCTTGAGTTAGGCCAATGATTCTTTTTTTTTTAAGCTTAAGAAGTATACAGCATGATGGTTTGATTTATATATATTGTGAAACGATTACTACAATAAGTTTAGTTAACATCCATCAGCTCATGTAGATACAATAAAAAGAAAAGAAATTCTTTTTGTGATGAGAAGTCTTAGTGATTACTTCCTCAGCATCTCTCCTATGTATCATACAGCAGTGTGTTAACTATAATCATGTTGGACATGATACCCCTAGTATTTATTTATCTTATAACTGCAACCTTTTGTCTACCTTTCTCCAATTCCCTTCCACTCCCCAAATTTATTATTTTTTATTTATTTATTTTTTAAGATTTTATTTATTTGACAGAGAGAGAGAGAGAGAGAGAGAGATCACATGTAGGCAAAGCAGCAGGCAGAGAGGGAGAAACAGGCTCTCTGCTGAGCAGAGAGCCCAATGTGGGGCTTGATCCTGGGACCCTGGGATCATGACCTGAGCTGAAGGCAGAGGCTTAACTGACTGAGCCCCCCAGGTGCCCCAACCCCCCAAATTTATGATTAAGTACTCTTTGTGTTTCTCTCTCTCTCTCTCTTTTTTATGTTTTTTGTTTTTGTTTTGTTTTTTGGATCTTTTTGTTGATCTTGATTCTTTTCTTTGATGCTGTTTTCCTCAGATGTCTGGCTTTTATTAGCTATCCTTTCAGATCTATGGGTAAAGGATTGCATTAGTTAGTATACGTAAGTTTTCCCCCTTTGTTGTATAGATTTGTTTTATCAATAAACGTTTTGAAAGGAATGGCTGGCTGAATTCTGTGTAAGTGTGTGTGGAGTGTTGATGTGCAGAGCTTTCTTTCTTTCTTTTTTTTTTTTTTTTAAGATTTTATTTATTTATTTAACAGACAGAGATCACAAGTAGGCAGAGAGGCAGGCAGAGAGGCAGGCAGAGAGAGAGGGGGAAGTAGGCTACCTGCTAAGCAGAGAGCCTGATGATGCAGGGCTCGATCCCAAGACCCTGGGATCATGACCCGAGCCGAAGGCAGAGGCTTAAACCCACTGAGCCACCCAGGCGCCCCTGGGCAGAGCTTTCTAGAGCATTTGGGGCCAGGGATCAGGTGGGTACATTCACAGTGGCTACCTGTATTTGCCAAAGTGAGGAGAGATTTACTGGAAGTGTGGGTAAAGTGATATAATGTAGATTATTCCTGAGTAGAAACAGTTTTCTTTTATTCACCTTTATTTACCATTCCTTCATCAACTGTATTACTTCATGCTCTGGGCAATTTTGCTGACAGGTACCAACATCCATATTAGAAGTGATTCCTACATTGACTACTTTTTAAAAGAGAGGATCTTTGGGCTTTTCTAAGACGGTGGTTCTCCTAGTGTGCTCCCCAGCCCAGTATCTTCAGCATCACCTGAAAACTTGGTGGAAGTACAGATTCTCAGGCCCCATCCCAGACACACTGACTAAAGAATTTGGAAGATGAATCCCAGAAATCTGTTTTAACAACTTCTCCAGGTGATTCTGATACACTTAAGTTTGAAAACCACTGTCCTAGGAGCAAAAGCCACTGCTGTCAGTTGTTCTTCTTATGTCTTGGTGGGGGGGCAGGGGTTGGAATCTCTGGTCCAGGTGTTTGGAATGAAATTTATTAAATGAAATAAACTGGTGAATGCTCCTTGACCAAAATCTCTGCGTTTGGTTTCATTTGCTCCTGATTAAATCCTTACTTGTGGCTCTTTTTAGAAGAACAATACTTACTTTTGCTGTCTAGGAGTGGGGTTTCATCTACTCTGGTTATTCACTAATCCCTTTTGCTTTTTTAAAAATTTTTTTTAATATTTTATTTATTTATTTGATAGACAGAGATCACAAGTAGGCAGAGAGGCAGGCAGAGAGAGAGAGGAGGAAGCAGGCTCCCCGCCGAGCAGAGAGCCCGATGCGGGGCTCGATCCCAGGACCCTGGGATCATGACCTGAGCCGAAGGCAGAGGCTTTAACCCACTGAGCCACCCAGGCGCTCCTTTTTTTAAAAATTTAATCACGGAGCCCAATGTAGGGCTTGAATTCACAGCCCTGAGATCAAGACCTGAGCCAAGACCAAGAGTCAGATGTCTAACTGACTGAGCCACCCAGGCACCCCCCCCCCCATTTTCTTTTACTTTACAGAAATTCTTTATAAAGATTGTCAGTGATACCCTTTCTGTTAAAAACTTCTTTCACGGGCACGTGGGTGGCTTGGTCCATTAAGCAGCTGCCTTTGGCTCCAGTCATGATCCCAGGGTCCTGGGATGGAGCTCCGTATCAGGCTCCTTGCTCATCTGGGAGCCTGCTTCTCCCTTGCCTGCCGTTCTCCCTGCTTGTGCTTGCTCTCTGTGTCGCTCCCTCACTCTGTGTCGCATAAGTAAAATCTTAAAAAAAAAAAAAAATTCTTTCAGACTTCTATGGTAGGGGAGGGGAAATATTTGTTTCTATGAAAAAATATCATTTAAATTAAATTCTTTCTAACGAAGGGTCCATTAGGAAATCAAATTGGCTTTTTGACTCTTCTTGATTTATTATGAAGAATTGTGTAAACTCATAGCCCTAGGTAATTATTAAACATTAGAACTATGGAACTTTAGAAGTCATCTCGTCCTGTAGACCCACTTTAGGGGGAATCAAGAGTTAGAAAGGGGAAGTAGCTTGCCCCGGTTCAGACAGCAAGTTATTTTAGAGCTGAGGCTAACACCTAGAGTGCATTGCTGATTCTATGTTTCTGGAGGTAATGCAGAAGGACCAGAAGCAGAAGGACACTTTTCTGGCCTGAGTAGTTAACTCAGGGAGAACTCCATTTTTGAACTTTATTTCTTGGAATAGAGTATCTCCTACATTTACACGGTCCAGCTTTCAGAAAATTGGGCTGTTAGAAGTCACAGAGGGAATTAGCAGCTGTTATAAGAAAAAGCAAAAGGATTGTTGCCAGACTTCTTAAATCTTGGCATATTTGAGAAAATGTCCAATATGTTACATATGCTCATTCACGTGTGTAAACCTTTGGCTATAGTGCTTTGTCAATATAAATATGTTCTGCATTATAAGTTGGTCTGAGTGCTGGATTGCATGTTTATTAGTCCCTGAGAACCCCTGTTCCGCTAGTTCTTTTCGCTTCATTTCTCCTGCTCTTTTGCTCTTTTCTTTGCTTTCTGCATAAAGAGGGAAGAAAGGGAGTGGGGAACTCTGGCAGAGCTGTCAAGAATTTCATTCTCTTCCTTCTTCCAAACCCTGCCCTCCCTTCCATCCTTAGTGACAATTACTTTCTGATCTCAACCTTGTCCAGAGGTTTACGTACAAACCATATAAGCCATGCTTCAGCAGAGTGGAAAAGTAAGTCCTATTTTTAGAACTGGGAAAGTACCAAAAAGTGGGTAGAGGCCCCTGTGAGGAAGTCCACTGTCACTCTCGAAGCTGGGTAGGCACAGACTCTTGTCCTATAGAAACAGTCAGTAAACCCAAGCGCACATATGAATACAGACATCAGTCAGATTGATTTCGTTACTCACATTTTTAGCACAATCAACTTCTCTGAGGAATTGTGAGAGGCAAATAGAAGCCATGTTTACTTTGTAAGTGGCCTCCTCATAGAGCTTTTTGCTCTGGGTCAGAGTCTTACCCCAGCTGGTGAGTCAAGGGGCGTGCTGAAGCAGCAGAAACAAACCAGTGAGGAAAGGGAAAAAAAGCTAGGACTTAATGGCCATAGAAAGGTAGTGAAATATTTGCTCAATGGGCCTATGGGCAATAAATAAATTGGAGGATAAAATACCAATTGTTCATCATTCCTTGGCTTTAGGCAGTAGTTTTCCAAACCTGTTTTAAAGTGGATAACGTGATTTGTCAAATGATAACTTTTCTGGAATCCTAATGTAAAATGAAGGAAAAAAAACACCTGAGATGAAAACGCAGCCAGTGTGGTTGAAGCATCTCCACAGGGCACAACTGGGGATGGGTTAAGGCATTCAAGACTCCTTTGAAATGTAGTAATAGCACCTGGGAGGTATAACCTATTAAGCTATAGTATAACAACAGTTTGGGAAAACATGAAATAAATCACTTCTGGAATACTGTATTAATGTCTGGGAGTTATACTTTAAGAAGGGTAGAGAAAACCTGATATTCTTTGAGTAGGATTTCCAGTGTTCAGTGTTTCTTGGTGGAACTAGGTTTTGGAATCAGAGGTCTTTGTTATGCCCCAATAACGGGTCCGTGATTAAAGGAGCGAGACTGGGGCGCCTGGGTGGCTCAGTGGTTTAAGCCGCTGCCTTCGGCTCAGGTCATGATCTCAGGGTCCTGGGATCGAGTCCCACATCGGGCTCTCTGCTCAGCATGGAGCCTGCTTCCCTCCCTCTCTCTGCCTGCCTCTCTGTCTACTTGTGATCTCTCTCTGTCAAATAAATAAATAAAATCTTTAAAAAAAAAAAATAAAGGAGCGAGACTGATATAAAGCGAAGGTCAAGCAAAGCTTTATTTCGCGCCAAGCATCAATAATCTAACGGAACGTTCGGGGACGCACCTCTTACAAGAGAGGGCGACCCTTCTCTGGTTCACAGACTAGCTTTTAAGGGCAAAGGCCATGCGGTCGCGCCTGGCCACGCACAGGTGACCAATGAGATTGTAACACACACAGGAAACTCCAGTGATGCTAGGTGACCAATTGAGTTACAATTTACCCTAGTAGACATTTGACCCAGCCTATCACCTTGGTTGGGATTGTTGCCCAAAAGGCGGGGCCCATACTCCTTGGTAACTAGGGAGACAGTATGCATCCCCCCACTGATCGGATGTCTCCACCTGGCCAGACCCACCCTTGTATTTGAGCTTTGTTACCTGGAGCTGGTTTCCGGGACTTGTTTTTAAGTGAATCCCCTGGGGGAAGGGGAGCAGGGACAGTTTAACTTTAATGAAAGCCTCTTGTTAAATAGATCCTTACAGTCTTAAATTCAAGTTTTCCCTCTGCCATTTAGTACCTGTGTGACTGTGGGCAGTTCATCCCTCTGATGCATAATTTCCTTTTCTGTGAGGTGGAACAGATTGTGTCACCCCCCCAAATACGCATCTTTGGCATAAGGATGATTTTGACCTGATTACTTGTTACATTTTTTTAAAGTAAACTCTACCCTCAGCATGGGGCTCGAACTCACAACCCTGAGATCAAGTCTTGTCCTGTGCCCTACGGACTGAGCCAGCCAGGCACCCGTCCAGAGCTGATTATTATTATTTTTCATTATTCATTCATTCATTCATTCATTCCTTTATGTATTTCATTCCCAATGGTCTTTAAAAAAAAAAACAACAACAACATATAATGTGTTATTCGTTTCAGGGTACAGGACTGTGAATTATCAGTCACAGGAGAATGTCTTCAGACTAAGTAGAAGGTACCCTTTTAGGTGTATTTACATTTACAAGGGAAATTTTCATTTGGGATGAGTCCGTCTCTAGAAACTCCCATTAATGGAGGAGCCAAGGACTCACATCTACATAACAACCATACCCTGAGGTTTACAGTGGGTTGCCAGGTGGCCCCGCCTCACCGGCTCCCCACCCCCTAAACATCTTCTTATGTTTTTAACTGGAGGTGGTATTTAAGGTGGCTAATGGCCTGGGCCATTTTGGGGAGTTACTCAGTTTTCCTGGGTCTCCTATGTGTTTGGGAAGTTTATTTGCTATTAAACCTTTGTTTTTTTCCAGTTCATTCATCTTCTCTTACACGGGGTTTCGGGGTGTCTGAAGCAGAAACCTAGAAGGGTGAAAGGAAAATCATTTTCCCTCCTCTTCATCTGCTTTGTGCCCCTTGAGGCTGGTCTTCAGGGACCGCTTTAAGGACTCCCCTTCCCTCTGGCTTTTGATTGGTTTCAGTCAAAGGGTGGTACCGACCGACCGGAAGCTGGAGAGTGGAAGAAAAGAGAGAATGGGACTATTATTCCAGACTTTCTTCCAGTGGTAGTTTCGAATTGGCTTTGTTCCTCTACTGAATTCCTCAGCTCCTGTCTGGTAGCTTTTCCCTGAAGTTCTCTGCATGTTCTGGTTCCTCTTCCCTCCCCTGCCCTTTCAGGTAAGTGTGGTGTTAAATTAGGATCCTGGTCTCTCTTCCTGGCCCTGGAATGCTTCCCTTTGCTTTGTTGATTTTCCTTAATTTTTCCTACAACATTAGAAATAGTCCTTTTATTAAATTGTCCTTTGAGTGTGCCATCTATTTCCTGAGGGGGGACTCTGATAAATTCAGTATTAAAGACATTACCCCATTATTGAAATGCGTTTGCGTCTTTGGGTGTGTTGTTTCCTCAGGAACGTTTGTTATATGAATAAGACTGTGGCCTTGGTATTTAACTGTCCATTGACTCTCAGATTTTTTTTTTTGAGCATTTTATTTTATTTTATTAAAAGATTTTATTTATTTATTTGACAGAGAAAGATCACAAGTAGGCAGAGAGGCAGACAGAGGGAGAGATGGGAAAGCAGGCTCCCTGCTGAGCAGAGAGCTCGATGCAGGGCTTGATCCCTGGGCCCTGGAATCATGACCTGAACCAAAGGCAGAGGCTTTAACCCACTGAGCCACCCAGGCGCCCCAAGCATTTTATTTTTTTAAATTAACATATAATGTATTATTTGGTTCAGGGGTACAGGTCTGTGATTCATCTGTCTTACACAACACCCGACTCTTAAAATTTTTATCTCTGGGCTTTCCTTACCTTTTATTGTCTGAAGATGCCCAAGAATTATGGAGTCCTTTTGTGTGCTATATACACCCAAGATTCACTACTTCAGGGCTTAGGTACTATAAGGCCACCCAATTCAGGGGTTTGCTCAGCCTGGGGCTAAGGACACCATGACCCAAGTTAGCTTGTCTTCTAAAGCTTTAGATGGTACTTACAACCTTGGTCACCAATGAGTATTTAGAGGGTCAGTTAGGGTAAGATGGCTGGCTCTGATCAAACAGCAAAATAGGGGCGCCTGGGTGGCTCAGTGGGTTAAAGCCTCTGCCTTCGGCTCAGGTCATGATCTCAGGGTCCTGGGATCGAGTCCCGCATCGGGCTCTCTGCTCAGCAGGGAGCCTGCTTCCTTCTCTCTCTCTGCCTGCCTCTCTGCCTACTTGTGATCTGTCTGTCAAATAAATAAATAAATAAATAAAAATCTTAATTAAAAAACCCCAGCAAAATAGTTCAGTCTATTGATCTTCGGTCAGTTGTGTCCTCTTTTTTAGGAAGAACAGTTATGTTGTCTATAAAGGGGACAAAAAGCCAACTCAAATAATTACTAGATGGACTAATTCTCAAAGAATACATACATCCTCTTTTGGGAGGTGCAACTTGTCACCTTTCCTTTCTGACCCGACATTTAGGACATGTTTGCTATATTTATTTATTAAAGATTTTACTTTTTTGAGAAAGAGAGAGAGAGGGTGCACATGGTAAGAATGTAGGGGTGGGAGGAGGGGTAGAGGGACAAGCCGACTTCCCTGACACTACCATCTAAGCTGAAGTCAGATTCTTAACGGACTGAGCCACCCAGCTGGCCTGATATATTTGCTATATTTCAATCTCAGTTGGGACGCCTGGGTGGCTCAGTCCATTAAGCATCTGCCTTTGGCTCAGGCCATGATCCCAGGGTCTTGCTCAGCAGGGAGCCTGCTCCCTCTGCCTGCTGCTCCCCCTGCTTGTGCTATCTGACAAATAAAATGTTTTTTTAAAAAAAAAAAACCTCACAGTAAAAATCTCATTATTAGTTTCTGATATAACTATACCTCCCTTTTCATTAATTTGTTTAGTCTTTATTGAACTATCTTGTGGATATTTATATTTTACGGAAGTTATTTTAAATTCATTAGGAAATAGGAAAAAAATAAACTCATTAGTAAATAGTATAAGGACTCGGGGGGAGCTTTTTTTTTTTTTTAAGATTTTATTTATTTATTTGTCAGAGGGAGAGAGAGCGAGCGAGCACAGGCAGACAGAGTGGCAGGCAGAGGCAGAGGGGGAGAAGCAGGCTCCCTGCTGAGCAAAGAGCCCGATGTGGGACTCGATCTCAGGACGCTGGTATCAAGACCTGAGCCGAAAGCAGCCGCTTAACCAACTGAGCCACCCAGGCGTCCCTCGGGGGAGCTTTAATGAGAGTTTGAAGAATATGGAAAAATGAGGGGGGCAGATTGCCCTCTGAAATCAAGACGTAAGTCCAAGTAGATCTGTACAACCACCAGAGAGAAGATGGTTTTGAGACCAGAATTAGTGATGTGTTGTATTAATACATCTAAGTAAAGACCATGTCATTTAAAAAGAGGGTCTAGTCAATTCAGCAAGCATAGAAGAAGGGGACTTAGAGAGGCACATGTTAGCAGGGTCCACCCAAGCACGCTCAAGGCAAGAAAGCCTGGGGTAGTATTTTGATCTATTGAGAGCATTTGAATGAGATGGATACATCAAGGTACCCCGCGATTTCAAGAATTTGATCAATTTGATTATTAATCCTTTTTATAATTTCAGGCTCCTCAGAAAATATTCTGAGTATGATGTATACTCAGAATGTTTTCTGAGGAGCCTGAAATTATAAAAAGGATTAATAATCAAATTATTGGCTTTCCAGGCTGAGGCTTTCCAGGCTGAGGCTTTCCAGGCCTCATCATCACTCCAGGGAGAAAAATCCACTATTCACATACTATGAAAAATCTGGTGTCTGTAACCGTTAATTGTCAGTGTAAAGTTAAGAAAAAGACCTTTTTTTATTGTGATTGGGCCTTCCATGTGGCATGTCTACAGGGAGAAAATACACTCGTCATGCTGACTTGATTATCCCAGTCCATGTGAGGGTCATATTTTACTTTGTCAATAATTGAATTGGCATTTTGACTCCTGTCTGCCTCCGGGGAGCTTAATGAGCGAGCGTGCATTTCTGACTTCTCAGGTTTCGAGGCAGAGGGCCAAAGGCAGGACTGTGGTGAATTCACAGAAGTAACGAGCACCCTTCTGTGAGGCCTCTCTCGAGCACCCTCCTGTGAGGCCTCTCTTGGGAGCCAGCCTGTAGGCTTTGTCTCGTAATGACACGCTATGTAGCTGAAAGTGAGCCTGCTTTTCTTTTATAAAACAGCAGAGCTTCTAAATAGTCTCTTAGCCAAGGTAGGTTAAGGTTTTATCACAAGCCTGTGGTAAAATGGGAGCGCATTAACTTGCTTCCATTTTTTTCTGTTAAATACATGATTCACACAAAAGAATATGTGTAAGACATATGAAAGTTATTAATCATCATAACAGGACAACTCTAAACCATCACCCCACCAAAGAACTAGCAAGTTAGAAATACTGTTGAAATTCCCGTGTGTTCTTCCCTGATACGTTATCACTGTTCGTGTCTCCGAAGGAACTAATAATGTCCTGAATTCTGCATTTCGTATTTCCCTTGGATTTCTTTGGTGCTTTGCCATACATGTAGATATCTCTAAACAATTTATTGCTTGTTTTTTGCTAAGTGTTGAGCTTCATAAAATTGGGTCAGGCTGATATGGTTTGGGAATGTTGGGATCCAGAGCCGACGACCAAGGATTCCTGAGACATCTTTGGTGCAAAAAGGTGGTTTTATGAAAGCTTGTGGACAGGACCCGTGGGCAAAAGGAGCTGCACTGGGGTGGTGAAGAGTGGCTGACTGTAGATTTTCTATCCTTTGTGGGGGAGGGTGGTGTTATGGCTCCAGGAAATTGAGTCTATGGGGTTCTGGAGATAGCTTTTTTCTTGTAAATCAAGACAGTTGCAAATTGATGGAGACTCCGGTCCTGCATGACTGTGATCAGCCATCAGTTAACCTGTTTGTTTTTCCCTTTCCTTACTTTGGGGCAGCCAGGAGTGCCAGAGGAATGTCACACATTTCCCGCCTTTGGTGGGGTGGGGGAGGGGTTTGTGGGGTATTAGATTGTGCTTTGCCCTCAGTTTGCCTTCTGGTCCCTCATCAAGGCTGTTCATATTTTTCTTGGGGACTTGGTTTTTTTTAATACTTAAGTGGTAGTTTAAGGTTATTCTGTTGCATATATCTATACTTGATTCATTTTCACTGTTGTATAATATTCCATCATGGGACTGTACCACAATTTGTCTGTTTTCCTGTCAATGAACATTTAGAATGTTGCTGTGAATATTAGAAGTATGCAATACTTCTTGGGGTGCCTGGGTGGCTCAGTCGTTAAGCATCTGCCTTCAGCTCAGGTCATGATCCCAGGACCTTGAGATCGGAGCCTCACATTGGGCTCCCTGTTCAGCGGGGAGTCTCCTTCTCCCTGTCTTACCCCCACTCGCACTGTCTGTTTTTCAAATAAATAAATAAATAAATAATCTTTTTTTAAAAAAATAAAGTTTTTGTCTAGTAAGTCCAATGTCTGGGCTTTCTCAACGATGGTTGCTTTAATTTCTTTTTCCTGTAAATGGGCCATATAGTCTCATGTCTTTGCATGCGTCATAATTGCATCTTGTTGAAAAGTGGACATTTTGATCATTGCAATGTGGTAAACACTGAATAGCAGATTTCTTACCCCTTCTTATGGGGTTTGTTGTTTTCCTTACGCTTTGTAGTGTTTTATTTACAAAATATTTTGGAAGAATTACTAAAGACAATGTATTTGTCATGTGAGGTCGAAGTCTCTGTTATGTCAGCTTAGTGTTTAGCTAGTGATTTTACAGATTTCGAAAAAAAACTTTGGAGCCAGAAACTCCATGTCTTTGCACCTGGGCTCTTTGTGTGCAGTCCTACACTCAGACGGTTGACTCTGCCTTTGCCTTCATTTTCGACTCCTGCAGAGCTTGAAAGTCAGCCAGAGGGAAGAGCTTAGGGATTTCCTGGGTTTTCCCTGAGTATGCATGGCCTTTGAAATTGTTAGGATTTTGTGGGAGCTTTCATTTCCCAAAGTATCTTAGTCTTTCCTGTCTGGTTTTTCATTGTGCTTATTGTTTCCCCCAACTGGTCTCAGATGACAATTGTCCATTCATTGGCCTTGAATATGTTTTTGACAAATGCTGCCTTCCTTGCGCTCACTTCTCTATCCTGAGACAGTTCCAGGAAAAGGCAAAATAAAGGCAAGTTTTTTGGGGGCATCTGGGTGGCTCAGTTGGTTAAGTGTCTGACTCTTGATTTTAGCTCAGTTTATGATCTCAGGGTTGTGAGATCCAGCTCCTCATGGGGCTTGGTGCTGGGCATGGAGTCTGCTTCAGATTCTTTCTGTCTCCTTCTGCCCCTCCCCACCGCTCCCCATGTGAGGAGGGGAGAAGGCAAGTTTTTTGTGTTAGTCCTACAGGAAACCGCCCTTGAGTTCAAAACCAATAATCACACTTCTTTGAGAACAAGGTCCACTCTGTTGGTACCAGGCATTCATTTTTGGAATGTGGACTGATGTATTATTCAAGGCCTCCGATAAGCTTGGAAGGTGTGGATACCCCATGGGTAATGTGAAATGCCACAAGGCTCTCTTACTGGGTTTTAGTCACCTTTATCCTTTTCTTTTCTTTTTTCTTTTTTTATTTATTTGACAGAGACAGAGACAGTGAGAGAGGGAATACAGGTAGGGGAGTGGGAGAGGGAGAAGCAGGCTTCCCGCCAAGCAGGGAGCCCGATTCGGGGCTTGATCCCAGGACCCTGGGATCATGACCTGAGCCAAAGGCAGACGCTTAACGACTGAGCCACCCAGGCGCCCCTAGTCACCTTTTTCTTGTTGAAGCATTTGCTTGGTTGCTGTAAACTGTTTTCTTGAATTCTGAGACCATTAATTCTGATCATTTTTGTCAGCTTTTGGGGTGTTTTTGTCCAGGGGCAGACCCCTGGGATCCCCTACTCCACCATTTTCACTGATGTCACCCCCACTGTCTGTTATTATAATTATACATTTTAATTATAGTGAGCAAAAAAGTCTTAAGTAGTCTCAAGGTGACTGAATTCTTTTTCTTTTTAAAATTTATTTATTTGGGAGACCTGGGCCGCTCAGTTAAGCATCTGCCTTGGGCTCAAGTCATAATCTCAGGGTCCTGGGATGGGGCCCCTTGTCAGGTTCCTTGTTCAGTAGGGAATCTGCTTCTCCCTCTCCTTCTGCCCCTCCCCCTGGTTGTTCTCTCTCTCTCTCTCTCTCTCTCCAATAAATAAAATCTTCAGGGACAGCTGGATGGCTCAGTTGGTTAAGCATCTGCCTACGGCTTAGGTCATGATCCCATGGTCCTGGGATCAAGCCCCACATCCGGCTCCTTGATAAGCGCTGATCCCGTTTCTCCCTCTGTCTGCCGCTCCCGCTACTTGTGTGTGTGCTCTCTCTCTCTCTCTCTCTCTGGCAAATAAATAAAATCTTAAAAAAAAAATATTTATTAGGAGAGCCAGAGCATGGGGAGTAGGGAGGGGTGGAGAGAGGGTGAGAAAGACCCTCAAGCCGACTCCCCTGAACAGAGACTGACATGGGGCTTAATCTCTCGACCCTGAGATCATGATCTGAGTTGAAATCAAGAGTCAGATGCTTAACTAAGACATCCAGGCACCCCTGAAGGTGGCTGAGTAGTATCTGGGCATAGGCCATATTACACTAAGCCACAGAATAATAGACAATATAGAGGGAGCGACAAAAATCAGGTAATCTAAGTGCTAGTGGATGGCTCTTTCCACTCTACTAAATTAAACTCATGACCAGCTAGAAGAGTTCTGAGTATAGGTTGGGGAGGTCATCCGTATTTTAATTTCAGATTATTAGCAAATAAATTTCTTTGGTGCCTTATTTTCCAGAGCGTTATCCCTAAGTAGACAAAATCCATTTTACCACTTATCCTTACTTTAACAACAGATGTTACAAGGCTGTGAAGCCTTGTCATGAAATTACTCTGTTCGATTTTATCTGTAGCAAAATTCTTTTTGCCCCCCTATTTTTTTCCTTTTGGATTGTTATTTTACAAAATACATTATTTTTTTCTTTCTGTGACTGATGAGAATGCCCAGGTGTTCATTTTGGGCTTGTACACAGTTTCTTGTCCTCTCCTGATGCATTATTCCAACTAGATTTCTCTCTTCCAGAATCTCTAGTGATTTGTTTTTTTCCCCCTTTTGGTAGCAATTACATTTTGTTTACTTCCCCTTAGCCCAAGTGCAAAATCAGTACCCAGAGATCAATTAAAATATACTCTTAGTCTAGGGCCGTTGACTTGTCTAAGGTCTAGGTAGGAAAGTGAATAGAACAGAGTGATTTTAGATATTCAACCATTTGCCCCGTAAGTATGCTCATACTTACTAGGCTGTATGTCCTGACTATTAGTTTATAAAATTTTTAAAAAAAATTTTATTTATTTGACAGAGAGAGAGCACACAAACAGGGGGAGTGGCAGGCAGAGGGAGAGGGAGAAGCAGACTCCCTGCAGAGTAGGGAGCTCAATGTGGGGCTCCATCTCAGGACCCCGGGATCATGACCTGAGCTGAAGGCAGATGCTTAACTGACTGAGCCACCCAGGTGCCCCTAGTTTATAAATATTTGATATGTATGGATCACCTGGGTGAATGAGTCAGATGGGACTTTCTGTGTCAGTTTATTTTTCTCATGGACCTCTGATGAGAACTAATGTGCTGTGCATTCTTTCTTGTTATTTGTATCTTTGATTTATTGGGAAATTTGGCAAAGAACATCTGACTTAGCCTTAATGGAAAGAAGGTAAATTGATATAGTTTCTGATGAGTGTGTGTGTGTGTGTGTGTGTGTGAGAGAGAGAGAGAGAGAGAGAGAGAGAGATAGACAGAGATTTCATTTTCTTGGTGCCTTTAATGAGGAACTAATTTGAGAGGTTTTTTTTTAATCTTTTTTTTTTTTAAGATTTTATTTATTTATTTGACAGAGAGAGATCACAAGTAGGCGGAGAGGCAGGCAGAGAGAGAGAGGGAGAAGCAGGCTTCCTGCCGAGCAGAGAGCCCCATGCGGGGCTTGATCCCAGGACCCTGAGATCATGACCCGAGCCGAAGGCAGAGGCCTTAACCCACTGAGCCACCCAGGCGCCCCTGATTTGAGAGTTTTTAATGAAAAAGTAATAACAAAAAAAAAATGAAAGCTCAGATAGTTATTAATAGGAAATTGAAGTATATTTAGGTGTAGACATTCTGTTAATATGTGCTATGAAGACTGAAAAGCAATCTTATATAGGAGAACATTCTAGTTTGTTATTAATGTGGCCTGTGACACTTCTTTCTCATAATTCATTTGAATGCCTTGTGACTCTGATGGGGCTTCCTGGCCTCTTGTTATTCCTGCTATCTACAAATAGGTATCAGTAGTAGTCCTCTTTCTGTGCTTTCAGCCAAAGGGCCAAAGAACTGAAGAATTTATGGAGCAGTCTTCTATGCTGTGGCACTTTGCCTAAAGCTAGTTCAAGGCCAATTTAACAATTGTATTAATAATAATAAAAATAATAATAGGGGCGCCTGGGTGGCTCAGTGGGTTAAGCCTCTGCCTTCGGCTCAGGTCATGGTCCCAGGGTCCTGGGATCGAGCCCCGCATCGGGCTCTCTGCTCAGCAGGGAGCCTGCTTCCCTTCCTCTCTCTCTGCCTGCTTCTCTGCCTACTTGTGATCTCTGTCTGTCAAATGAATAAAAAAAAAAAAAATAATAATAATAGCTATCAGTTATCAGGACATACCAGGTGACAGTGACATTTTATACACTATTTCTAAATCTTGCAACCTTGGTGTTTTTATCTCCACTATATACAGGAGGAAATTGAGGACCAGAGAGGGGAGATAACTTGCCACAGGTTACACAGCAAATGGTTTAAGCCCAGGCCTCCCTGAATGCAGAGCCTTCCTTCTCCTCACTGTGCCTCAGTGCTTTTCAAGCATTCTAGTTTGTTACTGCTACTGGGTATGCTGCTTTTCTGTTCCTTGTTTTCAAATAGCTTATTGTTTAAGTATCTGCCATAATGCTCGGCATTGTGATGGCTCTACGTTAAGACTCACAGTAGTGAGGTAAATATTAATATCCTTATTTTTTTTTTTAAGATTTTATTTATTTATTTGACAGAGATCACAAGTAGGTGGAAAGGCAGGCAGAGAGAGAGATGGGGAAGCAGGCCCCGAGCTGAAGGCAGAGGCTTAATCCACTGAGCCACCCAGGCGCCCCAATATCCTTATTTTATAGATGAGATGATTTTCCATTTTGCCTCCACCTCTCCCTGCTCTTTTTTTTTTTTTTAAAGATTTTATTTATTTCTTTGACACAGAGAGAGAAACCCCAAGCAAGGGGGAGGGGCAGAGGGAGAAGGGAAGCAGGCTTCACGCTGAGCAGGGGGCCCACTAGGGCCTCCTCCCCATCCCAGGACCCTGGGATCATGACCTGAGCCGAAGGCAAATGCTTCAATGACTGAGCCACCCAGATGCCCTTCTCCTTTTTTTTTTTTTTAAGGCATTTTGGATTTTATTTATTTATTTGAGACAGTGAAAGAGAGCATGAGAGAGGAAAAGGTCAGAGGGAGAAGCAGACTCCCCGTGGAGCTGGGAGCCCGATGCGGGACTCGATCCCAGGACTCCAGGATCATGACCTGAGCCAAAGGCAGTTCCTTAACGAACTGAGCCACCCAGGCGCCCCTCCTTACTTTTTGTTAACAGAGTCACCTCTTGCCCAGGCTAGATTCCTTTTCAGTCATGCTCTGACCCTTCCTTCCCCATCCTCATCATAACTTTCCAGATGCATCTTCCGGGTGATTGCATCATCATGTTCCTACGGCTCGGCTCGGCAGTGCTAAGGATTTCCTATGTTACGTTTCTGACTTGTTAGCCCTCCTTAAGGGACTCATGGGCTTATTGTTCCCTGAAAGAATGGACTCTCCCCAAGCTTGATGTTCCTCAGCTGTGGTGTAAATTACAGCATGTGTAACATTTCCCCGGGCCTGACTCAAACACCTCTGTGGGATTCACGGACAAGGGGAACTCGCTTAATCTGCTCAGGCTGCTTTAACAAAATACCACAGATTGGGTGGCTTAGAGACCAGACATTTATTTCTCCCAGTTCTGGAGGCTGGGGAGTCCCAAGATCAAGGTGCCCGCATGGCTGAGTTCTGGTGAGAGTTCCCCAGCCCTTCATGGTTCTTGATCACTGCGCTACCCCAGGGCGTTCAGTCTAGCTTATGGGAAGAGGCTTGATTCCCCGCCTTTCAGGCGGTTCTCTGCCCACCCTCGGGGAGGCTCCTCCCAAGCGGTCTGATCAGTATTCTGCTGAATGCTCCAGGGGGCGACTGGTGCCCTCCCGGGTTCTCTCTGCTGCTTTGTCCTCTCTCATCATCGGTCCTGCAGACTCTACTTGTTCTCGTACTCTCAGTTTCTTCCCCTCCAACCCAGGGAATCCGTTAGGCATCTCTTCTGTTTTTCCTTTCTGCCTGCTGTATGCATCCTGAAAACTCTTTCCGGGCAGTAAACTGGTAAGTGGTTTTACGGATTGCTCTTCTTTGTTGCTTGGCGTCCTAGGTCTTGCAAACTTCTGCTTTTCACTGTGTCCGTTTTTTTGGGTTGTTTTGGTTGAGTGGATAATAAGTCCCTGTTACTCTATCTTGGCCTGAAGTGGAAATTGGATTTACTTATTTTATTTATTTTATTTTATTAGAGAGAGTGAGAGAGAAAGGAAGTACAAGAGGGGGTAGGGTCAGAGGGAGAAGCAGACTCCCTGCTGAGCTCGGAGCCCCAAGCGGGACTCCATCCCAGGACCCTGGGATCATGACCTGAGCCGATGGCAGATGCTTAACTGACCGAGCCACCCAGGTGCCACTGAACAATTCTTTTTTGAATTTGGCTGTGATATTTAGAAACAGCCCAAAGAAGAAGATAAGTAGCTCAAAATGAATCAGGTTCGTTGTCAAGCTGGCCAATTTCTTGCAACCCCCTCTTCCAAAAAAGGTGTGGTAGTAAAGTAACAAGCCTCCTCTTCTTTCTGTGGTTTAGAATTATTTTTACAAAGAGGAGTTTTACTGGATTTATTCCACTCGATCTTCTAGTTTACTAGGCACTGTGACCTATGGAGGACTAAAGGTTCTGGAAATAAATTAGGGTTATATTTTTACCATCATCCACTTTTCCTCAACACCGCAGTTAATTTACTAGACATTTTATGACTCTTCCCTTTTTGGTGTCTCTTAGCTTCTCCCTCTCAGTGCCAGGACTGAGGCTAAGTGGATTTGGTGTAGAGTGTCATACCCTACTCCTAACTGGTCTTTCCCTTTTTCTGTCCTTCACGTGAAGGCCGGAGTAACTTTCTGAAAGATAAAAAAAACAAGAGACCTGACAATGTCATTTTACCCCTCAGAATGGTGCCCCCTTAAATATAGACTGTCCAGCCTTCTTTCTGTGTTCACAATTTGATCTCTGCTTTTATTTCTTACTTCATTTTACATAATACAATTTCTGACATCCACAGAATTCTGTCCCTCGAATGAGAGTATTGTAAGGTGCTCTAAACTCAAACCAGGTGAGACGCTTCTGCCTTTCTTGTACAGGTCCAGCTCTGTCCCACTCTGGTGTCTTTGCCTATGCTATGTTCTTTTTCACAAATAGCCCATTTTGCCTGCCTTTGGAGATACCTCTCAGATAATAACTACTACCAAAGGCCTCCTCAGCGGCCTCCAATTGGAATAAATTCCTTTGTCTCTTCTTTTTCCATAACATGTTGGTCACACCTGTATTAGAGCACTTACCCAACTCTGCTTTGGTTTCCTTGAGTAAATGCCCGCCTCTCTCAGTGGCCTGTGAGTCCCTGGAGTGCAGGAATTTCTGGCTTTCTCTTCATAGTCATCATAGCGTCTACCCCAGGCCCTTATAACTAGTATGTTCTGAATAAATATTTATTGAATTGAAATGTATTAAGTTAGGGAACTTTAGCACCTAGGAATAAATCAGTAACACTTTCATTTACTGATATCTATAGTTTGGTCTGGGCTCGGTGAAACTGCGAGCCAATAATTAGTCTTTGGGTTCTGTGAGGACCCTGCTCTCTTGTGATGGCCAGCCTGCCCCATAGCTCATACTTGGTCCCTTGACTGCCTGCGTTCTCTAGGTGATACCCTCAAAGTAGCTTCAAATCTAGTTATGACCTTGATTTATCTGGGGGAGTTTCATTTCATTTTATTTTATATTTATTTATTTAAAAGATTTTCTTTATTTATTTGACAGAGAAATCACAAGTAGGCAGAGAGGGGGAATCAGGCTCCCCGCTGGGCAGAGAGCCTGACTCTTGATCCCAGGACCCTGAAATCATGATCTGAGCTGAAGGCAGAGGCTTAACCCACTGAGCCAACCAGGCATCCCTACTCTAACCTTTCTGTTCTCAAACTTCAGTTGAGTATTAGAACCTCCTCGAGATATTCGATAGGCAGTTGGATTCTTGTGCCCTACTTCAGGTCTATTGAATTAGAGTCTCCATGGCTAGATCTTGGGAGCCTCTAGTTTGAAAATGCTGTTCCCAGGCAATGCAGATGCCCCAGTCAAACTTGGAAAATAATGATTTCACACCAGAGGTCACCTACTGACATTTGTTTTCTAGGACCATGATTTTCAACCTTGGCCATGCACTGGGACTACCCAGGCAACTTAAAAAAATGTGGATTGCTGGGTCCCACCATAATTGTTCTGAGATAACGCCTTGACATTGGGATTTTAAATCTCCCCAGGTGAATCTAACATGCAGCCAAGGCTGAGAGCCACTGCTGTGGTGGAGAAGATAAAAAAGGCTATTTGAAGCTGTATTAGTCTATTTTGATTACAAACTATACTAACCTAAGCTAGCTTAAGCAAAAAGGAATTTATTGGTTTACCTAAGATGTCCAGGGGTTGTCTGAATTCAGATAGGTCTGGATTTAGGGCCTTAAATAATGCAATCATGGATCTCACTCTCTCTCTATATCTCTTGACTCTCCTTTCCTTTATATGGTTACATTCTTGGGTAAGCTTTCTCCACTGGCTTTGGATTTATATAATCCTTATAGTTTGTATTCTAGGAGAAATTAAAAAACAAAAACTAAAACAAAAAACAAAACCTGTTCACTCTCATAGGTTACATATCAACTCTTAGGGGAGACTTTCATTATTCTACCTTGCTTCAGGCACCTATGTCTGAACTGATCACAGTGACCAGATAGATGAAGGAGGATGGGTCACATGCCACCCCAGCTGGTCTGGAGGGTGGGGATTATGATATGATGGTCTCACTTAAACCACATGGAATGAGTTTCCCATAGGAAGCGGTATTTGTTATAAGAAGAAAGGAGGAAGGAAGGAATGTTATGCTAGCCAGTGGATATCACAATCCACTACTGAAGTGGACTTTACAAATTTAATCCTGTTTTGATGTTGCTAATGGCGCTGGTAGGAATATTCACAGAGTCACAATGCCCTAAGACAAATGGAATGTTTACGGGTGAAGACCATCTATAAGGTTAGTCTTGCCTGAAATCAGGTTATAGTTTCTTTTGTAAGCTAAAAAAATGATTTCCCTTTCCGATGGAAGTGTCAACTGAATTCTACTTTATGAATTGGCTACATTTTCCTTCCTGCTGTGGATATTAACTGCTGAGGTCTTAGAAGGAACGGCATTCTTTCTGGTCAGAGACTGTGTTTGATGAAACTCTTATGCCCCATGCGTGAGTCATCTAACCGCTTAACATTCAGTTTAGGAGAAATCACTTCTTAGGCTGTTGGTTTGCAGATTGATAAGGCATTGCTCTTGCTACAGTGCTCAAGGTAGTGAAATTTGCAGAGCTATTAGAATTTTGATATTGTCCGAATTGGTAATATGTGAGAGCCTAGCTCATGGTCCCTCTCTGAGACCATGCAATATATTCACAGTTGAAGGCCTGGCCCTGAAAATCTGATTGTCAATTGGGAAAAGCACTTTTAGAGTTCACTTCCTCTGTAATTGGTTAACACTCTTCTTTCTCCATGGAATCAAGTAATAGAAAAATAAGTGCAGAGTAAATAGAATTTCATGCTTGTGCAAGTCACTGGCAAAATCATCCTTGGGTCATGCAGGAAGAGATGTTCTGTGCAGAGGAAAATTGTCTAGAAGGGAAACATTTTATTTCAATCTCCTTTCTCTTATTTACTCTATTTGAAGTTTTGATTTTAAAATGCTGATTCTTTGCAGAGAGGGAGGAGACTTTGCACCTGTCCTGCAGATCAGATGAGCAATTGTAGCATTATCAAATGAGTGATTTATTCATGGAGATTTTGAATACTAGAAAACTCCTCTAAGGTTACTTACATAAAAAGACAGAAGAGCATATTAAAAACAAACTCTTCTCTAAAGTACCTACTAATTTTACCCGTTTGGCAGAATAGCAGAGTAGATAAAGTTTGCCTTAGCAGGTAAATTACCTCCACTCTGTTGGGTCTCTGTGTTGGGGTGTGTGTGTGTGTGTGTGTGTGTGTGTGTTGGCGGGGTACTACTCCTCTCTCTCTCACAAATACCTTATACTTACTGCCTCACCTTATTACTCTTCTTGCTGTGTTGTCTTTGTTTTCTATTGCTGCCCTGACAATTTCCCACAGACTTAGCAGCTTAAACAATACACATTTATTATCTTACAGTTCTGGAGGTCAGAAGTCCAAAATGCATCTCATTGGGTTAGAAATCAAGGTGCTGTTGGCAGGGCTGAATTCCTTCCTTAGTGGCTCTAGGGGGGAATCTGTTTCCTTTCCTTTCCCAGCTTCTAGAGGCTTCATTCCTTGGCGTGTGGCTCCATCCTCCATATTCAGAGCCAGCAGTGACTGCTCAAATCTTTCTCATGTGGCATGACCCTGAACTACTCTCCTGCCTCCCCCTTCTGCTGTTAAGGATCTTTTTTTGTATATTAAGACCCACCCAGCTAATCCAGAATAATCTCTGTTTTATTTTATTTTATTATTATTGTTTTTAAAGATTATTTATTTCTTTGATAGAGATCACAAATAGGCAGAGAGGCAGGCAGAGAGAGGAAGGGAAGCAGGCTCCCCGCTAAGCAGAGAGCCCAATGTGGGGCTTGATCCTAGGACCCTGGGATCATGACCTGAGCCGAAGGCAGAGGCCCAACCCACTGAGCCACCCAGGTGCCCCTAATCTCTGTTTTATAAAGTCAGCTGATTAGCAACCTTAATTCCATCTGCAGCCTTCGATCCCTTTTGCCATACAGCCTAACATGTTCTTAGAATCTGCGGGTTAGGATGTGCACATCTTTGCAGTGGTGGGCAGGTGGGCAGGTGGGTTGCGGGGGGGGTGTTCTTTTTTTTTTTTTTTTTAAAGATTTTATTATTTATTTATTTATTTATTTGACAGAGAGAGAGAGAGAGAGAGAGAGAGACAGAGACAGGCAGAGAGAGAGGGAAGCAGGCTCCCTGCTGAGCAGAGTCCGATTCGGGGCTCCATCCCAGGCCCCTGGGATCATGACCTGAGCTGAAGGCAGAGGCTTTAACCCACTGAGCAACGCAGGTGCCCCGGGGGAGGGGGGCGTTCTGCTACCATACATGCCCAGTGCTTCAGGCTTTTGTTCTATGCATTGGCTGCCCAGAATTCCTGACACTCAAGTTAGGACTGTTACTTCCTAAAGATCTTGGAGTGTAACTTACAGATAGGAACAGCAGAAGAGGAGGCAGGGGTTTGGGTTGGCAAATGGCCTCTACACAACTCCAAGGTTGTGTAACCTTGGGCAAATCTTGGAATCTCAGCTTCCTCATCCATGCCCTTTTCCATTTTCCTTTATCAGAGCTTACCTATTCTGTATCTTTTCTAGCAGGAAAACTCATTGAATCTAAGACACATTAATAAGTGATAGGATTTCATACACTGCCACTACCTTCCTTCCAACCCCAATACACATATATCCTCTCAAGTACTATTTACATTTCCTAAGACGGATTCACCGGAAAGGAAGTCATTGTATTAGGTGTGCAGGAAAAGTAAACGGAGTAGGCTGCTAACTCCCTTTTAAAGCTGGCTTTGTCCCTGAACATTTAAGAAGAAGGTGTCTATAGGATGACCAGAAGGCCTGGTTTACCTCAGGACGTTCTCAGTTTATATGTGTTAATGATAAATTATATGATCACTGTATTTATTTGGCACTTGTCAATGTTGTGAGTATATTTATTTCTTTAACGATTATTTATTTATTTATTGGACAGAGAGAGCCACAACAAGTGAGGGGACACAAGCAGGGGAGTGGGAGAGGGAGATGCAGGCCTCCCGCCGAGCAGGGAGCCCGATGCGGGGCTTGATCCCAGAACACCGGGATCATGACCTGAGCCGAAGGCAGTCGCTTAACCAACAGAGCCCCCCAGGCGCCCCGGCGAGTGTATTTATAAAATTCTTCTGCCTTGGACTTTCAATGAAACCAGGGACATCTTAATTACATTTGTAGTTTCTCCTTTTATTAGCCTAGAATCCGCATACCATGCTTCTGGGTAGCTATTTCTGACTGACTCTAATTCCATATTTTATATTTCAGCCATCATTATTTTTCCAAGTAAAGTTTGTTGACTATTATGAACTGAATTGTGTCCTTTGCCAACTTTCTGTGTTGAAGCTCTAACCAATAATTTGACTCTTTTTGGAGATAGGGTCTTTAAGGAGGTCATTAACATTAAATGAAGTCATGAGGTGGGGGGATCCTAATCCAATAAGACAGGGGTCCTTATAGGAAGAGACATGAGAGATGGACGTGCACAATGAAAGGCCATGTGAGGACACCTGCAAGCCAAGGAGAGAGGCCTCAGGAGAAACCAAACCTGCCAACACCTTGATATTAGATTGCTAGCAACCAAAACTGTGAGAAATAAATTTCTGTTGTATAAGCCACCCAGTGTGTGGTCATTTGTTGTGTTAGCCCTAGCAGCCTAATATATCACCTATATAAGAAGCAGTTAAAGGTCCTGTTAAAAATGCAGTTTCCTGTGTGCTGTTTCAGTTTTAATCAGAATCTCTCTTTCTGGGGCTCAGGGAAGCTTTGTGTTTTCCTTAAGTGATTCTTATACACACTAAATTTGAGAACCACTGAAACAGGGACCTCAGGGCACTAGAAGGGGGGGCTTTTTTTTTTTTTTTCACATTGTCTATATCATGTTAAGTTTTCGTTCTCTCTTCAGGGACTTTCTCCCTGGGTGTTAGCAGAAAATAACAGGGATCGAATATTCCAGTTATCTTTGGGATATCTGGAGGTATCAATGGAAATTGCAGAATGCTTGGAGGCTATCAGGACTATACATGAAAGATGAATCAAGAAAGAGAGGAATATATCATTTTAGGGGGAGGAGGCATCAAAACTAACCTAGAATTAGCCCTTTAAAAAGGTCATGGCGGGGACGCCGGGGTGGCTCAGTTGGTTAAGCAGCTGCCTTCGGCTCAGGTCATGATCCCAGCGTCCTGGGATGGAGTCCCACATTGGGCTCCTTGCTCTGCAGGGAGCCTGCTTCTCCCTCTGCCTCTGCCTGCCACTCTGTCTGCCTGTGCTCGCTCGTTCTCTCTCCCTCCCTCTCTCTGACAAATAAATAAATAAATAAAATCTTTAAAAAAAAAAATAAAAAGGTCATGGGGAAAACCATTGAAGCTGTATTTGACCATTGCTCTCCTCTCCCCTTGTCCCTCCTTTGGAGGAATAATACTTGAATAATACTTCCTGCTTTCTCCGTTTCCTGGAGGGCCCTTCGGAGACTCTGGCTTTCAGGTCTTTGTCTCTCAACCAACCTACCTCTCATAGAAGCGTTTAGCCCCCAGAGATTAAATCCCAGCTCATGGAGATTAGTGACAAGGCAGCTAAGAGAAATGGATTCAGTGGATAAACATGGCATTCTATAAAGCTTGAGATGTTCAAGCCTCAGAAGTTAGGTTGCATCCTTAATGTCAGACCTAATTGTAATTGGTTGTAATTAGCAAGAATCTGCCCATTCCAGGGTCGGTAGCCATTCAAAGCCTTCCCCTGGGTCCCTGGAAATGCCAGTTTCCTCCAAATAACCTACTTGCACAAAGCATTTCTAAGCAGTATAGATTTTACTGTAATTTTGTAGAGGATATGGAGAATAATTCACTTTAACTTGTACTGTAGACAGTTCTTAACTATCCATTGTTACCACAGCCCTTTGGAGTTTTACTAGCTCTGTCATCTGAACCTAGTTTCTTTTTACTTTGACAGTTCCTTTCATATTCACTCATATTTTTTTTTTTTTAAAGATTTTATTTATTTATTTGTCAGAGAGAGAGAGAGGGAGAGAGAGCGAGCACAGGCAGACAGAATGGCAGGCAGAGGCAGAGGGAGAAGCAGGCTCCCTGACGAGCAAGGAGCCCGATGTGGGACTCGATCCCAGGACGCTGGGATCATGACCTGAGCCGAAGGCAGCTGCTTAACCAACTGAGCCACCCAGGCGTCCCTTCACTCACATTTTAAGATAACAAAATTCCTTCCCCATTTCTTTCAGAGCAACTACTTCACCATCCTCAGACTTGATGCTACCTGGCTATCCAGGGTTGGTTTTTTTTCTTTTTTCTTTTTTTTTTAGTTTGTGGTGAGGTGGTGGTAAGGAGGGTCACTTTTTATCTTTCTGCTTTATGCACTTACCAAAGCAGTCTTCCAATTCAAGGCTGTGCTATTTTTTTTTTTTAAATATTTTATTTATTTATTTGACAGAGATCACAAGTAAGCAGAGAGGCAGGCAGAGAGAGAGGGAAGCAGGCTCCCCGCTGAGCAGAGAGCCTGATGCGGGGCTCGATCCCAGGACCCTGGGACCACGACCCGAGCCGAAGGCAGAGGCTTTAACCCACTGAGCTACCCAGGCGCCCCTGTTTTTTTTTTTTTTCTTTGTTTTAAGATTTTATTTATTTATTGAGAGAGAGCCCACTAGTGCAAGTGGGAGGGAGGGGCAGAGGGCGAGGGAGAGAGAGACTCTTAAACAGACTCCCTGCTGAGCATGGAGCCAGAGGCTGGATCAGGACCCCGAGATCACCACCTGAGCTGAAATCCAGAGTCACACACTTAATGGACTAAGACTCCCAGGTGCCCCAAGACTGTGCTTTTCTTGAGAGAAACTCTTGACCAAATTTTTCTCCACCTCATTTTTCACAAAAATAAAACTATTGCTGTTATTGCCTTGGAGCGGATAGGGATATGGCATAGCTAAATGAAAGGAATACCAGGCAGTGAATAGAAGGGAACTAATTTTTTTTTAAAGGTTTTATTTGTTTGATAGAGAGAGATCACAAGCAGGCAGAGAGGCAGGCAGAGAGAGAGGGGGAAGCAGGCTCCCCGCTGAGCAGAGAGCCCAATGCGGGGCTCGATCCCAGGACCCTGAGATCATGACCTGAGCTGAAGGCAGAGGCTTAACCCACTGAGCCACCCAGGTACCCAGAAGAAAACTAATTTTACCTGGATTTGTGCTTTACTTCCAGCACCAGGTATGTGTTTTATGTTTTATTTAGTCCTCACAATGTGAAGTTAATTATTATTAGTTCCATATTTTGGATGAGAAAAATAAGGATCAGAGAGGTTAACTGACATCAGCTAATGAAAGGAAAATCCAGTATTTAAACTCAGGTCTGAGTCTTCATGCAATTTTCACTATACCACTGAATGCCTCTGAATCTGGAGTCTTGGGTCCAAAGTCCTACTAAGAGTTTGTTTGTGTGCCTGTAGAAAAGTCATGTTCCCTCCGAGTTTTAGTTCTTATCTATAAAACAGGTAGACTGGATTAAATGGTTTCTAAAGGCCTTTTGAGCGCAGACAATATGATATTCTCTCACCTCTCCGTACATCATTTGACCAATAAAATTGGAAGCTATAGTATGCCTTAGTGAAGGCAGGACCTCATTAAGATCTCGATCCTGGGCTTTACTGTCCTACTCCTGAGGTAGATAAACTTCTATATAATTTATTTATTTTTATATTAGAAATTGACTGTTTTACATACATAAGGTCCAAAGGTTTTTAAAAATTTTTTTTAGAATTTTATATTTTAGGTCGAGAATCTTTTAATAAAAAGTAAGCTTAGGGGCGCCTGGGTGGCTCACTGGGTTAAAGCCTCTGCCTTCGGCTCAGGTCGTGATCCCAGGGTGCTGGGATCATGCTGGGATCATGCTGGGATCAAGCCCCGCGTCAGGCTCTTTGCTAAGGAGGGAGCCTGCTTCCCTTCCTCTCTCTCTGCTTGCCTCTCTGCCTACCTGTGATCTCCGTATGTCAAATAAATAAATAAAAATCTTAAAAAAAAAAGTAAGCTTAATTTACTTTGGACTTTATTTTCCAAGTTTTGAAGTATTTTTCAACTTTACCCTGAAATGGGAAGGCTGGATGGTCCTTGCAATGCCGGTGAGTTATAGGACAACCTTGCTCTTGCTTATAGGAAGCAGTATCTTGGATGTTTGGATTAGCAACTCTCTTATCTGTAGCTATCAGTCCTTAACTGTGAAGGCTTTTTCTGGTACCGAGCATCATGGCCTGAAATGCTGTCATCTCTTCTGAAGGCTGTGTCGGTAAGGTAGGGAGACCAAAGACAAAGTCACCCAATGTCATGATAAGCCCTGGGACCGGGCTGCATCACCACAGTGGCCGAAGCAGAGGGGATTGTGGAGATTTCTGCAACCTGTATGTGGTGAAAACAATGTCACTGTATAAGATGCCGTTGATTCATGGCTTTGGTGGCTAGATATTGGCCAAGTCATTGTCCATGTGAAGAGGAGGAGATTGGAGGGTAGCATACGGAAGAATCTTATTTGGATTGGTTGAAAGAGGACGAAAAAGAATTTCTCAGGAGAGATGCTAGGAATTGTGCTTTGCTGTACAGAATTCAATTATTTGGGTTATGCCATCCTTGTCTGGCTAATTATCTTCAAAACAAACAAACAAACCCCAAACCCAAAACCAAAAAAACCCACCCCAAACCCCAATGATTTACAGTGCTTTATATGCATTATTTTGTTTCACCATCACAGCAACCTAGATCGATAGATATGTAGGTAGATAGGTAGATATTATTGTTCAAATTGTATAGATGAGGAATGTGAAGCTCAGTGAGTTTAAATGATTTTCCCAAGGTCATGTAGCTAGCTACTGAGTATCTGAACTAGAATGTGAACTTGGGTAGTCCTCTTCCTCTCTTCCCTTCCCCTTTACCTGTTCCGCTTACACCATTCCCACTCAACCTGAATATCTAGTGATTATCTTGTGGAGTCACTTGTGAAATAGTTTCCAAGAGAGTTAATACCAGTGGGCTAAATAAATAAATGACAGCAAACTGGGTAACTGATAGGGTAATTAAATATTCATTGAGTTCTTAACTTGTGCAAGCTTTGGGGATACAGTATTACAAAAATACCAGAATAGTCCTTGCCCTCATGCAACACAGAATCTAATTGCTGGTGCTGTCTACAATGATCGCCGCTAGCGAAGAGCAGCAATTTAAATTTAAATTAATTAAAATTATATGCAATTAAAAACTCAGTGTCTTGGTCACACTAGCTACATTTCAAGGGCTCAATGGTGACCTGCAGCTAGTGGCCAATGTACTAGACCACAAAGGTACAGAAGAGTTCCATCATTGTAGAAAGTTCTTTAGGATAGTACTTAGAAAATAACAATTGTGTTGTGAAAAAAGAGGACAACGTGTTGTTATTATTATTTTTAAAGATTTTATTTGTTTGAGAAAGGGAGTGCACGAGCAAGCTGGGGGAGGGTTCGAGGGAGAGGGAAAGGGAGAGAATCTCAAGCAGACTCTTCACTGAGCACGGTGCCAGATGCGGGGCTCGATCTCACGACCCCAAGATCATGACCTGACCTGAAATCAAGAGTCGATCGTTCAACTGACTGAGCCACCCAGGAGCCCCATGTGTTCCGTTGTTTGATGGGTGAGCTAGTCTGGGACGCTTTCCTGAGGCAAGTGACGGTTGAGCTGAGCTTTCGGTTAGAAATAGATAAGCCAGTATTCCTCGGTGGTGATTCTTCCGCAGTTACTCCCTGATGTGAGGTAAAGTAAGGCCTATAGAATTGCAGCTCAAATGTTCAACTTGTCAGGGTATGAAGACACCTACCTTCTGCCCTCAATGGACCCAACCTTGGCTAAGCAAGAGAGAATAGACCAGAGGAACGTACAGAGCGGTCTCAAATCTGTGCCTGTTAAAGTCAGGACAGTAGACCCTGAGGCCAGGAATCACTGTAAGTGAGGGCCTGCCTTCATTTTTGATGCCCTGGGAAGCAGTTCTGTATCTTTCTTTGAAATATTTTGGGGTGATCCAAGCCTAGGGATCAATATTAAGATGGACAAAACAGTGCTATGATTCAGGATATTCTGGGCAAAGTCAGAGAAGAAGGCTGAGCAGGGGAGATGCTTGGGTGCCTGTACCCTATGAGGAGGCACTTGCTCCGGGGCTTCCTCTCTGGCCTGCCCTGGAGAGGTGAAAGGTATTTAGATACTCAAGTCTCTGCAAGCAGGAAGTTCAGTTCAAGTTCATCAGCGGCCAAGATCCGATCTGGGTGGCAGGTTGGTCTGTCTTTAAATTCATTAGAATGGAATGCCATCCCCATACGGTCGTCGATCTCTTATCTCATCATTTTGGTCTGCATCTATCTCTATCACCTTTCAGTCTCGTCTAGATCGAGATCTGTTCTCCAGAAGTCCCAGCAGGATTTCCAACGCTATCCAATTCCCAGATCCTCCCTCTCCATGTGTTCTACTCAGACTCAGATTCTTTTTCTGACTGGGGCACCATGGAGCGAGGTGTGGGAAGGCCGGCTGTTTTTCCACTGCCGGCATCATGAGCTAGGGATGTTTAATGTTCACTTTGCAGAAAGAGACACCAGAGTCTCCAGAAGATGCACTTCACTGATAGTCATGTCAGCAAAAACCGCCAATAAGAACTACCTCTCGGGTATCGTAGAAATGGGCAAAAAAAAGTCTGGATGATTGCGCGAACTTGTCAACTGTCAGCCGGTTACAGTGGTATTACGCGGATGTCTCACTGCTGGGAATTGGAATGACTCAGTTATCCAAATGCTTCCCGGTTTTTAAATCCCAGAAACAACCATGTCAGCTTCTGCACATCTGCCTGCTGTTTGTCTCACTTGCATATTAAAAGGCTTTTTAAATGCATCTCATTGCTACGGTGTTTCCTGGGTGGGTGGGTGGGGGTTGGAGTTGTTTCTGGAGATGCTAGTCTCTTTAAAAAGTCCTGCTTCTTCCCCTTCCTCCTCCTTTCTTTGAGCATCCTGCTTGTGGCTGCCCCTCAGAGACCTTGACTCACTGGTTATGGCCGGAATCCAGGTCCTGTCTCTCTCAGTTTTCGCTGCGTGTTCAGAGCTTTGTCAGAGCCGTTCCGTATTTGATTTATCTTCTGCCAGGATGGTGGCTCCATATTCAGTCTGTGTTCCAAGTGCTTCTGAGGCAGCGTTTCCAAACCAGATAATTTAATTTCTTCATTTTCAGAAAGCAAAGAGCAAGCCACCTTATTAACTAGAGATGTGCTTATTTGGTGCTGCGTGGGGGCTGACATTATCCCTCTGAGTCTCAGGAAGCTCATCTTGTTCCTGAGGTTTAATTTGCCTTCTCAAAATCTCTCTGCCACTCTCCCACCCCGACCCCCACACATGTCCTCAGACACAGACACACATCTGTACTT
Source organism: Enhydra lutris kenyoni (assembly GCF_002288905.1). Classification (NCBI taxonomy): domain Eukaryota; kingdom Metazoa; phylum Chordata; class Mammalia; order Carnivora; family Mustelidae; genus Enhydra; species Enhydra lutris. The sequence continues at coordinate 4,200,889 of NW_019154137.1, forward strand.
GCAACTCTGAATTCTAGTAGTTCTTTGAGGCTCCCTTTAAAGGCTTAGCCTTTCCATGGACTCTTCCTTAATTAGGGAAATAACACACCCGCAGTGTATTTTCTCCTCTCCTACGGTATGTAACGTCTGCAGGACACAGTCTCAAGCTTGCTTCTTATACTGTTTTGTCCTCTTTGCTCCAACTGGAGAGTAAACTCTTAGAGGGCTCAGTCCATATCTTATAATTCTTCTCCAGGCGATTACTTTATTCACTCATCTGTTCAATGAGCATTTATGGAATACTTAATAGGGTAGGTCTTGTGCGAGGTGCCAGAGCTTTGAAGATAATGATTGGCACACAGTGCCTGCCTTCAACACGGCCCAGTCTAGAAGGGGAGATAAACATGTAAGTGTAATAATAACGTATTCTAAGTGCTAGGGTAGGAGTCAAGAGAGAGTATGGGGAAAGCATAAAGGAAGGAGTAGGGGAAAGTTCTCCTTGAAGCAGGAAAGGCTTCATAATAGAGGTGCTTGACTCAGCTTAGTGTTCAACACGTAGTCCATTCTAACTTGGGAGAAAAGAAGAATATTCCAAACAGGAAGAGCCTCAGAAGAAAAGTCGCAGCGGCTTGTAACAGGATAAAACATTAGAGAAACTATAGGTGGTTTGGCATGACTAAAAGGCAGTTGGGTGGAGGTGGGTAGAGCAACTGGTAAGAGAGAACTGGAGAAGGGTTAGGGGTCAGAATTTGGAGGGCCTTGTTGCGTTAAGGACATTGAACTTTAGGCTACGGGTCATGGTGAGCCACTGTGGAATTTTGTAGGGAGGAGTTACATGGTCTGATTTGTGGTGGGAAAAGATTACTCCGATGGATGGCATGGAGGCTGATTAGGAGGTTGAGATAATGAGGGACTGAGGCAGTGAGTGCCCATGACGATAGGAACTGAGAGGAAGCTCGGCTTTTAAAGGTGGTAGGCAGCCAAACAGATAGGGTTTAGTGATCGATTGGAGATGGAGAGCCAGAGACAGGGAGAAGTCTAGAATGACGGTCAGGTTTTTGGTTTGGATCACCGGGTGGGTGGTAGTGCCGTTCACTGAGGCAGAAAACAGAAGTAAGCCCCCTCTCTCCTGGCTCTCTTCCACTCCCCCCTGCAATCCCATGTGGGTGCACAGTAGATGCTCAAAAATGCTGAGCATTGATTTAATTTTACTCTATTGAGAGGAGAAGGGCTTACCTTTTCTTTGTGTCCTGCCTTGGCTTATATAAGATAACTTCCTGCAGCAGAAAGGATCTAAGTTTCATGGCCTCTTTGTTGCTACTACTGTATGACTCTTTTCTCTGGTGCTGTGATCTATTTTTGTGTTTCTGTGTCTCCGGTGCAGGTTCTGGACTCCCTCCTCAGCCTTTCTTAGTGCCGCATCGCTCTGATCCTTGTCCACACGTGTGACTTAATAATCATCAGTCACACTGGAACAGTGATCTGGAGTTTATAAGGCATGTTCTGCTATCCTTTAGTGCTTTGATCCCTATCACCCGACTGATGTGTAGGCAGTGAAATAGGTTTAATTGTCCATTTCATAGATAAAGGAATCTAGGCAATGGTGTTAGGATGCGTCGAAGACCACAGATCTAGTAAGTGGTATAACGCTCGGATGCCTCCGTATCTGCTATGCTTCAGTTACAAAGTCCTTGTCCACGCCTCGCTCTCTGGCTCCCACGTGCTCCCAGACTCTTCAGGCTGTGATTTCTGTCCCCTGCCACGTTCTGATCTCCGGTGCTCGCTTACCTGTGCCTGAAGTCCACTGTGACCGTCTGCTTTCGGTCACCTCCCTTGCTGAGACCTCACCTTGGTGCTGTATATTGCTCACTGTTCTGGCTTTCTCGGTCTGGGCCTCTTGCCCTGGCTCTGTCATCCTTGTGAACCCACAGTCCTGGCAGGGACACAGCAGGACTTGCAGATGGATTTGCGGCACTAGAACTTTTCCTCCTAAGAACATAAAAGAACACTCACTGTCAGTCTGTTGGAAGGAAACCTGACCTTAAGAAATATTGGCCTTTTGGGCTGTGTTGCTTGTAAAATATTTAATTTGTGGATGTGGCAGCGGAAGAAGACATGACAAGCAAGGCGTGTTGCTCAGCCCACAGCCTGTGTCCTCCCTGACATGTTTCTCATTTAAGGTTCTCAATGGGCTGCATTGCCTGAGCCTTAGTCCTCCCGTGAGTACATGAATCTCCTGACTCCGATGTTTCGACTGACCATTTTGGACTTATTTTCATTTATAGGGTAGCAAAAGAGCGTTCAGGAGTATATAAGTCGTTGGTAGGTGCTTTCTCAATCCTGCAGTGGTTTAATGGGTGGCCCAGTTTGCATGAGTTTCTGTGGACCCATTAGGGGCCTTGCTTAAGTTTGCTTAAGCTCACGTAGCACCTCAGTGTTTTATAGTCGATCAGCAACTGCTTGTGAAACTCCTGCCGCATACTAGGGATGGTCCATAAAAACTCCTTACACTTGAGCCTACCATCTAGTTGGGAAGAGATACCCAACATTTTTTTTCCACTGTGACTGAGCAGCACCCAACACAGTTCTGTATCTATGCTGAAAAGGTTGGGATAGAAAATGAGATTGGGGCCCCTGGGTGGCTCAGTGGGTTAAGCCTCTGCCTTCGGCTCAGGTCTCGATCTTGGGGTCCTTGGATCGAGCCCTGCATTGGGCTTTCTGCTCCGCAGGGAGCCTGCTTCCCCCCCCCTTCCCCACCTCTCTGCCTGCCTCTCTGCCTACTTGTGATCTCTTTCTCTCAAATAAATAAATAAAATGTTTAAAAAAAAAAAAAGAAAATGAGATAATAGGCCTGTCTACTTAAAGAAGCTTCCTGAAAGAGATGACCTTTGAATTGAGCCTTCGGGAATGGGGAAGGTTTCGATAGCAGAGTGATCGAAATGTGTGAGTCAATGTCCGTGCTGATTTTCTAGGAACCCCATATTTAATTCTTTTCCCAAGAGTGTTTTTCTCCATCTCAGGTGACAAATTCAGGAGGGGGCTTATCGAAGCCGGCTTTTTAAACTGTCAAATCTTGTCCAGTGCTGCAGTTTGGTTCTTTTGCAGCATGATTTTAGGCTCTGATGTGAACTTAGCTCAGGAGACTTCCTCTCCCAAGTCAGATTTCCACTCCAGGTGAATACTGAGTTTGTACTTTGGAGATAATTGTTCTAAGGAGGCAGTACTAAAATACAGGCTAGAATAGAAAAGTTAACTTTGTGTAGCTGTGAGATGCAATTTTCTCTGTTCTTCCTTGGCAAAGATGATGCTGTGACTGGGAGCCTTCTCAGAGTGACAGATCTGTGTGGGCTGAAGCCCCAGTTTGATCATGAGGGGGCGGGAGATGGAAATTTCTTTCTCTTCTCTATGATGGTTTCTGATGAAGTTCTGGGAGCTATTGTTGGGGAAGTGATGTAGGCCTCATTTTTCAGCAGAACATAATGCAGCAAACAGCACCCAAAACCTGTTTTTGCAAGAGGGGCAGAGGGTAGGATGGGCCAAACCAGGGGAAATAATTTATTGGATAACGCAGGTTTGTTGGCGCTGTGGCCTGCAGAAATGTTGCATCCAGTAGCAAACCCAGTTGCCTCACTCTCTGCTCTCCTTTTCTAAAGACTTTCCTAGATGCCAGGGTGAACTGAGGTAAGATTCTGCTTCTCAGTTTGGGGGAGGGGACTGTTAAACAAAAATGGACGGAGATGGCTGGCCCTTGGCCCGCTGTGAACTTGGCAAAATGTGTCTGTTAATTTTCCATCTTCCTATTGGTCTTCCCTCTTCCCACTTGGTCTTCTCCCCTGTGCAATCTAGAGTCCTCCTTTGTTAAGTCACTATTGAGACCCCAGTAGTCACTTGTAGGGAGAGGGGGGTATGCCTGGGATGCAGAGATGGTGCCTCTGTCTCAAGAACAGTAGGTAGCAGCTGAAGCATGATATCCTGAGGATGTAGCAGATTCTTGCTCGTTATGGGCCGTTGTGTATGCCCAAGGATACGAATTAAGGGACTTACACATTAGCAGGAATTTATGCTCCTCCTGAGGGCCCATCTGTTCTGCTGAATGGACAAGGTGCAGACATATTTTGAAAGGATAGGGAAATAATGGAAGTGGAGATGAATAAAAATGACCTCACGGAGTTTGTTTAGGATGGAGTCAGGGGGGGAGATATTAGTATCTACAGGGTAAAAAAAAAATAATTGCTAACACTTATTGAGACCTTACTATATGCCAAGCATTTTATATAAAGTTCTCGTCTGATTCTCATGATAAGCCTGTGATATGAGGTAGGTAGGTTTCATTACTCACATTTAAAAAATCATTTTTTTAAAAAGATTATTTATTTATTTATTTGACAGAAAGAGAGAGAGAGAGATCACAGGTAGGCAGGGAGGCAGGCAGAGAGAGAGGGGGAAGCAGGTTGCCTGCTCAGCCGAGAGCCCCATATGGGGCTCAATCCCAGGACCCTGAGATCATGACCTTAGCTGAAAGCAGAGGCTTAACCCACTGAGCCACCCAGGCACCCCTAAAAAATCATTTTAAGAAAGATTTATTTGAGAGAGAGAGAGGACTGAGGGAGGGGCAGAGGGAGAGGGAGAGAGAAGCTCAGGCAGACTCCATGATGAGTATGGAGCCTGATGTGGGGCTTGATCTCCATGACCTGAGCCGAAACCAAGAGTTGGGCACTTAACCAACTGTGCCACTCATTATTTGCATTTTAAATACTGGTAACATGAAGTAAAATTGCCCAAGGACATGGTGTTGGTAAGTGATTGAACTAGGGTGGATTGATTGATTCTGTTTTTACTGTAGTAAAAATACATAACATAAAATGGAACCATCTTAACTGCTTTGAACCAGGATTTATTTTGAATTTTCTTTTTAAAATTATCATTCAGTGAAGGTATTCTTTATTGGTGTACACTTCTATGAATTTTAACCCGTGAAGAGATTCATGAAGCTCTCACTGCGATGAGGACACAGAACAGTTTTCTCTCCCCTGAAAACTTCCTCCTGCTCTTCCTCTACACACTCTCTTCCCTCTTCTGTCCCCTAGAAAGCAGTGATCAATTTTTCTTCACCATACTTTCGTCTTTTCTAGAATGTCCTATACATGGAGTCATGCAGCATGTAACCTTTTGAAACTGGCTTCTTTTACTCAGCAAAATTCTCTGGAAATTCACTCAAGTTGTTGCACGCTCATTCCTTTTTCTTGCCAAGTAGTATTCCATTGTATGGATATACCACAGTTTGTCTATCCAGTCATCTGTTAATAGCCATTTGCCTTGCTTCTGATTTGGGGCATTTACGAGCAGAGCCTCTATAAATATTCTTGTAGAGGTTTTGCTGTGAACACCTATTTTTTTTAGGGTAAATACATAGGAGTGTGTTTGCTGGGTCATACAGTTAAGTGTATGTTTAATTTTATAAGAAATGGTCAAATCATTTTTCAGAGAGGCTATGCAACTGTGCTTTCCTACAAGCAGTTACATGGGAGAGTTGATTGTATCCTGCCCAACTTTTGGTATTGCCAGTAGTTTTTAATTTTAGTCATTGTGATAGGTAGGTAGTGATACTTCGTCATGGTTTCAATTTGCATTTCCCCAATGGCTAATCACGTTGAACATAATTTCTTTATTTCTTTTGCAATTCGAGTATCTTCTTTGGTGAAGTGTCTGGTCACGTCTTTTACACATTTTAAAATTGGATTATTTGTTTTCTTACTGTTGAGCTTTGAGAGTTCTTTATACATTCTGGATATAAGTCTTTTGTCAGATATGCGATTTGCAAGTATTTTCTCCCTGTCTGTAAGTGTCTTTTTATGCTCTTCACAGAGCCTTTCGGAAAGCAATCGTTTTTCATTTTAAATTTTGTAAAGTGCACTTTATCCGTGTTTTTCTTTTATGAATCATACTTTTCTTTCTTTCTTTTTTTTTTTTTTTTAAAGATTTTATTTATTTATTTGACAGAGATCACAAGCAGGCAGAGGCAGGCAGAGAGACCGGGGGTGGGGTGGGGAGCAGGCTCCCCCCCGAGCAGAAAGCCCGTCATGGGGCTCGATCCCAGGACCCTAGGACCATGACCCGAGCCGAAGGCAGAGGCCTTAACCCACTGAGCCACCCAGGCGCCCCTGGATCATACTTTTCGTATCATATCTAAGAACACTTTATAAGAACAGAAAGCAGATAGGAGATTCCTTAGGAATATTGTTCCTGCATCATTTTTAAAAATAATTCCTTTACTGAGGTATATTTTACATGTCATAAGTCACCCTTTTAGAGTAATACAGTTCAGTAATTAAAAAAATAAATTTCCCAAGTTCTCCAACCATCACCATGAATAGTTTTAGAATTTTTTCACCACCCCAGTAGATCCCTCATGCATATTAACTGTTTATCTCCATTCATCTTTAACTCCTTTCTGGAAAACGTTGGCAATTTTTTTTTTTTAAGATTTTATTTATTTATTTGAGGTAGAGTGACAGCAAGCAAGACAGAGCACGCACGGCAGGGAGGGGCAGTGGGAGAGGGAGAAGCAGGCTCCCCGCTTAGCAAGGAGCTTGACGGGGAGATGGATCCCAGGACCCTGGGATCACACCTGAGATGAGGGCAGACATTTAACTGAACCACCCAGGTACCCCCAGATTTTCGACAGTTTCTTCCAGCACCCATTTTTGTTTTTTATTTCTTAGTTCTTTTAAAAGTAAGATCTGTGCCTAATATAGGGCTTGACATCAGGACCCCAAGATCAAGAATCACACGCTCAACTGACTGAGTCAGCTACGTGCCCCAGCATCCTTTTTTAATTTAACGATATAAAAAATTGTGAAAAAAAATGAAATGTACCATCTTACCATTTCTAAGTGTACAGTTCAATAGTTTTAAGTATACTCACATCATTATGTGACCAATTTCCAGAAATTTTTCTTGCAAATCTGAAACTCTATACCCATTAAGCAACTCCCCATTTCCCCTTCCCCCATTTACTGCCAGCCGCCATTCTATTTTTTTTGTTTCCTTGAATTTGACTATACTATAGATATCTCCTATAAGTGGAATTTTATAGTATATATCTTTTTTGTGACTGGCTTATATCACTTAGCATAGTATCCTCAAGATTTATCTATATTATATAACATGTGTCAGAATTTACCTCCTCTTCTTAAAACATTTTATTTATTTATTTATAAGATTTTATTTATTTATTTGACAGAGATCACAAGTAGGTAGAGAGGCAGACAGAGAGAGAGGGGGAAGCAGGCTCCCCACTGAGCAGAGAACCTGATGTGGGGCTCGATCCCAGGACCCTGAGATCATGACCTGAGCCGAAGGCAGAGGCTTAACCCACTGAGCCACCCAGGCGCCCCGGGAGAGGGAGAATCTTAAGCAGGCTCCACACTCAGCGCAGAGCCTAGAGGGCTGGATTTCATAACCCTGAGATCATGACCTGAGACAAAATCAAGAATTGGGCTTTTAACGGACTAAGCCACCCAGGTACCGCGTGGAGATACCATTTTTTGACAAGTTTCATGACTATGTACTCAGTTTCTTTAATCATTATAGAACTGTTTAGGGGTACCTTGGTGGCTTAGTTAAGTGTCTGTATTCGGCTTGGGTCATGATCCCAGAGTCCTGGGGTTGAGCCCTGCATCAGGCTCTCTGCTCAGCGGGAAGCCTGCTTCTCCCTCTCACTCTCCCTGTGTGCTCTTTTTCTCTCTTACTATCTGTCTCTCAAATAAGTAAATTTAAAAAATGTTTAAAAAAATTATAGGACTGTTTAGATTACTTCATCTTGAATTGAGTTTTGACAGTATGTGATTTCTGAGAAATTGGTTAATTTTATCTAAGATGTCAAATTTAGGTACATAGAGTTGTTCATAGTATAGCTTTGTTACGCTTTTAATGTTTGTGAGACCTGTAGTAGTAGCCTTCTTTCATCCTTTTTTTTTTTTTTTTAAGATTTAATTTATTATTTAACAGAGAGAGAGATTACAAGTAGGCAGAGCAGCAGGCAGAGAGGGGAGGAAGCAGGCTCCCTGCCGAGCAGAGAGCCCAATGCGGGGCTCGATCCCAGGACCCTGAGATCATGACCTGAGCCGAAGGCAGTTGCTTAACCAATTGAGCTATCCAGGCACCTACCCTCTTTCATTTTTGATATTAATATTAATTTTCACTCTTTTGTCTCTAAGTTGTATTAGAAATTTTTAAATTTTACTGATCTTATAGAATCATCTAAAAACATCAAGACCTAGGACAAAAGATATAAGTTAATCTAATGAAAGATGATCAGGTCTTTTAAACAGAAACTATAAATTGTGTTGGGAAAGTAAGTAAATGGAAGAATAATATGTTTATGGTTTTTAGAAGTCTGTTTTAAAGATGTCAGTTTTCCCTAAGTTGATCTATAGATTGAAAGAAAATCTAATCACGATCCTAGTTCTTTTTATAAACATTGAGATTGATAAGTTGTTTCTAAAATATATGTGGAAATATAAATACCCTAAGGTAATTAAGAAAAAATCTTGAAGAACAGTGCAAGAACATTTGTATGCCATCAGATAGCTAGGTTTATAATATCTTAGGGTATCCCTTAAAACGTAGCATGGTATTGGTCAAGAATGGAGAAGTAGAACAGAAAATGTGAGTCTATGTGTCTATGAGATTCTTATCTTAGAGATAGGAGTCTATGAAAGTGAAAACAGTCCAGAAACAAATTCACATATTATATGGAACTTTGATGGATGACTGATTCAGAGTGGAGATCACTCTGTTACGGAGAGACTGTTAAATAAATGAAGCAGGAAACATTGGCTGTTCAGAATGGAAACATAGATTTCTATCTCTCATGTAGTATATGACTGTTAACCTCAGAAGAATTAACTGAGTTAAATGTGAAAAGCAAAGCTACATTTTTTAGTTAAAAACATTGGTGAAAGCCCTCTTGATTTTGGGGTAGCAAACTATTTTTTAAACATGACATAAAGCACAATTAAAAAGCTAATAAGCCTGATAAAATAAATCACAATTATAAATTTTCGTTAGTAGAAAGACAACTTCTCAAAAGTGAAAAGACAATCTAAAGACTGAGAAATTATTTGCAACATATAAAATCAACACAATGTTGGTATCAAGAGTATGTAAAGAACTTGTAAAAATCATGAAAAATGATAACCTAATAGAAAAACAGACAGGACATCTGAGTGGCTCAGATGGTTGGGCGTCTGCCTTCGGCTCCAGTCATGATCCCGGGGTCCTGGGATCAAGTCCAGCATCAGGCTCCCTGCTCCTTGGGGAGCCTGCTTCTCTCTCTGTCTCTCTCTCTCTCTCTCTCTGTCTCTCATGAATGAATAAATAATAAAAAAAAAAAAAAAAGAAAAGAAAAATGGACAAAAGACATAAATTTTATAGATGAGGAAATAAGGATAATACGTAAGCCAGTCAACATTACTGATTATTAGAAAAATTAAAATCAAGACATAAAAGAATATTTTTTACTACTCACTTGAAAATGATTAAGAAGGGGTGCCTGGGTGGCTCAGTCCTTAAGAATCTGCCTTTGGCTCAGGTCATGATCTGGGGACCTGGGATGGGGCCCGCGTCGGGTTCCCTGCTCGGCAGGGAGCCTGCTTCTCCCACTCCTCTTGCTTTTGTTCCCTCGCTGTCTCTCTGTCAAATAAATAATAAAATATTAAAAAAAAAAAGAAAATGATTAAGTTTGACATTGCCAAATATTGGTGAAGAGGAGGGTAAACAATATCTTTATGTTGATGCTAGAATTATAAATTGACATAATTATTTCAGAAAACAAATTGGCATTATCTTGTAAAGTTGAATGTTCACATTCACGATGACCTAGCAATTCCACTCCTAGGTATAGTCCCAAGAGAAATGTTAGTAACTGTAAACCAGGAGTCATATCCACAAATATTCACAGAAACATTTATTATAATAGTAAAAAATGCAGAAGTAGCTCAAATACTCATCAAGAGGAGAATGGGTAAATTGTGATTTATTGACACAGTAGAATATTATAAAGTATTAACAATGAGTGAAATACAATATGTAATAACCTGGATAATCTTAATAATACAGAGTTAAAGAGGTAAGTCTTACAAGATACTCTCCACAGTATTATCCCCTTTATATAAAGTGCAAATCCAAGAAAAATATATTGCTTACTTGTATAAGCATGTATGCAGGCACACATACACATATGAGATAAAATTAAGAAAAAACATAATCACGAAATACAAGTGGGTTGTTATCAGTGAGAGGCAGGACTAGGGTAAGGAGAGGCAGATAGGTAGAGGTTATTGCTAATGTTCTAGTTCTTAGATTGAGTTAGTGGGATCATGGGTTTATAATATTACTGAAATAACGGAATCAGAAGTAAGTAAATAAAACAGTACCTGCATGGAGCAATCATGATGGCAAGCGTTGATTAAGGACCCATTTTTTGTACATCCTGGATGTTCCAAACAAATGAACCTTAGACTAGTGGGATTAAGCAATAAGTACCTTTTGTAGAAGATTTCCACTGGCTTGTTTATTGGTGGAGAAATGTGGAATTAATTATTCTCTACACATTTTATGGAAGCTTTGAAAAAAAAATCTGTTGACAACTACCAAAATTAATGAAAAACATAGTTAACTATGATGAAATATAGCTAATGTGTACCCTGCTATTTGATTGGATAGTGGCTAAAATAGACAAGATAACAAGTATAAAATATAAGTACCCTGAGAACCCCACTGGGCCAGTCTTTGCGATGGAATGGTTATCTGTGTAGTTGCAGTGGTTGTATTAAGGACTCATGCCCCAGAGCTCCTCTGGCTCAGGGAAAGAAAAATCATATATGTACACACATCTATACGTGTATGTGTGTATATATACTCAAGTTCTCAGAAAACTCCTTCTCTGTCATGTAGATAGGAACAAAAAATTTAACACAAACATTCAATTGGGCATGGAAACTCAGCGTATCTGCAATTCCAGGTTTTTCTCCGACAATAGAATTTCGACCTTTTCCTGAAAGCTTAATGTTAAGACAGTGTCTTCATGGAGCATTGTCTCAGAGATAACCGGTTCCTCAGGATCAGTCCTTCTTAAAAAGATTGTGGAGATCCAGAAACATCAGCATCAGCTGAGAGCTTGGAGGGAATGGAGGATCTCAGAACCTGTTCCAGAAGTACTGTATCAGAATGTGCATTTTTGGGGCACCTGGGTGGCTCAGTGGGTTAAAGCCTCTGCCTTCGGCTCAGGTCATGATCTCAGGGTCCTGGGATCGAGTCCCGCATTGGGCTCCCTGCCGAGCA
>NW_019154137.1:4212313-4262275 GCF_002288905.1 Enhydra lutris kenyoni
TGGGTGGCTCAGTGGGTTAAAGCCTCTGCCTTCGGCTCAGGTCATGATCTCAGGGTCCTGGGATCGAGTCCCGCATTGGGCTCTCTGTTCGGCAGGGAGCCTGCTTCCCCCTCTCCCTGCCTGCCTCTCTGTTTACTTGTGATTTCTCTCTCTCTCTGTCAAATAAATAAAATCTTAAAAAAAAAAAAAAGAATCTGCATTTTTAACAGGATTCCTTTAGGTGTCTCGTGGGCCCATTACTGTCGGAGAAGGAGTTAGTTAAGAGTAGAGGTCCTTCCTTCCCTGAAGGGCCTCAACAGGGGCTGGGCTTCAGGAAGTCTATACACTTACTCAGATTTTATTTAAAATTTTCAGTTTGTTGGCATGAGTATTTTACTAGATCACACTACTACATGTATACATGTATGTATATATATAAAAAGTGTATATATATACATATATTAAAGATTTTATTTATTTGAGAGAGAGTGAGAGCATGAGTGTGGGGAGAAGCAGAGGGAGAATCAGGCTCCCTTCAAGCAGGGATCCCGATGCGGGGCTAGATCCCAGGACTCTGGGATCATGACCTGAGCCGAAGGCAGATGTTCAACCAACTGAGCCACCTGGGTGCCCTTGTCCTATGCATATATTTTACTCCTGGATCAGGCCAGACCACTGGAAAGTTGTGTAGTTCCCAGACTTAGTGTAATCGTTTCATAGGGCATGCTCTAGTTTTGTGTCCCCTTTACTTGCACTGAAGAGCACTGTGAAAAGCAGCTGTTGAAATTCATTCTCCTTATTGCTAGATACGACTGAAACTATTATAACACTACACAGGTGGTTTCAAGGCCAGATTGTATAAAAGAATCATCGTAGGTGTTTGTAAACTACTGATTTGAGGTACTGCCTGGGCAGAAGTATTATTATAACAAGTAGTCATGGTGATTTTGGTGAAATAGGTCCACTCAAGATTAGTTTGGGAAGTTTTATGCTATCTCATGTTTCTTTCTTAAAATCTGCAAGGTTTTTATTTCTTCAGGCTTTAGTACCTGGAAAAGCTTTATTTCTTCTGGGTAATTGATATGCAGTAACCGTATGAATAGTATATAAGTTAACATGTATACCTCATGAACTTATAAAAAGTACATTTGTGACCTACTTTTGACAATAGTCTAGAACCTTCTGTTTTACACTTTTGTGTTACCTTTGCCTTCATTTTATTTTGAAATTTTTCCTTCAATTTATTCTCACTTATTGTACCTTTTTTTTTTTAAATGATTTTATTTATTTATTTGACACAGAGATCACAGGTAGGTAGAGAGGCAGGCAGAGAGGAAGAAGCAGGCTCCCCACTGAGCAGAGAGCCCAGATGTGGGGCTCGATTCAGGACCCTGGGATCAAGACCTGAGTGGAAGGCACAGGCTTTAACCCACTGAGCCTCCCAGGCGCCCCTCACTTATTGTACCTTAATTGTCTATTTTTTAGTTGCTTTCACTTCTTTTGAATGAGGTAGGCTATAAATTAAAACAAACAAGTAGATATTTAAATAATTACTTATTTATTAGACCTGTGTAAACCTGTTCACTGCTAACATTTTTAAATATTTATTTATTTATTTATTTATTTATTTATTTATTTATTTTTACCCTTAGGAGAAGGGCAGTGGACTTTTTTGTAAAGTAACTTACTTGTTTTTTCCTGTTTCTGAGTTTGCTTCTGAAAGGTATCTTAGGTTCTGTCATTCAGTTTATACTAAAAGAGAATAGCTTTGAAATCGTGGCCCACACATGCAAATCCAAACCACAACGAAATAGGACTTCTCATCTACTAGGATGGCTATAAAAGAAAAGACAGACGACAAGTGTTGGTGAGGATGTGGAGAAATTAGGACCCCTTATACATTGCTCTTCGAATTGTAAAATGGGGGGCACCTGGGTGGCTCAGTGGGTTAAACCTCTGCCTTCAGCTCAGATCATGATCTCAGGGTCCTGGGATAGAGCCCCACATCGGGCTCTCTGCTCAGCGGGGAGCCTGCTTCCCCCTCTCTCTGCCTGCCTCTCTGCCTACTTGTGATCTCTCTGTTAAATAAATAAATAAAATATAAAAAAAAAAGAAATGTAAAATGGCACAAGTGCTTTGGAAAACAGTCTGGCAGTTCTTCAGAATGTTAGGCACAAAGTCAACATACAATCAGGCAATTCTACTACTAGATATATACGCAAGAGAAATGAAAACATGTCCACATAAAAATATTATGCCTGCATATTTAGAGCATTATTCCTAAGTCATAATGACCAATAAGCCAATAAGTCATAATGACCCATGTGTCCATCAAGTGGTAAATGGAGAAACAAAATTTATATTCATATAATAGGATATTATTTGGCCATCAAACAGAAGGAAGTATTGACACATGCTACAACATGGATGAATTTTGAATATATTATGGCATGTGAAAGAAACCTGACATAAAAGGCCACATATTATATGATTCCATTTGTGTGAAATAATCCAGAACAGGAAAATCTATAGATATAGAAAGTAGATTAATGTTTGCCCGGACCTCGGGTTTGTTTTTGGGGTGATAAAAATATTTTGTAATCAGATAGAGGTGATGGATATACAACTCTGTGTATATAGTAAAAACCATTACATTATATATTTTATTTTTTTTAAAAGATTTTATTTGTTCATTTGAGAGAGAGAGAGCACAAGCAGGGGGAGAGGGAGAAGCCGAATCCCTGCTGAGCTGGGAGCCCGATGTGGGGCTCCATCCCAGAACCTGGAGATCATGACCTGAGTCGAATGCAGATGTTGAAACATTCTGAGCCACCTAGGCACCCTACATTATATCCTTTAAAAGGATAATTGTATGGTATATGAGTTACCTCTCAAAGATACTTAAAAAATTGTGGTCCACAACCCTTTCACTGGCATGCATGACTCTTTTTTTTTTTTTTTTTTTTTTTTTTGAGATTTTATTTATTTATTTATTTGACAGAGGCAGAGCCAGAGAACCCAAGCAGGGGGAGCAGCAGAGGGAGAGGAAGAAACAGGCTTCCTTCTGAGCAGGGAGCCCAACGTGGTGCTCAGTCCCAGGACTCTGGGATCATGATCTGAGCTGAAGGTAGATGCTTAACTAACTGAGCCACCCAGGTGCCCCTAGCATGCCTCTTCTTGTTACCTGCTTCACTTTTCCCCCCATGGTTATCATGGTTTGACCGTTTTTTCATATTACAAGTGGCATTCATTCACTCATTAATTAGTGTTCTGATTTTTTTTTTTTAAATCGCAGGCATAGGTATTATCAATACGATTTCTGTTCATCATTAGGTAACCAGTGTTTCCAAGTGGAGCTTATATGATTGCTGCTAAAGTTAAGAAACTTGATGTTTTTGTAAATTTGTTTAGTCTTTTTGTGGGGGAAATGTATGATATATATTAGGTTGTTGAAAGTAGTAAGAAAGGGGCACCTGGGTGGCTCAGTGGGTTAAAGCCTCTGCCTTCAGGTCGGGTCATGATCTCAGGGTCCTGGGATCAAGCCCCGCATCGGGCTCTCTGCCTGCCTCTCTGCCTGCTTGCGATCTCTCTCTGTCAAGTAAATAAATAAAATATTAAAAAAAAGAAAGTAGTAAGAAAGATCCCAGACTTTTTATTACTACTGTTATGGACCCCTGGGTGTCAGGAGCCCTTAGATTATGTATGAATCAGCACCTTAAAACCGTTATTCTAAATTCAAGTATAATTTTAGAATTCGACAATGGGGTAGGCATGAGATTTTCAGTCTGAGTGTAGTTGTGCTGGTAACAAACTCTATCACCTTGTTGAAGACAAGTCTCTTTTTTGTTGGCTTCTATTTTGTCATCTTCAATGTGGGCGCCTTTTCACCTTGCAGGATTATGAGAATCACATGATCCACTTTGAATACGTACTATGTGTTAGACAGTTTTCATAGACCTATACTCCTTCATTTAATCCTCCAAGCTACCCTCTGACGTAGGGATTGTTCCTGCCCCCTTTACATATGAACAAATTAAGCTCAGTTTGGTTCCCATCATTCATTTAAGATATCTCTGAAATGGAACTTCAACTTGATCTTTTGGAGTTCAGGGTCCAAATTTGTAATCAATGTGTATTACCTAGTATAGGACATTGTGGTGTAAGAAGAACCTGTGAGTCTTATGGATTAATGTAACAAAAATTAATTTCTTGTCCTGGCTATACAGTTTTGGTTGCTTGCGGGTCTGATTCAGGTCAGCAGCATTCCAGGTCCCGGGCTGACGGAGGGACCTTCCATCTCTAGCACTGAGGGCCTTCTTGCCATGACAGAACGACCGATGTATGATGCACTGGCTCTTGGAGCCTCGAAGTGACCCAGGTCACTTCAACCTGGGCATTGTTGACCAAAGCTGGCCGCTTGGCCGTACCTAATGTGTGTGTGTGTGTGTGTGTGTGTGTGTGTGTGTGTGTGTGTGTGTAGGGAAAGCAGTCCCACTATGTGAGAAGGAAGAGAAATAGGAATATCGGGTGAGCTGCACTAATGACTACTGCATTTTTCACATGTGTTTATTGATATAACACTATTATTATTCTGCCTTTGAATATTATTCTTACCTAAGAAGTTGTTGTTATGACTGTTGTTATGACTGAAGATTGTTCTTACCTAAGAAGCAGTGAGGTAGATTTATGTTAACATTTTTTTGGGACAGTCCCTCTTACAAGTCCTACGTAAAGTCTGCATATATGCTACAATTTACAATTAAAAATATAGAGTGATATGTACATAAAACAATACAACAAATGAATAAGGATCTGAGCTGTGCTGTTGAAACGGATATATTTTAATGTGGTTTTCTTGTCCTAGAAGGGTAAGGTTTTTACCTTCCTGAAATACATCAAAAGAAAAAAATGACATTAGAAGGAATGAAAGCACAACATATGGGGTTATATATAAATTGGAGCGAATGCCATAAACATTTTAAAGAGGTTTGTTATGCCTTTTGGGCATGGCTGGTTTCAGAGTAATTTCCTGCATGTGATGGTTGCAGTGCTTGACACAGACGTTTGTAATGTTCAGAGTGCTCCTACAGAATTAAAGGCACCAATGCATTTGAGAGAGCTTTCTGGAAACGGTAAGCATGTTGCAAATTTAAATATTTTTCTTCTTATTGTCACATGATCTCATTTGATCCTTCCGATTATCCTGTGAGGTAGACCCAATACTGTGTACGTTACTCTAGTTTTCACGGTCTTTACTGGTAGTGGAGGCAGCTCAGACGTATTAAAGTACTCTCCATGATGATGTGGTTTGTAAGCCGAGGACTCTGGGCCAGAACGCGTCTGTAACTCTCTGGTCAGCCCTCTTCCCATTGTACCCTGCTCCCTCTTCGGTCACATTCTTGGGTAACTTAAATGTAGCCAGGAGAAATGAAACAATTATCCACTGAAAGAGGAAAAGATCATTTTCAATTTCCCAAGACACAGCTGGCATTGTGCATGCACCCAAGTCCAGGGAATAGAGGCTACTACCCTCTGAGGAGGAACTCTGGAAAGGCTGGAATCATTCTAAGGGCTAACATTAATGGCGAGAAAATGGTCTTTCCAAGGGGCCAATTAGTGGCTTCGTAGGCTGGAGTATTTCACAGAATGTCATAGCTCAAGGAAGCCGAGGAAAGGTGGTTATGCCTGCCTTGAAGAATTGTGCAAAGTAGGTTAGCAACATTGCTTCCATTTTCGTGAAAGTGAGTGCTTTTCTAATTTTAGAGTCTTTTAAGAGGTAGGTTGGCTTTTGTGTGAGGGGAAGCTTTTCTCAGTGCTCGTTTTGAGAGGTGCCTGTGAAAGCACTTTCCTGTTTGGAAAAGGAAGACAATGTGGTAGAAATGAAATGAAATGAAAAATGAGTTTGCGTAAAAAGTTATCTTTCCCAGAAGAGACGGCGGAAATAGGGCTCCACAACCATAGTTACTACTTTTTCCCTAAGTTACAGAGATGTGTGTTATCAGTTCAGTGCAGGTATTGGGTTCCTTTAAATGCAATGTGTCTCCTGGAGTTATACAGGAGGAAGTATTTATTTAGCTGATCATTCTAGAAGGGACAAAGGCTTTCTCCTAACTCCTGGAGAGTGTTGGGTATTCCCCAACTTCTCATCTCCAATGTAGTTTATTTTGTAAATTCCAATTTTCAGAACATTAAAATGTGGTTTATAAAATGATCTTTTATTTTTTTAACCCACTTTTTTCCTCTGGTAAAACAGCAAATATGCCAAGGGCAAATGCCCCCGTAAAGAAAAGAAGGGTTCCTCCAAGGATCTGAGGTCTCTTTAAAGGTAGGTCATTGTGTGTAGCTTTAAGTAACTGAGGTTGAATTTTGTCCTGAGAAGCCACTTTTGAAACTTTGCTTTAATCGAAGAATTTATATATATTTTGAAATTAAGAATTCTGTCTATAACAATGAAGGCTGTGGGGTGCCTGGATGGCTCAGTCGTTAAGCATCTGCCTTCAGCTCAGGTTATGATCCCAGGGTCCTGGAATCCAGCCCCGCATGGGCTGTGGGAAGCCTGCTTCTCCCTCTCCCTCTCCCTGTACTTGTGTTCCCTCTCTTGTGGTCTTTTCCTCTCTCTGTCAAATAAATAAATAAATAAAATCTTTATAAAAAGGTTTAGAGATATCTGGGATCTAAGATTATAAAATTAACAGGTGATCTGGTTGAGCGTCCTAGAAGGCCAGGATTAGATTAGATTAGAATTGAAGGTGGCCTTTCCAGGGCCAAAGGCAGTGAGATCTTCTGAATGGGGACTGTGCAGACAGATCAGAGATATAAGGAGGGAACTGAATGAACGGTCCTAATGAGTATTTAACATATGTAGTTCCATTAAATCCTCACAAACTGTGATGGAGAGTCCATAGTTTATAGAAGAAATAATAAGGTCAGATAGAAATTTGTCTTTGGGCCTAAGACCACATGGCTAAATGCAAATCTACTTTTTTTTTTTTTTAAAGATTTTTATTTATTTATTTGACAGAGATCCCTAATAGGCAGAGAGGCAGGTAGAGACAGAGAGGGAAGCAGGCTCCCTGCTGAGCAGAGAGCCGGATGCAGGGCTCAATCCCAGGGCCCCGAGATCATGACCTGAGCCGAGATCATGACCTGAGCCGAAGGCCCACAAATCTACTTTTAAGTCCAAATTTTATGAGACTTTCAAAACCCGTGCTCATTTTGCTATACCTAAATGTAGGTTCAAAAAGACCCCAGGTGAAGTCTTAGTAGGTGGAGGTATTAAGAGAAACCGAAGGTATCAAAGCTTTCCCTAACATTTCAGACCAAAGACAACCAGACCCTCTTACCTTGAGGCCGGAGCACAGAATTTAAAGCTCCGGAGGCGATGAAGCTGAGAGTTTATGCAAGCCAGGCTCCCTTGCAGACCAGTCAGCCATATCTGACTTGAAGTTACACAGACTTCTGTGACCCAGTCAGCTAATAGAGTGGCAGAGGGCAAATCATCATGACCTTTAGACATGCGTGACCTCTAAGAACTCTTCTGTTTATTTCATTCATCTGGGGTTTGTGCTTGGCATCGTAAGAGTCATGTCCTGTACAGGTCGATGTATAGGAGGGACCTATATAGGACAGATTTGTTATTTATTAGTATTAGCCACTCTGCTTCTAGATTCAAATAGTACTTATGTCCATTAATATCCGGCTTGAATGGAACTTTGTAATTCAATACGTAATGTCATTATATGATATTTTCCTTTTTGTCTTCTCACGAGAGTATGCAGCTTGTTTGTTTCATGTATTGTGGTAACTCCTAGAACGTGTGCTTTGCATAGAGATCAGTAAACGTTAGTCCGTGAACATAAACAATGCCGGCCTACCATGCTTCTTGTCAGTCCCTTTCCCCATTCAGTTCTTTCGCCTGTTCACGGCTCAAGTTATTTTTTCTTTTCCACTTCTTTGCTCTCCTTGAACCTCCAGTCTTTGCAGTAAAACATGCCATCTCCTACATTGCAGAAAAAAATAGAAGGCGTCAGATGGGAATTTCCTCAACCTCTCTTTCCAACCCACAAACTTTTATTCGCTTTCATCTTTTCTTATTTCTCTGCTGTTAACAGAAGTGTCGAAGTGTCCCTTTTCTATCTAAGGCCAAGTCCTCTAATTTTTGCTTTGTACCCTGTCACTTCCGGGATTTCTGTTGTATTGGTTAAGATAATGGTAGCTCCTGGGCGCCTGGGTGGCTCAGTGGGTTAAGCCGCTGCCTTCGGCTCAGGTCATGATCTCAGGGTCCTGGGATCGAGTCCCGCGTCGGGTTCTCTGCTCGGCAGAGATCCTGCTTCCCTCTCTCTCTCTCTCTCTCTGCCTGCCTCTCCATCTACTTGTGGTCTCTCTCTGTCAAATAAATAAAATCTTTAAAAAAAAAAAAAAGATAATGGTAGCTCCTGTAACAGATAAACCTGGAAAGATTATTGGCTTAATAAAATACATTTATGTCTCGTTCAGGTCAAATCCAGTGGGCAACATGGGGCGGGAGTGAAAGTTGCTCTGTTTTTTTGTGGACTTGGACTAACATAGGCTCTTTCCTCTTCAGCATGAGGTTTCTAGTGTTTCCCTGGGCATAGAGATATCCAGCCAGCAGATGAGGGAAGGGAGAGAATTTAATGCTTGAAAGCTTGTATGGGTCAGATCTGAAAATGGACCGCAACCCAGGCACATGACCACTTCTAACCATACATGAGTCTGAGAAATACATTCTTTTTGCATGTCCAACAAGAAAGGAAATGGTAAACATTTAGCCAGTCTCTCTCTCATCCTGTTTAGTTTTGTTTTATCTGCTGTGTTTTTACCTTCACCTTCTAGATCCGCTCATTCTATCAGATTCTGAAAGCATGAATAAGTTGCTCCTAATTTTTAGAACAAAACAAACAACAACACTTTCTTTGCATCCCCCTCTGTATTAGTTTCCTAAGGCTGTTGTGACAAAGTACCACAAACTGGGTGGCTTAAAACGTAAAAAGCGATTCTCTCACCCTTCTGGAGGATGGAACTCTGAAATAAAGGTGTTGACAGGGCCACGTTCCCTCTGAAACTCTAGCTAGAATTCGTCCTTGCCTCTTCCGTAGTTTCTGGTGGTGGCCATTTTGATCCTTGGTGTTCTTTTACTTGTAGCTGCATCACTCTGATCTCTCCTCCTTCCTCATGGCATTCTTCCTGTGTGTGTCTGTCTTCACATGGCATTTTCTTTTTTTTATAAGGACATCATAAGGCTTATCCTACTCCTTGACGTGATCTTAATTAATTACATCCGCAGTGACTCTCCAAATAAGGTCAGTTTTGAGGTACTCAGGAGTAGGACTTCAGCATATCTTTTTGGGGAACACAAGTCAACGCACAACACCATCTTCAGTTGCCCTGTATAATTCTCCCCCCCCGCAAGTGTAGTTACTATCTGTCACCATACAAAGTTATTACAATATTATTGTAATATGTAATTTTGTATATTGTGATATATAATCAGGTTACTTCATTCTCCTCTCCTTAATTCCACACTTGGGGAATGATTTCTCTGTACTCAGTGTCTATACTTCCCAGTCCTCAGTGCACTTAAATAAGCTGTTTACTGTCATTACTCACCTAAATGTACTTTTACTATCTTCCTTGTATAATGCCCAGTGGATGCTTTTCTCTTTTTAAAAAATATATTTAGTTGTTTGAGAGAGAGAGAGCATGTGTGCTCCAATGCTTGGGTGGGGTGGGGGAGAGAATCTTAAGCAGATGCCCCCCTGAGCATGGAGGCCTGACACAGGGCTTGAGCTCACGACCCATGAGGTTAGGACCTCTGCCGAAATCACAAGTCAGACGCCTAACTGACTGAGCCACCCAGGTGCCCCTACTTTTTCTCTTTTTTATCTTACTTGTCCACCTAGACACATTTTTACATTACTGGCCACTCCCTTCTCAAACCTCTTTTCCTAGGACTTTGGAGAAATGTCTTGCATTTCTAGGAACTCTTTCTCCTTGTTGCTGCCTCTTCTGTCCATCTCTTAAATGTAGCTGTTTTGGGGGTTCCATTGTAGACCCCGTTCTCACTCCACATAATTTCTCAATCTCGTCTGTCCTGATGGCTTTAGTTACTCTATGTATGCACATGATTTTGAAATCTCTGTCTTCAGCTCCTATCTCTTTCCTGAGTGTCACACTCATCTTAAGTATCTCCCCTGTAGGTCAACTTGGATGGTCCAAGGCACCTCAAAGCTAAAATTATCTTATTTTCACAATTCCTGATTGCTCTTAGTTTTAGTGTTGTAGGTATTTCAGTCCAATTGAATTTATTTTGATTTAAGGAATGGGGATAGGGGTGTAGCCGTTCTCATATTTCAAATAATTAGCCACATGATACATACTGTTTATTCAATAATCCTTCTTTACCAACTTGGAATGCCATTTATCTCAAACCCTTTCTGTAGTTTGCTTAGATATATTTTCATTCTGTTTATTCTCTTTCAGTGATCTGTGTCTACTTTTTCTTTTTCTTTCTTTCTTTTTTTTTTTTTTTAAAGATTTCATCTATTTATATGACAAGCAGGAGGAGTGGCAGGCAGAGAAAGAGTGAGAAGCAGGCTCCCTGCTGAGCATGGAGCCTGATATGGGACTTGATCCCAGGACCCTGGGGTCATAACCTGAGCCAAAGGTAGATAGATGCTTAACCACCTGAGCCACCAGGTGCCCCTAGTTTTTCTTTATTACCAAATAGTTTTAATTACGGAACCACATAATATGTTTTAATAGATGATGAACTTGCTTCTCAATGTTTGACCTATCTCCCCTTTATTTATTCAGTTTCTCATTATCAGTAGAAACCTCTTACCCTGTATGATTTAAATTAGTACCACAAGTGCCCCGATTTTTTCCTACTTATTGTGATTCTAGTACTTTCTTGGACACTTGGGGTGTTAATTCCAATGGAAATATTTGGAGGAAGGAGAGAGTGGCTTCTGCCAAAGTCTCAGTTCTTAGAAGTGCTCTGTGGCTGCTACTCTGGGGGAGATGGAAATTTGCAATTATCATATTACCAGCTCTGTAATCCAGCATGTTGCATCTCTGTCTTTCACCCTCAAAAATTTCTAAGAGTATTAGCAACCCAATTGCACCCTCTGTTCCTAAGGAGGAGAGTACAAAGACTATTGTGATTTGACTGGGAGCCTTGGGGAAGAGGTTGTGTGTAGAGTGCCACCGTGGGGTATTCCTTGTAAATTTCCTATAAAATTTATTTCCATGGCTGATCATCTGTTGGAATTTCCTATATATTCCCTGTCATTTATTTATTTTAGAGACAGAGAATGCACATGAGCTGGGGGGGGGGGGGGGGAACGGCAGAGGGAGAGGAAGACAGACAATCTTAAGCAGGCTCTCTGCCCAGCATGGAGCCCAATGTGGGGCTTGATCCCATGACACATGAGATCATGACCTGAGCTAAAATCAAGAGTCAGATGCCCAACTTACTGAGCCACCCAGGAGTGCCTTCCCTGTCTTTTTAAAAGAAATTAAACTAAAATCTCTTAAAATATTTTTGTCTAGGGTGTAACATGTATGTATGTATGTATGTCTGTGGTGTAACACTTTTATTTTTCTATTAACGAAAAGCAAACTGATCTTTTTGGCCCCAGTCTTTGCACCCTCCCAATAACACTCTTCTCTATAGCCAGTGTGATATGACTGCCTTGTCTCTATCTCCACCCTGGGCTTTGGACTGAGCTACTAACCCGTGTGTCATCTTTTGGATGCTTCAAAACAAAACTCCTGATCCTTTCTCTGAAACCTACATTCCTTCCCGAATTTCTTTTGGAAGATGGCCACCCACTTCCAGAAAGGCACTAATCTGTTTCAGTCATTTCCTTAACTATTCTAACAGCCTCCTAACTGGACTTCTGGCTTCTACTCTGCTCCTCTCCAAACTATTCTCTACCCAGCAGTTGAGAGAGCTACAGAAGATACAAATCTTATCACATCAAATTTGTGCTTTATCTCTTTAATGGCCTCACATTGCTGTTGGAATAAATATAAATCATCTCAACATGCCCTGAAAACCTTGACTAGTTTGTTTACCTCTATACTTCTCCGTTTTCTTCTTTCCCCATGTCCTGTCCACTGACGGTAATGGATACTTTGCCTTCTAGAGATGTTCTGAAAATATGTACATATCTCTGCCACCATATTTCTGGTGCCTCCATTTCAAGCTACCATTTTTTCTTTACCTCATGTTCATTTTGTGGCTGACTAACTGGTTTTCCTGATTCTACCCTTATCTTCTTACAATGCAACTGCACACTCCTCTCACAGTAATCTTTTAAACATAGATAGGCTCGTGTAACTGCTCTGTTTTTTTATTCCTTTCATTTTTGCATAAGACAGCATCTTTTTGGTAGAGCACACAGAGCCCTCCATGATCTGGCTCTTATCCCTATAATTTTAAGCCAGTCCCCAGTATTCATTTGCCTTGTGCTCTAGCTTTAACAGTAATTATGGTAACAATAATGATAATCCCAACTAGTACTAGCACTTACCAATTATTAACCATCTTTAATGTACCATTTCTTTGAACATCTCTAATTCTGAAAATAATCTTTGTATTTAGGTGTTACAGAGCTACTGCTCTAGGTTCATTATAAATTGGGATGCTGGCTCTTGGCTCTTGGTTTGAAATAAAATATTCTTTATAATGTTAAGTGCTTATCCTTCTATTTGATGTTTACTACACTTGGAATTCAATAAATATCTTTCAATATCCATTTAGAGGGTTAGATACTTTTCCATTGCTGTACTGATGTGGGATATATTATGATTGCAGATTGCTGATATTAAAGGAATTTGAGGAATCAATCTTACTTGTGTCATGGGATTTTAATCTTAATATACTATTGTATTTGACTGACTAGTATTTTATTTAGCATTTTTACATCTATTCATAACTGAGATGGGTCAGTGCCTTATATGTACAGGTGTGTAGGCACATACATATGAATGTTGTCTATCATTTTTGATCTCAGAATTGTGCTACCCTCATAAAATAAGTCGGTAAGCTTAAAATCGCTTGTTCTGTATCTGTCTCCCCCATTAAATTATAAGCTCCACGAGGTAAGGAACCATGTTTAGAGATCATCGTAGCACAGTATATGGCACATTAAAATCAATGTATAATTATTTGCTGTATGTTATAGGTGGGAAGCTGAGTATCAGAGTGTTGAATCAAGCTGCCCTGGGCCATACAGTTAGTAAATGGTAGAGCTGATCCTCAGGATGTATAAATAGAATCTAGTGGCAGAGACTTGTGTAGGAAGGGAGCATGCATGGGCTGGAAACTTGACTTTGTGGCTCGAATGTTAAAAATGGCAAATCAAGTCTCAAAGTCCTCCATGTCTTGTCTTGTTCTGGTTCAGAATTAGTTAGGACTCGGAGTCTGTGCAGCTTCTGCTTTATCATGCTGCCTCTCCAACTACTTGGGAGTTCCTCATATATGCAGGGTGACTGCATAATGTATTGTCCAAACTGGGACAATTTTGAAAATGAAAATGGCTGCTATTTATACTTCTGCCTGGGTAACAGAAGTAAATTGGGACTATCTTGGGTACCGGAGCTGTATGGTTTTCCTACCCATGCGTACACGATGTGTTGTCTCTTGTATCCGTTTCTTCGCCCTTGTTCCCCTGCCTGAAATGTTTCCTTCTTTGTCTAGCCTACTCTTAATAATCTTTCAAGGGCTTCCTTCTCTGTGAAGCCTTCCTGCTCAGTCTCCTTTCCCCCCAGACTCAGTCAAGTGTTCGAACACTGTGTCTTCAGTACTTCGTGATTATTTCATTCTAGGATTTGTCCTACTCTCTTATAACTGGGTGTTTAGTGGTCCATTTTCCTGATAGACTGTGAGCTTCCTAAGGGGGAGGGACCTTGTCCTTCTTCTCTCCTGGTGCCTGGCAGTGCTTGGCATGTCATAGGTCCTCACTACGTTATTTGTTGAATATGTGAATGCATACATAAATGAATGACCACCAGATAAAAATTTCTCCCTGTATCGGAGAACTGTTGTTATCTTTTCTCAAGGGAACAGAGCATGAACATATGTTCATGCTTGACACTTGACGTACATGACTCAGCTCTCTCCCCTGTCAGCCCTTTAGGGAACATTAGGGCAGGAACAGATGGCCTCACAGCTGTGAAGTGTGCTAAATGAGGGCCTACTATACAACTTCCTCTGGGTGCCACACTGCCTTGAATGCCGCCATTGCAGCCATTTCTTTGGGATGAATATGGCCTCCAAATGGCTATTCCTAAAAGTGTACATATATCATCTGACAGAAGTAGCCCTCTAAATGATCGTTTTCTCCCTACCGACTTGGATTTTACTGGGAATGGGTTGTGTGGTACACGGGTGGGAAATGGGTGAATTTAGGTTGCAGTGAGGGAGGTGTGGTGTGTAGACTTTTGTTTGTAATTATTTCCATGTGTCTGGTGTCTGTCTCTCATACTGTGCTGTTGAGCTCCATGAAGGCAAAGATCTGTCTCCTTGGTTTACTCAGTACCCACTGTAGCTCCTGACTTATAATAGGTGTTCAACAGTATTTGTTGACTAAATGACTCTAAATTTATAGTCCTTGTATCATTGAACATCATTTGTTTATTGACATGTTGTCAGACTCAGCTCTAATGAGGATGAAAATTGAAGCTCAGGGTTCAACCTGCATAGCCCAGCCCAGCATCAAAACTGCCCACTGCGTGTTCTGTATCACCAACTGGAGCTCTAATTTGTTTTGATTCCCAAGCCTGGTAATGAGAGGGCCGAGAGAGAGGGCACACAGGCCATACCTCAGAACATCTGGGTGCTTAAGGAGTCTCTGCTTTCCTGCTGACTTCTGCATTTCACATAACCCTGACTAGTTCTTTCCAGTTTCCTTTCTCCACCTTCATGGGGATTGGATTGTACTTCTTACTTTCTTTTTTTTTTTTTTTTTAAAGATTTTATTTATTTATTTGATAGAGGGAGAGACAGCTAGAGATGGAACACAAGCAGGTAGAGTGGGAGAGGGAGAAGCAGGCTTCCCGTAGAGTGGGGAGCCTGACACAGGGCTCGATCCCAGGACTCTGGGATCATGACCTGAGCTGAAGGCAGACACTTAACGACTGAGCCACCCAGGTGCCCCTTGACTGTGCTTCTTGTATCCTGAGATTCTGGTCATGGTTCTCTTATCACAAGGTTGAATTAAAATGCTCAGTTTAGAGCATGGGCTTCTCACTGTCAGGTACCTTCTTTGTTCATTGCTATACTTCTGATGTCCAGAATATTCCCAGGCCCAGAGTAGGTTTTCAGTTCATTCACCTTGAATGGATGAATGATGGAGCCCTTTCTTGGGAAGGCATGACTGCTGTTGAGAGGGGTTGGTCTTGGGCAGTAGTATTAACAGCTATCATAGCTACCATTTATTGTCTGAGTTTTCTGTGCCAAGTGTTAATGTTAAGCATTTTAAAAATTTTTTCTAATTGGCATGATGTCATGAAGCAGGTGATATTATCTCCATTTTATTGATCACTAAACAAGTCTTCGAGAGGTTAGCAGCATGACTAAGGTCACATACTAAGTGGGAGAACAAATCCATGTTGTTGATTCCCAGAGCGCCCAAACTTTACAGATAAAAGAATACTGCTCAGGTGGTAGTGGGGTGGCAATTTAGGGGGCACGGGCAGATAAGGGAGGTGGTATGGATACTAAAGATAGACACCATTGCTTAACATACTTGCCAAGTACCAGCTTTGTTGCCCTTTGAATCTGAGGTTGTGCTACAACGGGAGGAGTCAGGCTGTCCACCTCGGAGGAGTCTATGGCTTGGTAAGTACTGAGAGCAGAGAGGGTGCTAGGCTGGACAGGCATCAGTGTCTGGGCTGAGAGGTGGCTCTCTGTTGTTCTTGACTGTTCTGTGTAAGTTGGTCAGGGTGCCTGGAGTTAGTGCTTCTATAGGATTGTAAGCTGAGGGAAATTGCTTAATTAATTTTGGATTATCTGCTTGGTTCCCCAAGAAAAGAAACCTCAGATTAATTCATAATATGAAATTTGTTCTAATTTTCTTCCTTTTTCCTTCTTTTTCTTCCTCTCCCTTCCCCCTTTTCCCTCTCTCTCCCTTAGCAATAAATATGCTGAAATTTATGGGTAATTTATTCTATTTGGGGCAGTTTGAATGGGAAGTGAGCCAAAGTACAGAGGTAATTGTGGTCGAATTTTAAATAAACTCCCTGAAACTCAAACAAGATGTTGAATTGTATGCGGGGGAGATCTACTCACGTACCTAGCATTCACAGATTTTGAGGTGGTGGACATTATGGGTTAATTGACAGTTTATCAACATTCTTGCTTTTTACCCAGGAGGTGTAATACATTTCAAGGAAGAGTGGCACAACGTACTGTGAGTATCGATGGTAGTGTTTAGAGTAGTGGGAAGCCAGTGACCTCTAGTTCATGGACAAGTACCTGGGGGCAATTGGTTCACTGACCAGGACTGGTGGTGAGCCTGTCAGATTTTGAATGTGTTTTCCAAAATTAATGGGCATTTGCCTTTTCCAATGGGATCAAGAAGGAACAGAGTTAGAATTACAGAGGAGCTGACATGTTATTTCTAAGTTTTAACTCCCCAAAAGGGAAGTAGAGCAAGTAACTACTTCCCTTCTCTTTATGCATCAAAAGATGCCTCGTTGGGTGCCTGGGTAGCTCAGTCTGTTAACTATCTGACTCTTGGTTTTTGCCCAGGTTGCAGCCCTGTGTGGAACTCTGCACTCAGTGGCGAGTCTGTTTTAGGATTCTTTCCCTCTCCCTTTGCCCCTCCCCCTGCTTACACACATGTGCTCTCTCTCTAAAAGAAATAAATCTTTTAAAAATAGGGGCGCTGGGTGGCTCAGTCATTGGGCATCTGCCTTTGGCTCAGGTCATGATCCCGGGGTCCTGGGATCGAGCCCCGCATTGGGCTCCCTGCTTGGCAGGAAGCCTGCTTCTCCCTCTCTCTCTCTGCCTGCCTCTCTGCCTACTTGTAATCTCTGTCAAATAAATAAATAAAATCTTTTTAAAAACAAAGAAAGATGTGTAATTATTCTGGAAATACTCATTGTGATCCAGTCAGATGGGTCAGTTTATGCTTAAACTCCTCATTCTTGCCTTTGTTCTGTTTATGCTGATCTTTGCCTGGATTATCTTTTGGTCTATGTAAGTCTTCACCTTTCTCTCTTTTCTCCTTTTTCTCTTTTTTTCTCCTCCACTTCCTCTTTCTCTTTCCATTTTACTCTGTCCCTTCTTCTCTTCTGAATAACAACAATAAAAACAAATGGCTTGCAATTAATGATTACTTAAAGAATTACCACATAATCCCTATACACACTAAACAGAAGTTACCTGAATGATCTCTATTTTGAGAAAATTTTTTCTTTTTTAATCTTATGCATAAGGAGTCTGTAGAACAATAGTTTAAATAGCTCTCGGGTACTTGGTTAAATGATTTCCAACATTAACAGAAAAGACTATTCCACAAAAATTAAAATTTAAATTTATGCAGTGGAGGGGAACAGACAGAGAACGCGTAACGGGTATGCACAGGGACCGGTGGCCACCCTATATAATGTGACTTGCACTGTGCTATTTTATTTAATCTTCATTATCTTGGTCCATCCTCACAACCACCCAATGAGGAGATACCGCTATCTTTATTCTAAAACAGATGGGGATACCGAAGTTCAGAAAGGTTAAGTAAATTGCTTAATGTGAAGTAGCTAAGGAATAGTGGAGCTGGGATTTGAACTCAGGTCAGTATTATTCCAAAGACCCATTCATATTCTGCCCTTTAATTCTCAAGATCCAGCTCATTAAAGCCCAGTTTGAGAACTCTAGCCCTGTAAATTGGTTAATAATCTGAACTCATAAGCACAGTCTGAACTACTGAATCTAAAAGTTGAATATACACTCTCATAAGTTATCCTTTAATTGTTTCATGTGAATAAGCTTGATTTTTACCTCTAGACATAAGCTTCTTTTATATACAATGCTGAGCGTGCATTAGGTTTATTGGGTATACAATTCACTTCGAAGGGGATGGAAAGTCAAGCTGTGGTTCTTAAAATGGAAATTCCATGAACACGGAGTCTTTGTTGACTTAAAACCCAAACAAGTGGATGATACCTGAAACCAACCAAAGAAGTTTGGTATATGGTTTGTTTGGGAAGAGTTGGGGTGAGACTCTGTAAGAAGGTGATTTGGTTGATTTTTTTTTTTTTTCTCTCCTTCATTGCTTGACCAGTGAGGCAGTGGCGTCCCAGACACACACTGTTTTGACTATGTTGGGTGAATCCTCCAGTCAGTAACCAGTCAAAAGGTAGATGAGACAATATCTAGATAATTAAAGTTGGCTTTTTAGAGGCGCTACATTCCACAAGTTGATCCTGTGAAGTAGATGTTGATGCAAACCCTCTCTTTGCTCTTTACCGTCGGTGGTTATTTCAGATATACTTTGTCTTTGGGTGACAATGATCTACAAGATGTTAGATTTAGGGGTTCCTCGGTGGCTCAGTTGGTTAGCGTCTGCCTTCAGCTCAGGGCATGATGCTGGGGTCCTGAGACTGAGCCCTGTGGTGGGCTCCCTGCTCAGCGGGGAGCCTGCTTCTCCCTCTCCCCACCCCATGTTTCTCCGCAACCCCTCTTTGTGCTCTCTCTTGCTCTTTCTCTCTCAAATAAAAAAATAAAGTCTTTTTTAAAGAAGATGTTAGCTTTAAGTTTTTCTCTGACTCACTTCTCTGTCAATTACAGGTGACTTCTTTTCTTTAAGAAGAGCCAAATCCACAAAATATTGAAATGAGGGAGGAACTGTTTGCATTTTGAAATCATTGACAAGAAGATTAATATGTACAGTTGCCTTAAATATATTAACCAGGATTAAATTTATAAAATTCCTCCCCATATATATTTATAAAATATGTAAAAATATGTATATTTATAATCAAATCTATTCTATGAAGGAAGTGATGATTAATCTATCAGCCACCCATAAATGTATTGAGTTCTGTTATTGAAAAGATCCTTTGCTAAAGACTTTGAAATGAAATTATCATCTGTTATTTATTGGCATTTGTCCCTTGGGGTTTTGCTCCATTGAGTTATCGATAAAGTGATGATTGCATCTATGCAGATTTTTTCACCCTTAATTCTATTATTTTGGGCCAGGTAATTCTTTGTTGTAGAGGTCTGTTTGTGCATTTTAGCCTTGTCCCTGGATTCTATCCACTACCATTCTCCCACCCCCTTTTTTGGTGACAAAAATATCTCCAGAGATTGCTAAATGTCCCCTGAGAGGCAAAATAGTCCATGGTTGAGATCTACTAAACTACATAGATCTTGAATATTAGGAAATACTTATTACATTAGAATTAGAATAATTAGAATAGTTATAGCACTACTTCTATAACACTTACTAGTGGCCAGTGTTTTGCATATGTAACTTATTTAATGCTTAGGGTTCTGTAAAGTAGATACTATTATCCCATTTTACTTTTTTTTTTTTTTAATTAAGTATGTTCCATGCCTAGCCTGGAGCCCCATGCAGGGATTGAACTCACGACTCCAGGATTAAGACCGGAGTTGATATCAAGAGTCGGATGCTCAACCGACTGAGCTACCCAGGTGTCCCATTATCCCATTTTAGAGATAAGGTAATGGAGGAACAGAGTAGTTAAGTATTAAAGATTGTTGTAGTGCCAGAATTTGAATCCAGGCTGAGTGACACCCACATTTGTCCTCTGAAACACTAACTATACTTTCTGTACAATGGAATGGCCAGATAACAGAATTTTTTTTTTTTTTTTTCTGGAGAAACAATATTTATGTTCTTTCCTACTTATCCACGTTGACCATCCAAAGGGATGTTGTGCATGGTCAACTGTGGGTCTGCCACTGTGAAGGACTTCAGATAAAGTCTAAAGTAGTATAGTCTAAGAAATTTTTTTTTAGATTTTATTTTATTTTATTTTATTTTATTTATTTATTTTTTTTTAAAGATTTTATTTATTTATTTGACAGAGAGAGATCATAAGCAGGCAGAGAGGCAGGTAGAGAGAGAGGAGGAAGCAGGCTCTCCGCTGAGCAGAGAGCCCGATGCGGGGCTCGATCCCAGGACCCTGGGATCACGACCTGAGCCGAAGGCAGCGGCTTAACCCACTGAGCCACCCAGGCGCCCCATAGATTTTATTTTTTTGAAGATTTTATTTTTAAGTAATCTCTACACCCAACGTGGGGGTTGAACTCACAACCACGAGATAGAAAGTCGTGTTTTCCAACGACTGAGCCTGCCAGGTGCCCTGATTTTCTTTTATTTTCATAAGTAATCTGTACACTCAGTGTGGGGGCTCGAATTCACATCCCTGAGATCAAGAGTCTCATGCTCTTCTGACTGAGCCAGCCAGGTGTCCCTCTACTTGTTTTTTATTTATTTTTTTTAAAGATTTTTTTTTAAATATTTTATTTATTTATTTGACAGAGAGAGAGATCACAAGTAGGCAGAGAGGCAGACAGAGAGAGAGAGAGAGAGGAGAAAGCAGGCTCCCTGCCAAGCAGAGAGCCCGATGCGGGACTCGATCCCAGGACCCTGAGATCATGACCTGAGCCGAAGGCAGAGGCTTATTAACCCACTGAGCCACCCAGGCACCCCTTTAAGATTTTTTATTTATTTTTTTTGACAGAGAGAGATCACAAGTGGGCAGAGAGGCAGGCAGAGAGAAAGGAGGAAGCAGGCTCCCTGCTGAGCAGAGAGCCCGATGCAGGGCTCGATCCCAGGACCTGAGATCATGACCTGAGCCGAAGGCAGAGGCTTTAACCCACTGAGCCACCCAGGCGCCCCTCTACTTGTTTTTTATACCAAACATTTGTAGGTCTCTTCTTTTGGTCACTAACTACTTTTGATTGAGTCAGTGAAAATGCTGCTAATTGATAGACTGAGTATGGCCTATATGGAGGCAGGGCTCATCTTATGTTGATTGTAGAGTTAAACACTGACGGTGGGATTGTATTTCGGTAGTTTCATGAAAAATAATGAAATTGTAGCTGATTTTGGTGGACACCTTGCCTAGAACTTGATTACCCAGACTGAAGGGTCAGGATAGTTCCAAAATTCTAATGTATTCTTGATGGGCAGTTATGCAAGATTTTCAGATACGAACTTTTGGTAGATTGTAGATCAAGGAGCTGCTGAAAACACAACCCAGGCCTCTTTTTGGATGAGTAACAGGTGACATTAAAGACTATTATTTAACCTCTTGCTTTTGAGATTGGGTCTGATGATTCTTTTACTA
Organism: Enhydra lutris kenyoni; assembly: GCF_002288905.1. NCBI lineage: Eukaryota > Metazoa > Chordata > Mammalia > Carnivora > Mustelidae > Enhydra > Enhydra lutris. The sequence continues at coordinate 4,233,647 of NW_019154137.1, forward strand.
GTAGGCAGTACCAGACCCTTGATCAGTCTTAGCCTAAAGGAGAACACATGGCTGGAAAGCCTGTTTGGAGTAAGATAGTTCTATATTTTAATTCATTACATTTCTTCCTTCCTTCATTCACCAGTTTTAAAAAAAGATTGTTTGAGAGAGGGAGAGATAGCAAGAGAGAGTACTAGTGGCAGGCAGGGGAGGAGGGCAGAGGGAGAAGCAGAGTCCGCGCTGAGAAGGGAGCCCAACTTGGGGCTCAATCCCAGGAACCTGGGATCATGACCTGAGCCGAAGGCAGACACTTAACTGACTGACCCACTCAGGGTCCCCCTAGGGGAAGGCCTCATTCACCATTTATTAAGAGTCAATGTAGCATAGTTTTTAACACTACTGGCTCTCAAATCAAATTCTACCTATGACACTTACTAGTTGTATGGCCTGTGACAAATTAATCTTTCTAAGCCTTAGTTTCTCCTTTGTAAAACTGAGATATTGTGAAGAATAATGACCTCACCGTGATTGCTTTGTGTATTAGATTGAATAATATACATAGAGTACTTCACTGACACTTAGCTAACCTTGAGTATGTGCTATTTACTTAGCTATTACTGGGATGGTGTGCTGATCATGTCATTGTGTCTGTCTACTAGGGAGAGAAAACAAGAACCTAGCTACCACACAAGGCAGAAGGTCCTGTGTCATGAAAGGAGGAATGAGAAAATGCTCTGGTACTTTAGAAGAGTATAAGAGTCCTGGATGAAGAAGTAATGAAGGAATCATGGAGGAAGTAACAGCCAAGCTGAGCCTTGAAGGAAGGATAGAATTAAGGCATGCGGTTGTGAGAACACTATTTCTAGAGTCAGCTAGAAATATCTACTGACACTGGACTGCAAGTGATGAGTCATCCTTTTCTGCTTTTTTTTTAAAGTTTTCATTTATTTATTTGACACAGAGAGAGATCACAAGTAGGCAGAGAGGTAGGCAGAGAGAGAGGGGAAGCAGGCTCCCTGAGGAGCAGAGAGCCTGACATGGGTCTCGATCCCAGGACCCTGAGATCACGACCCGAGCCAAAGGCAAGAGGTTCAACCCACCGAGCTACCCAGGCGCCCCCTTTTCATCTTCTTAATCCTAGCAATGTGCACTAAGGAAATCCACGGGGGTAGCAAATTCTTACCAACTAGTTAGTGTTCCTTCCCCTTCATTTTTTTTTTTTTTTAAAGATTTTATTTATTTATTTGACAGAGATCACAAGCAGGCAGAGAGGCAGGAAGGGAAGCAGGCTTCCAGCTGAGCAGAGAGCCCGATGCGGGGCTCGATCCCAGGAGCCTGAGATCATGACCTGAGCCAAAGGCAGGGGATTAACCCACTGAGCCACCCAGGCACCCCCCCCCTTCATTTTTTATGGAGAACATAGAAGGGCAGTCTTATTTCCTGCTGCAGCAATAAAGGCGCTAAGTTCAAGGTCAAGTAGTCAGCCTTAAATTAGACTCAGGTGCATGAACTCTCAAGTAATCAAGCACCATGTACATTTTTATTAGGCATTTACTCTAATCTAATATTGTATGGTGCTTTGGGGGGACAGAAGTAGTATGCCCTTGAAGAAACTACAGTCACAATGGGAAATATGACATAAATACACCAAATAGTATTATAAAATAATATAGAATCTAATATTCAGGTGTGTGGTGTGGAATCCTTATCTCAAGTTCTGAAAGGAAGTTTGATCAGTGGAAATTGTGATGATTTAGGAAAGATGGCTTCATGGGATAGGAATTTGAGTTTTGGATTGATGTAGGGGAGGGGAGGGGAGAGCATTTGAAATGGGGAAGTTTATTTAGCAATGCTGGTAATTCCTGAATGAATGAAGATAATGTCTTTTAATTCATGGAACAAAATTTCAGGGATGTCTGCATCTCTTCAGCTGAGTCATATTTGCAGAGAGCTGTGTGTGGCTCTCTCCTGTCCTAACGTCCTCACTCCAGGTGATTTCTAAACCATGTACGTATGTGGGGCTCTTTTTCAGATTCCTGCTCTTGTTGATGCTTTCCGACACCCAGAAACTAAACAAATGTCATGACATTGACAGGAATAATTCTCCATTTCTAGACATTGTCAGGAAATGAATAATACTGGCTCATTTCAAAAAGGGGTCTTTCAAGTCAGCACATTCTCTGACATTCTTCTCCCTTCTTCCCCTTCAGTGTGTGAACCCCACTGATTTCTTAGGAGGATGCACTGGTTGTCAAGGTAAAAACCACGCTAATTGGGTTCCTCTAGTTGATGTTCTGTCAGGCTCACTGCCCCACTGAGGATTTGGAATAGAGCACTTAACTTTTTACTTCTCAAAGAACATGTTCCTAGCAAGTCAGCTGGCTCAGCAGAAAATGGAAGGTATTTGAAATGTCCAATACCTTATCCAAATATTTCACCCTTCATGGGGCCAGACATGCACAGTTTCACTTTTGTTTGGTATCTTCTTTCCACAGAGAGTGCTGATGAAAACTCAGCTGGAGATTTTTAACGGTGTTAAGTCAATTTGGGGGATTTATAAAGAATGAAAGCATGTGGGCAGACCATTAATTTGAGAAAGGAGACCTGAGTCCAGGGCAGGGCTGATCCGGAGCAGACGGGAAGTAGTCCTCTTTTGTGGTTGTCTTGCCCTGTTTTCTCCACTGCTAGAAGAAATGAAGGAAGGAAAAATGAAGGTATGCAAGCCTAGTACCTCCCCCACAAACTGTGATGTCAAATTCCCAACGTTTTTGATATCCCTTCTCTTCCAGGGTATTTTCTTTGCTTGGGAACCTGTAGGAAAATCTGAACTATGGTTTTCATGGCTCTGAATGATTTAACATATCACTTATGTAACTTAACAATTGAAATTGCTCTTGACCATTGGGCTAGATATTTTGGTACTCCTTCTATGACATCAGGTAACAGTTGCCATCATTTCCATATTGGTTTAAGTTTCCTAGCCCTTGGTAATATGGACTCATTGGGAAATTCTGAGTATACTGTGTAGCTCTGTGCTTCAGTTTTTGAGGCTGATTCTTTTGACTAGAGGAGCACATACATGCCTAGGTGTGAGATCAAGGGTTTCCCTAGGTCTTTTGTCTTTTTAACTGTTTTCTGGAATACTTTCAGTGATGCTGTAACTCATCTGAAGAACCTTTATTCCATCTCTCTCTTTAAATCCACTCTTAACCATCACTGGTCCTCTATACCTCAGTGTGAGTGGGTATGGGACAAGGTTTTGGGCACTGGCCACCTAAGGGAACAAGGAGAGGAAGCACTGGGGGTTGGTGGGGAATTGCCCATTGGCATGTTTGAGGCTAGGAAAACAACTAGCCTTTTCAACAATTTTGCCTCAGACTGGTAGTGGGGGTAATAATAATTATCAGCAAGTGGTGGCCAATTAAGTGCCTAATTGGGCATGATATTGTACTTCTAGAACTTCACAGACCTATCCATTTCTGCAGTGAGCCTAAGACAAACACAGTTATGGAGATGGGGTTATTCAATGGTAATACTAACTCAGTTGGTGCTAAATGTGTGCTTCACGTCATACAGGCTAAAGATCAGTTCATTGTCGGGGAGTAAGGGGCACTGAGATTGAAAGTCTGAAGGCAAATGGAACTTGGATATTATTTTGGCTTTACTTCTTATCAGATATTCAGAAATGTTTAGGTTCTCTTTCCTGCTTTAGAAAGTAACATCCCAGATTCTTCAGTGATAAAGAAAGCCCTTGCTCTAGGCACCAGGAATATTGTTGACACTATCAGAGATCACAGTCTACTCTAGGAAATGGGGATGGAAAAGGAGAGGGATGGATGGGGACTCACACCGAAATGTCCTCTGGAAGATAGTTTTGGATGATTTTGTGGAGTATCAATATACGCTAAGATTTGAGTTCTTACTAAGTTCCAGGTGCTGTGTGAAGTAGCCTACATTGGTTATGTCATTTAGCCCTGCTAACAACCACTACCTTGATGAGGAAGTTGCCCCAAATCACACAGCTGTGCAGATTACCTCCTCCCAATAAACCAGTTTTGTACTAAGTTTATGTGATAGTTTTTTCTTATCATGGGCACGGTCTTGGCAAAAGTTGGATGCGGTTAGCTGAGGACCCCCCTCCCCGCCCCCGTTAATTGGGTTCTGGATAATTGAGGTTTGGCCTTCATACGAGGTTGCAGACGATTCAGCTCGGGCACAAATTAGCCCCTTCCTGTCCACATATAATTGCATCTCACAGTAGTGTTTTGTTTTGGTAGAGGTTGAGGAGTCGAATATTTCTATGCCATGGAAACCTGATGTTATCAGAGGAGAGGCCTGAGTTAAGTTGTTCAAAGGGCACAGAACTCTGTTGAATTCAAGCTTTTTTCATAATTCCATTATTGTTAAATCCCTTCCTTCCCAACGACCTACAAGCTGCCCAGCCTTAAGGGCTTGTTTACACTGGGGTCCTTCATTTTAAAGGGAGAAAGAGCTTTGCAGCTCCCAGGGTGGAGGTGAAGCCTGCATGTGCCCTAGTGCCTACAGTTTGCCCTTCTATGTTTCCATAGAAACAGAATTGTTGCTTGAACTAAAAATTCTTAGATTTGTTTTGAGCTTAGATTTGTTTGAAACTTGTGCTAGCTGTATCAAAACTGGGGGAGAGTTTCCTGGCATTCCATTCTACTGGCAATTAGTGGGGGTCTGTGTGCCTGGAGGGGAAAGAAGGCACAAGGGCTCTGTCGAGTCACAATGGAGAGAGAAATTCCTGTGCCTGTGAATCTGCTTTCAATTCTTTTCCAACTCAGTCTTTCCATTCAGCTCAGCCATCTTGCCCGAAACTATAAGATCATTTTGGAGGCAAGAGTGTAGTTCGGGGTTCCTGGGTGGTTTAGTCGGATAAGTGTCCGACTCTTGGTTTTGGATCCAGGTCATGGGATCAAGATCTGTGTCAGTCTCCATGCTCAGCACAGAGTCTGCTTGTCCCTCTCCCTCCCCTTGCTCCCCCCACCCAACTTGGGCTTTCTTTCTATCTCCCCCCTAATAAATAAATAAATAAAATCAATCTTGAAAGAAAAAAGTATAGTTAAGAGCATGGGTTCTAGAGTCAGGCTAATTTGGGTTTGACTTCTGGCCCCACTACGTTATCACCTCATGTGAGCTTGGACAAGTAATGTAAGCCCTCTGATCCTCAGATCTTTATCTGGAAAATGGGGATAAAACTGATATGTGCTCAGTAGAAATAACGTGAAGGCCTAGTGCCTGAAACATGATAAACATTCAGTAAATGGCAGGTTTGGGAAACTTACTTGTGCACCGCACCAAAACCTCCCCAATATTTTATTTATTTATTTATTTATTTATTTTATTTGACAGATCACAAGTAGGCAGAGAGGCAGGCAGAGAGAGAGGAGGAAGCAGGCTCCCCGCTGAGCAGAGAGCCCGATGCGGGGCTCGATCCCAGGACCCTGGGATCATGACCTAAGCTGAAGGTAGAGGCTTTAACCCACTGAGCCACCCAGGCGCCCCCCCCAATATTTTAAACCCATCACAGGTTTGAAGACCTTTTCCTGAGCCCCCATCTCCTGCTGCCTGCTTTGAGGTCCCATTCCCTGGCGCATTTGAGGTGGTTGCCGGGTGAGTTGTAGTTGTTGCATGGCGGTGTCTCGCAGATCATCTAGTTGAGAATCACCTGAGGGCACAGGTGGGCTGTTGCCTGGCACAAAACTGAGCACCCAGGAAAGACCAATCAAATACTCATGGGAGTAGAGACTGGGCTTTGGGCTTCCGCAACTTACCCAGAGTGTGTGGAGTTGACCTTTTTGTTGCCACTGGAGTTCACGAAGCCACTCTCTGTCCTAGCTTTTGCTGCCCCCACTAATAATACAGTCTAGTAAAATATCTCTAAAGCACCCCATGTAGTAGATCCCATCTCTAAGGACTAATGAAGATGAAAGAATGTTCTCAAACAACCTAAGTCTTCTCGCCTGTTGTGGCCCTGTGCTGGTGGCTCATTTTATTTGGGGAAACACTGTATTAGGTTTGGTCAGCCTCAAGGGAAGCCACTGGGGCCTCTTACTGGGTGTAGATTGGCAAGCGCCTGTAGCCAGGCAGAGCTGAGCTAGGCTAAGATTAGCTTCACTTTAAGATTCTCCTATGGAGGGGCACCTGGGTGGCTCAGTTGACTGTTTCGTGTCTGCCTTCGGCTCAGGTCATGACCCAGGGTCCTGGGATTGAGCCCTGCATTGGGCTCCCTGCTCTGTGGGAAGCTTGCCTCTCCCTCTACCACTCCCCCTACTTGTGTTCCCTCTTTTGCTGTGTCTCTCTCTGTCAAATAAATAAGTAAAATCTTAAAAAAACCCAAAAAAAACAAAAAAAGGTTCTCATGTGGATCACCATTGGGTGGTAGTATCATTCAGACTCGAGTTGTCAACCTTCAGCCTGGGCTACTTTTCTCAGATATTTTGAGGTTAAAGAGCCTATCGAAGGTGAAAAATCAGTTATGAGACAGTGCTGAAGTTAAGCAATGAGTGGCTTGTGGGTAGACTGCTGGGGCAAAAAATGGGCACAGTAAGGCATTATTAAGGGAAAATCAGTTGGTTACCAGGGCTTTGGAAAATATAGGGGGAAATGAAAATAGGGCTTCCTTGATCAATGAACACAAAGAGCTTGGTTTGCCTCTTTTCTGAACTTCTCTGTCACTCTAGTCAAATAGCAGAGGTATTTGATTCTCAAACCAAATTATTATTATTATTATTATTATTATTTTAGATTTTATTTATTTATTTGACAGAGATCACAAGTAGGCAGAGAGGCAGGCAGAGAGAAAGGGGGAAACAGGCTCCCTGCTGAGCAGAGAGCCCGATGCAGGGCTCGATCCCAGGACTCTGGGATCATGACCTGAGCTGAAGGCAGAGGCTTAACCCACTGAGCCACCCAGGTGCCCCTCAAACACAAATTATTTTTGCCACAATAATAAAGGAGGAATCCAAGGAGGGTCTTTGGGAGATCTCCAGGTAAGAGCCACATCCTAGGTAGGGGGTAATTTTGCTGTTCCCTCTTTAGCTCTGCCTGTGGCTGTCACTTTGGTTGGCATCTAGGTGCCAAGTTGGTTGCATAGTTTCCAAGATATCCTCTCTCCAGCCTCTAGAGCCACCTGCACTTCTGCCGAGGATCGAGGGTAGGCTCGAGACTCTGCTTTGATGGCAGAGGACAGGTGAGTTAGAAGGGAAGTGGGTGAGAAGGGAGGTGAAGAGGAGCGAGGCAGAGGGGACAGTATCCGAGCTTATTGAGCTAGCCTGTTCCCTGTGTTTCCTACCACAGGTCCTGCCTCTCTCTAATCCATTTTCCACACAGCCACCATTGATTTTCCTAAGCATAAATTTGATTGTCTCATTCCCTTGCTTTAAACTCTTCAGTGTTGCCTATTAAGCTGAACATCCAGTCCAAGCTCCCTGACATGATCTATAAGGCCCTTCACAATCTGTTTCTTAGGACGATCTATCTCACCTCTACCTACTTTCTGTATCACACTTGATGCTATGGTCATATTGAATGGCTTACAGATCTTTCTTCCTCTCCTCCTCTGCTACACTCTTAGACACATGATGTCCTTGCCTATGCAAATCCTTCTGCGAGGGACCCTGTGTCCACCTTTCTTTGTGAATTCCTGTTTATACTTCTAAGATACAGCTCAGATACTACCTCCTCTAAGAAGCATTTTTCCAAACCCTTCAGGGGCCTTTATGTTTCTCCTCTGAGTTCCATGGCACCTGTGTATACTTCTTATTGCTTAGTCCATTATCCTGAAATTGTCTATTTACATGTCTGTCTTCCCCACTAGACCGAGAGCTTCCTGGAGGATGGGACTAAAGGCATTCAGTATTTGAGATGGTGGTGAGTGATACAGAGAGGGCCAAGGCAGTGGTCTTCTGTACCTGCCAGACATTGCCATGGTTTGGCCTTCCTTCCTGTTAGGCAGATGCCTGCTTTCTCACTGGCTTACCTATTTGTGAAAAGTTGTCCATGCAACTTTTCATTGGACTCCTGGCTCTAGGAAATGTTTACAGGTTAAATTGGGTCCTTTTAGTGCCTTCCCTTCAGGGAACAATGGAAATTCAGGTCCTAAGGCAGGCTGATGTAGAGACATTTTCCTTGGCCCATGGACCACATGGTGTAGGCAGCTATCCACGAAACCTGTGTTTAGGGTCAATCCCAACCCAGTGAACTCTGATCGCCATAGTGATGTGTGAATACTCAGTTAATTTGTCTTTTAGAAGAACAGGATATGGGCATATTGATTCTGAGACTCTAGCTAGAGTGTTAGGTCCTTGAGAAAAGGGACAGTCTCCACCTTGGCTGGGCTTTCTCTAGGGTTCTATAATGTGGGAGAGGCTCTGAGGGGGTTCCGGCCAATCCCGCTGATTTATGTGAAGATTTCTTTTTTTGCATTATGCCTAAACATGCATGGAGGCAATGCTTTGATACCGTTCAACCAAGATTGGTTGTCCTGTGCTTCGACTCCCAGGGTGGTGTCCTTACTAAGTCTTAAATAACAGCTAGTGCAAGGCAAGTAAAAGATGGATAGATGGATGGACCATCAAACTTGGCTGCTCTCATCACATTATCATTTCTAAGAAATTTTAAATGATTCTTACTGAACAATTAAAAAAATGAAGGAATCACATCTTATAGTATCTGTAGGAAAATGTGCCTTTTTTTTTTTTTGAAAATGTGCTTTAAGCAGCAAGATCCAGTCTGTCCTTATTGGAGAAATGCCAGTTCTACTGATGGAAAAGATTTTCTCAGACCATCTGTCAGTTATAGCAGTCTGTGTTTAACCCCTTCTGTACCAGCAGAAAGTAATTTACCAGTCTGGAGGCTCCTTGCATTGGGTGCTGTGAGGGATAAGACATGGCGCCTGCCTTCAAGGGGCTTAACATTTGAGGAGAGACAAGAGCTAGAGGCTCAGGGATAAAGTAGGCTGAATGTACTAAACGCAGTAAAGGATTTGCCAAATGTGGTGGAAGCACCAGTGAAAGGGTAATTGTTTTTGGCTAGGGGCCGGTGAAATTTCGATGCAGGCATCTGAAGGCAGGGGGAGGGGACAGGAAGTGTGGGCACTCTGCTAGAGGGACTTGCACGTTCAATGCCAAAGTCCAGCGTTGGTCTGTACAATGGGAATAGTTTGGTGCTGTAGGAAAAGGGGATGTAGAAATAAAAGTAGGTGGGTTGAGGGTCAGATGAAGAGGTCGGCATTTTATTCTATAGACAATGGGTTGTCCGTGGTAATCAATACCTGTTCTGAGCTTGGCTCAGGCTTATTTGGCCAGGAAGTACGGGTTAAGTACTGAGCTGTTTTCTCTAACCTCAGGGGAGGGAGAAATGGATTCATGGTTTCTGCTAAGCAAGATGTGATGTGCTGAGATTTAGAGACTTGGAACTATATTTTTATTTTATTAGTTGCTACTAGATTGACAGCCCTGAGGTCATTGCTCAGGGTAAGACCGCTAGCCCAGGTGGCATGGGAGGGTACATTTTACCGTTGGACTTTGAAACTATGTGAACTTTATGGGCTTTGGGTTAAGCGTGGGCCAAGTTTTCAATATTAGTTTGATGTTCTTTTTTATTTTGTGAGTGTGTATGTATGTGTGTGTATTGTTTTGATTTTTTTTTTTTCCAGTTTTTTTGACTCAGTTTTTTTGTGTCCCATGGAGTAGAACAGCTGGAGCTTGGGGATGGTGGTGAGGAGGATGTGGGATCATATCTGAAATATCTACATTTTTATTCCCCCAAGTTCCTTCTGGCCTAGTGCTATTAAGAGGCTTAAGTTATGGGGTATGTTTTTGGTTGGAGTGGTCCTAGTGTTTACCAAAGTGTGGCTTTCTTAGACCACTCGTAACAATTCATGGAAGGAGGAATCTGGTTTAAAAATGTAGGTTTCGGGCCCTGCCCTAGACTGACTGAATTAGAGACCTGGTAGCTACTGGTTGAATAAGCTCCCCAGGTGATTCTGATGTGTGCTGGGGCTTGAGGAGCACTCCATCCACTAGTAAAGATTAAAAGTCAGGAAATTGAGTATTGAATTAAAAGGGAGATCATAAGGTAGAGAAAAGGCAGATCATAAGGAGTTTCGAAAAGTCTAGAACACTTGGCCTTTTGGGTTTTTTGTTTTAGTTCATCAAGCTAGGAATCTTTAGGTCTGGGAAGAGTAACTTGTGGTAGAAGGATCTTCCTGTTCTGGAATGGTCTTTCTTCTTTGTCTCTCCCCGTACAAATCTGACCCATTCCCCAAGGCTCACCTCCTCTCATACATCTTCCAGGACCATTTGAGCCAGTGAAGATTTTCTTGGTTTTCAGAGCTGTCTTTGCTTCCTGGTTGTTCCTTACTTTTCCTTTTTAGTCTCGGGGCCTCTCGTGTGTCAGCTTACCCTTACACTGGTGGTGACTTTGCCCTTGAATTTGGATTTGGGATTTACCTGCTTCACGCAGGTTGATGTTGTCTCCCCCAACTGGTCTCTAAAGTCCTCAGGGCGGAGGCTGTAATTCATTCTTCTTTACACACCACTCATGTAGCACCTGACGCCATGCTTGTCGTCCCGTAGGAACGTGATAAATGCTTGCAGAATGAAAGAAAGGGTTTCAGAGGACATGATGTAGCTTTGCTTCAGAAACACAAGTGCCAAAGCTATGCTGAGGAATAAAGGGGAAAGTGAACCTTAAAACACGCTTATATTCACTAAAATAGTCAAGTCCTTAAAAATGAAGTGTGCAAAGTTCTCCGTCTTCTCAGTAGCTTTTAGAGAATTGCAGCAAGTCCAAATTCTTTATTTTCATTTATGAGAAACCCATTTCCATAACTCGCCTTCCATTTTCAACACTTTCTTTCAATTCCAACTATGACTAAGGCTCACTTTATTTCTGGCAACATGTTGTCTTTTAACCGGGGAGTGAAAAGAACTTGGAACAATGACTTTCAAACTTCCCTAGTCCTTCGATAATCGTCTCTCTTAAGTGCTGATGGAGAGCTGGTGGTGCATCCACTGATTATATCATCCATTATCCCGGCCCTGCCCTGGGATCGTTCTCCTCCTTTTGAAATTTGATAACTGACCCTTTTTGATTTCATTTGTCAAAAGGCATCTTCCCCATATCTCCCTTCCCCCTCTTTCTTCCTTTGAAGCCACAGCTTCCCTGATTTTAGAGTGTGGGGGCCTCAGGGTGGGTGGGAGTTGATGCCTGCCTGGGCTTTTTAAGTACCAGCAGCAACATTATTTCTATATTTTTTGTTCTGCCACTGAAAAATGCCTCAGCCCACACATAACTGGTTCTCATTCTCTTCTTGTTCCCCCACCCACAGCATCCTCCCGCTCTCCCTCCAGTGCCCTCCCTCCTTCTCGGTGGCTACTTTCCTTCACAGTTCCAGAATGGTTTCATTCATCACTGTCACAGTCCCTGTCGATGGTAAACTCTTCCATCTTATCTGCGGCCACCAGTAAATGAGTTTGCATTTAATATTTTAAAGAGTTTTCTTTGTTTCTGACATTTCTCCACCCACTGATGCTTGCACTTCTGTGGCTTGCTGTCACCCTTCTCTCTGCCAGTTGGTTGTCAGGCACCATTCTCCCCCAGAAAATGCAAGAGGATCATCCTGTCACTCAGGAAATCTGTCTAATTTTCTTCTGACATTGGTTACAAGCGCTCGCTGTCTTCTTTGGGTGAGGAAGGCAGACTTAAGAAGAACAGGAACAATTTAAGAGTTTGGCAGAGGAGGCTGAAAGTTGCAAATGATGGGGCTGGACACTGGGAAATTTTGGATTTGAGTTCCTGCCTTGGGCTGACCTGCTGTCAGTTCCGTGTGAATTACTTACTCTATCCTTGTCCTCTCCTGTCCTATGGGAATGATGTTAATTTCTAAGCTGGGATGGAAGACAGGAGCAATGGGCACCATATTTTGAAAATAAAAAGAACTTTGAAAATAATGAGATTGCTTGCTGGGAGGTTGCTCTGTGTGAGGATGGTAGGTTGTTTGCACACGTGATCTCTGCTCCTCAAGACAACGTTGAGTCATTTGAGTCTCTGAGATAATCCGTTTCTTGCTCAAGACCACACAGCTGATAAGCGGTGGAACAAAGATTTGAACATAGTTCTGTCTGTCTCCAGAGTTTATACTCTTAGGATTTTGTTAGCAAGATCAGGGTGGTACTGGGCACAACTGGGTGTTCTCAGTGATTTGTGTCTCCTCTTGCCTTGTTTTCCCTTAAGACATCCACTAATGTGGGGCTGATGTGTCCCTAGGAGTGTCTGAGTTTGAATTTCAGCTCAGTCATTTACGGACTACCTAAATTTGGGCCAGTTATTTCACCTCTTTGTGCCTGTTGTGTCTATGAAATGGGGATGATAAAGGATGAGAACAGCTTCTGCCCCATGGATTTGTTGTGGGGCTTAACAAGTTAATATATATTCAGTACTTTTGTTCAACACATTGTCAAACCTCAGTGACCATAGCTGCCACCCATCATCAGCCATGGCTTTATTTCCCCACAGTGTTTCTCCCCAGACCTGTTCTGTGTAGCTGATTGGCCATGTTCCAGATGTTTTCTTCCTTATTAAACAAAGAAACAAAGTCTTTGTTCTCACTTCTTTTCAGAGAGTCTTACTCTGTACCTTCCAAGGTTACTCATCTTTACAAGATGAATTAACACATTCTGGGGTATAAGTAGTAGATGCTTTATGTTTGACTTGAAGTTTCTGATGACACTGTTCTTTAATTCCAAGAGGTAAAAATCACCTAGTATAGATTTTAATTTGCGGTGCTGTGAACCTGAATGGAATAAGCAGAGCATGTTTTATTCAAATAGAGCTACTTTTATATCCTTTATGCATACATTTAGCTTCCTGGTAAAAACTTGTTGAAATTATAACAATACAAACACTTATTATGTAAGTTCTTTGTGCCTGATCTTGTTCTCCCATCCAAGTACTAACCAGGCCCGACCCTGCTTAGCTTCCGAGATCAGACGAGATCGGGCGTGTTCAGGGTGGTATGGCCGTAGACCTGACCTTGTTCTCAATAGTAAATATTATTTCATTTAAGCCTCAAGATAACCTATGAAGTAGACATTATCCTCATTTTACAGAAGTTAAAGCATAGACAAGTAACTTGTTCAAGGCTAAGTAACTAATAAGTGATTTGGGATTCAAGCCCAGGCCGCACTCTTTATTACCATACTGTATTGCTTCTGTTTGAAGAAAAGTTGTCTTTTCTTCATTTTTTTTTTTTTTAACTAAGTTTGAAAGCCAACTGATCTTTAACATTGAAAACTTAGGGCATTGATTTGTGGTGAGGTTAGGTGACATCGGAAAGCTGTTGCTCTGGAACTGTAAGTTTTGGTTCAATATTGCAGTATTTTTATTGTTTCAACGTCTCACTTACTCTTTAGGAAGCAACCCTGTAATTTTCTTTAAAAAAAAAAAGTTTTTTTTAAATTTTCAGAGAGGTCGAGAGTGGGGGAGGGGCAGAGGGATGGAGGGAGAGAGAATCTTTTTTTTTTTTTTAAATTTTATTTATTATTTGACAGAGAGAGAGAGATCACAAGTAGGCAGAGAGGCAGGCAGAGAGAGAGGGGAAAGCAGGCTCCCCGCTGAGCAGAGAGCCCGATGTGGGGCTCGATCCCAGGACCCTGAGATCATGACCTGGGCCGGAGGCAGAGGCTTAACCCACTGAGCCACCCAGATGCCCCGGGAGAGAGAATCTTAAGCAGGCTCCATGTGGGGCTGGATCTCACAACCCAGAGATCATGACCCGAGCCAACATCAAGAGTCAGACGCTCAACTGACTGAGCCACCCAGGTGCCCCAAACCCTGTAAGTTTCAAGCAGTATTCTGCCTCCAGATAGTAGAAGAGAGTTCTAGGTCATATGATTCATAAGGCTTGAGGCAGAAATCAAAATGTGTATATGTCCTTTTTAAATTAAAATACTCCATTTGCAGAAAAACTCTTAAATAATACAAGTCTTAATTTTTGAAGACTTTCTTATGGGACAAAAGTCACAATGACATTGAGCCCCTACAGACCATGTCATACCAAAAAAAAAAAAAAAATAGCTGAAAGGATTAACCTACAGAGAGGGACTTATGGAGATGAGAGAATTACCTTAAAAAATGTGTGCATCCATTGATTGTCATGAGGAAGTGGAACTTGGATTGCTCTCTTTTGTACTTAATGGCTGAACTAAAACTAATACATAAAAATTATAGGGAAAGTAGATTTTGGCTTAGCGTAAGGAAGGCTTTTAATAAATAGCTCTTACTTAATGAAGCAAACTTCCTAATGAGTGCTCTATTATGGCTACAATATACTTGGGGAAATAAGATATTCTGAGTTGCTTATTAGGGAACCCTTCAAAGATATCTTTTCTTAGCTATTAAGTTTATGCATTCAATTTGTTAAAGTTTGGTCCTAGAAGACAGTGGCCTCTTCTGTACATGTATGCACCGTGAATTGGATTCTTCTTCTTAAGTCCCACATCTTATTTAAGCTTTGGTTCACCACTCAAAGCTTTTTTTGTGGTTGATGGCTGCTACTGTCTTTTAGGTGGTCTCTCATTTGTGTTCTACTCTTTGCCTTCTGACTTGGAAAACCTAGGAGACTTGGTCTTAAGACCTGGAGAGCTCTAGAAATCCCACATATTTCCACTAGGAGGAGGGAGAGCATCTAATTCTCTAATTCTAATTCATCTAGAACTTCTGGCATCCTACAGAGCAATTTCCCTATAATGGAGGGAGATTGGATTATAAAATGACAGAATCTTGTAAAACAAAATGAAAAAGAATATGAAAAAAAAATTTAAGTTTTTATTTACATTCCCGTTACAGTGTTACATTAGTTTCAGGTGTATAATATAGCAATTCAGCACTTCCATGCATCACCTAGTGTTCATCATAATGAATGTACTCCTTAATCTCCATTGTCTGTTTGACCCATACCCCCCACCTTCCTTCTGGTAACCATCAGTTTGTTCTCTATAGGTAAGAGTCTGTTTCTTGGTTTGTCTCTCTCTCTCTCTCTTCCCCCACCCTTTGCTTGTATGTTTTGTTTCTTAAATTCCACATATGCATGAAATCATAGGGTATTTGTCTTCTTCTGACTCGTGTATTTCACTTAGCATAATAATCTCGTTCTATCTATGTCAGTGCAAATGACAAGATTTCATTCTTTTTTATGGCTGAGTAATATTCCATTGTATGTATATGTGTGTGTGTGTGTGTGTGTGTGTGTGTGTGTATACACCACGTCTTTATCCATTCACTAGAGCTGTTTCCATAATTTGGCTATTATAAACAATGCTGCTATGAATATCAGGGTGAATGTATCCATTGAATGAGTACTTTTGTATTCCTTGGGTGAATACCTAATAGTGTGATTGCTGGACCATAGAGTAGTTCGATTTTTAACTCTTTGAGGAACCTCCATACTGTTTTCCAGAGTGGCTGTACCAACTTGCATTCCCACCAACAGTGCACAACGATTCCTTTTTCTCCTCATCCTCACCAGTACCTGTTGGTTTTTGTGTTATTTTTAGCCATTCTGACAGGTGTGAGGTGATATCTCATTGTGGTTTTGATTTGCATTTCCCTGATAAGTGATAATGAGTATGTTTTCAAGTGTCTTTTGGTCATCTGTGTATGAGTATGTTTTCAAGTGTCTTTTGGTCATTCGTGTATCTTCTTTGGGAAAATGTTTATTCATGTCCAGAATCTGAAAATTTTAAAATCACAGTATTGACCTTGGAGTAACCCATAATAACTTCAAAGTATTTTCCTTCAGACTCAAGAAAAAAGGTTTTGTAATTTATTTTGGGAAGTATAGTTTTGTTAAAAAAAAGAGATCTGATTTCTTTCAGGAGAGCAGACTCCAGAAAGGGCTCTTGAAATACGTTCTTCAAGATCATTCTGAGACAGAGTTGAGGTTAAGATGTTATTTCATCTGCAGTCTGCCCTGTAGTATCAAATATTGCCTCCATTTCTAATTTATCACATTTCACTATCCCATGACAGATAGAAGACTACTTTGATGAAATGCTTAGGAATAGATGGTATCTTGCATGTCGGCCTTAAATACAGTAAGGTTTTAAACAATTTAGAAATCACTCTTGGAAGTATGTATTAGTTTGTTGATTGTAAAACTTACAATAATTCTATTTTATTAAAAATCAAGCCAGGTCCTCCCCAACCCACCCTCAGTTTTCTGTTAAATATTTTCTTCTTATCTCCTATGCATGGCTAAATATTATGTCCCTCCAGACTCCGGAAGGAGGAGGAGCTGTATCATCTTTTTTCTTTTTTTTAACTAAACACACTAATGAGTCATGGATAATAAAGACAAATTAATATTTCAATGCAGACCCCATTTTTATTGAGGCTTCACCCTAACTATAAACCTTCACACGGCGCTGTTAAGCATCATTTTATCTTTAATATCTGGAGCTCATCCCTTTGTTTCTCTAGTTTGGAAGCTCTGTGAGCCAAAAGCAGGTTAGGGAAGAAGCAGCCTAGAGCCCGGTATCTGATTTGCTTAATATCTGATGTTAATGTATTGGCTCAGCCTCTCCTCAATGCATGAAAAATAATTGAAGAATCCACAGAGAGCAACTTTCTGGGAGAGATTTTTTTTGTTGTTTGTTTGTTTGTTCGTTTTTTGGTTTTTTGTTTTTTAAGTCACTGGTTGCAGTCTGAGGTTTGGATAAAGCGGGATGGAGTTAGAACAGCTGCTGGAAGTGGTATTCCATTTTTTACATGAGTCAGTAGAGAGAAGCCAAGTGCTTCTGGACTACTTTCACTTTTTCCTGCACCTGTGATATCGGAACCTCTATTAACCCGAATGCCGGGGTGTAGGAAGAAGGAAAGCGTGGAAGGTTATGATTAGTGGTATTTTTTAAGGATTACTTTTAAATTCTGGTTCTCTTTCTCTTTTGATTGAAACCATTTCTAACACATTTGAATAAGAATAAGAACTGTTAATTGGGGCTCAGCTTGGTCAGTGCTTATCTTATAACTGCCCTGGAAGGTGAGTGGTAAATATATATCCTGATTATACAGAGGATAAATCTGGAATTTGGAGAGCTTAAGTATGATTTCCAATTGAATTATTGTTAACTGGGACTTGTGAAGCTATTTTCAAAAATCCTGTGATTCGGGGCGCCTGGGTGGCTCAGTGGGTTAAGCCGCTGCCTTCGGCTCAGGTCATGATCTCGGAGTCCTGGGATCGAGCCCCGCATCGGGCTCTCTGCTCTCTAGGGGAGCCTGCTTCCTCCTCTCTCTCTGCCTGCCTCTCTGCCTGCTTGTGATCTCTCTGCCAAATAAATAAATAAAATCTTAAAAAAAAAAAAATCCTGTGATTCATCCTTCTGAAAAGAAAGCAAATAACCCCCCAATTGAGTTGCTTTCATAAGTCTGAATTTTTGTCTATTGAACAACATGTGGTGGAACAGATCAACAGAAACTGTGGGCAGTTCCTCAATTTATTGTAATGGGATTTTAACTTTATTTCAAACTACAGTCAGATGCCAAGGGAATTGTGGAGGCAAGAAGAGCTAGTTTCTGGGAGAGGCTGTCTTTCCTCAGCAGTGTGAACAGAACAGCTTGTCTGTTTCCTTCTTAATGAGAAATGGCAGGTGAAGGAACTTCTGGTATGCTGGATTTCGGATAAATACCATGAGGGTTCTGACCATAATTCAATTAGGTCCAGCCTGGGAAGCATTTTTGGTTTAGAAATACAGTGCAGAGTGCCTGAGAAGAGCCTGTTGGATGAGGGAGAGTGTTTAAGACATGCTCTAGAGGGAAAATCTCCAGGAGAATCAACCGTTGGCAGTCAGCGCTTCTTTGTGGGAGCGGTGCATTTTGGTGGCTATCCTTGGTGATAGTGAGCTAAGACCAGACCTCTAATCAACCATCTGTATAATTGGAGAGGAATTCAGGTTTCATTTTGGTATTTGTGGCCATATTATATGTGATTGTGCTGATAAAACAAAAGAGAAATAAGTCAGATTAAATTTATTGTGGTTTACCTAATTATGCATGGAGAACAATGCATAATTAATAAAAGGGGTCCTAGACACAGAACCATATAATGATACTTGACTCAGAGCTTTCAAATAATTTGTAGATATTAATTTCCATTAATTTCTGCAGTGGAAGTGGTAAGTAAATGTTATTGTCATAGATAGGCATAACATGGCAAAATGTGATGAAGGGATCCACGTGTATGTTTTAGAATTGATTTTTGGTCCTTTGGGCACATCTGGTAAGGCATCAGGATTAGCTAATGTGTTTAGCAAAGATAAAGCAACCAGTAAATTCCCTAGTCAGAGTTAACTATTTGTTTAAGGGAAATAGAGGCTCAGTAGTCTTTAAAGCCGTTCCTTAAGAACAAAACAACAGTATGTCCAAATTTATTAATGTAATACTAGTTTCTATAAGCCAGGTGTCTATCACTGAGTCTGCAGATTATAGTCTGTGAGGCAAATATGGCCACCACATGTTTTCTTGAACGTTTCTTTGGAATGGTCACATTGTTTTCTTAAGGTATTATCTATGGCTATTTTCATGGTATAACAGAGTAGTCAAGTAATTTAAATGGACACAGCATGACCTGCTATTCTTAATATTTATAGGTATACTCTTTCTCTTTGCAGAGAAACTTTACTGATCCCTGATGTATGGTATTTCATAATAGGATCTGTGCTGAGACCGCTTTCCTTTGCCTACCCCTGTAATTATGAATGCCTTATTGCTTAGAGTAAGCAATATACTTGTTCACAGTACAGTAGAGACTTGAAAAACTGGTTTGAACTGTATGGTTTCACTTATATGGATTTCTTTCAATAAATACAGTGTAGGACTGTAAATGTAGTTTCCTACCTTTTTTTTTTTATTTGACAGACAGAGATCACAAGTAGGCAGGTGTGTAGGGGGGAGCAGTCTCCGTGCTGAGCAGAGAGCCCGATGTGGGGCTCCATTCCAGGACCCTGAGATCATGACCTGAGCCGAAGGCAGAGGCTTAACCCACTGAGCCACCCAGGCGCCCCTCCTTATGATTTTCTTAATGACATTTTCTTTTCTCTAGCTTTTACTTTATGGTAAGAAACAACATGATATATACATATATATGTTTATATATCTATCTATACAGATAGATAGATAGATAGATACAATGTTATGTATTGACCGTTTCTGTTATTGGTAAGGCTTCCAGTCAACTATAGGCTATCAGCATTTAAATTTTGGAGAGATGAAAGTTATATAGAAGACATCATGGATTGTTGCCACATTTTGGCTCTTGTGAATAAAGGTTCTGTGAACATTGGTATACAAATATCTGTTCTAGTCCCTGCTTTAAATTCTTTTGGGTATATACTTAGAAGCAGAATTGTTGGGTCATATGATAGCTCTATATTTGGTCGTTTGAGAATCGGACAAAGTGTTTTTCACAGTGGCTGCACCATTTAACATTCCCTTTAAAAATACCCGTAGAGTAAGATTGCAGTTTCTATTTGCCCTTTCCCAAAACTTATTTTCCATTTTTAAAAATTACAGTCATCCTAGGAGGGTTAATGAGGTATCTTTTAGTTTTAATTTCCATTTTCCTGATGAGTAATAATATTGAGTATCTTTTCATGTGCTTATTGACCATTTGTATATTTCTATTTTTGGAGAAATATCTACTTAAATTCTTTACTCATTTTTGAATTATGCTTTTTTTTTGTTGTTGAGTTTTAGGAGTTCTGTATATTCTGGACACTAATTCATTATCAAATAATAAATTTATAAATATTTGTTCCTATTTAGTAGTTTGAATTTTCATTCTGTTCATAGTGTTCTTTCTTGGATAAAGGTTTTAATTTTTATGAAGTCCCATTTATCTAATTTTTTTGTTAGTTGCTTATACTTTTTATATTATATCCTTGAAGTTATTGCCAAATCCAATGCCAGGAGTATTTTCTTCACTCTTTTCTTCTAAGCGTTTTACACTTTAAACTCTTGAACTTAGGTCTTTGATCCATTTTGAGTTAATTTTTGCTTATGAGGTAAGTTCCATTTTCATTCTTTTGCATAGGAATATCTAGCTTTCCCAGCAGTATCTCTTCAATATACCATTCTTTCTCCCATTGAATTGTCTAGTACCCCTGTTTAAAATCAATTAATCATATATGGGAGTTTATTTCTGGCCTCTCTATTCTATTCTATTGGTCTATTTATGTATTTATGATATTATGCTCGTATCATATTTAATTATTTAGCAATATTAAGACTTCCTATCCATGAACATAGGATGCCTTTCCATTTACTTGTCTTCTTTAATTTCTCTCAGTAATATTTTGTAGTTTTATGTATAGAAGACTTTCAAAGCCTTGATCACATTTATTCCTGAGTCTTTATTTCTTTTAGATATTATTGTAAATGTATGTGCTTTCGTAATGTCATTTTTGAATTGTTTACTTTTGGTGTACATTTGACTTGAATAACACGAGGGGTTGGGGTACTAACCTCTATGTATAACTCCCAACTCCTCTAAAGACTTTACTAATTGCTTGCTGTTAACTGGAAGTCTTGCCAATAACATAAGCAGTTGATTAACACATATTTTGTATGTTGTATGATATACTGTATTCTTAAAGTAAGCCAGAAGAAAGAAAACGTTATTAAGAAAATTATAAGGAAGTGAAAATACATTTATACTACTAGTATTTACTGAAAATATGCCTGTGTGAGTTTCCCTGCACATTTCAAACCCATGTTTAAGTGCCAATAGTATAGTTAATTTTTGCATATTGGTGTTGTGTCCTAAAACTATGCTGAATTCCTTTATTAGCTCCAACAGATTTCTTACGGATTCTTTGGGAGTTTCTATATATAAAATCATGTCAAATATAAATGGAGAGATTACCTTTTTCTTTTAAATTTGGATGTCTTTTATATTTTTTTATGTTATTTCTCTGGCCAAAATTTCCAGTAAATTATTGACAAACAATAATGAAAGCCAGTATCTTTGTTTTGCTGCTGATCTTAGGGAGAAAGCTTGATGTCCTTCATTATTAAGTATGATGTTAGCTGTGGGTTTTTCATAAATACTCTATATGCTGTTGGGCAATTTTTCCTTTATTCCTAGTTTTCTGAATGTTTTTAATATGAAACAGTGTTAGATTTTATCAAGTGACTTTTTTGCATTGAAATGGTCATGTGCTCTTCTCCTACCCCCTTAACCCCCCATGTTGCAGATGGGATTGGGAGGGAGACAAACCATAAGTTACTCTTAATCTCACAAAACAAACTGAGGGTTGATGGGGGGAGGGGGGGTGGGAGAAGGTGGTGGTGTTATGGACATTGGGGAGGGTATGTGCTATGGTGAGTGCTGTGAAATGTGTAAACCTGGTGATTCACGGACCTGTACCCCTGGGGATAAAAATATATGTTTATAAAAAATAAAATTAAAAAAAATTGGTGTTTTAAAAAAAAAAGAAAAAGAAATGGTCATGTGTTTGTTTTCCCTTATTGCATTACTGTGATGTTTTACAGTGTTTTATTTTTTTTGTGTGTTGAACCAGTCCTGCCTTCCTGGGCTAAATCTCACTTGGTCACAGTAAAAATCCTGTTGGATTCTATATACTAATCTTTTGTTGGGGATGTTTGATTCTGTGTATGGTATATTAATCTGTGATTCCTTTGTCTTGTGATGTTTTTATGTGTCTTTGGTAGCATAATAATGTCGGCTTTGTAGAATGAATTCTGAAGTATTCCCTTTTTTTCTGTTCAGTTTTTGAAAGAGTTGAGAAGTTTTGTGAACGATTGGTGTTAATTTTTTTTTTTTTTTAAGTAGTTTCCATGCCCAGTGTGGAACCCAACATGGGGCTTGAACTCACGACCCTGAGATCAAGACCTGAGCTGAAATCAAGAATCAGATGCTTAAATGACTGAGCCACCCAGGTGCACCTGGCAGTCTTATTTGAATATTTGGTAGAATTCACCTCTGAATCCATCAAGTCCAGGATTTTCCTTTCTTGGGAGTTTTTGGTTATTGATCCACAATCTCTTTGTTAGAGGTCTGTTGAGATTTCATATTTTTTCTTGAATCGATTTTGGGAATTTGTATATTTGGAGTAATTTGTCCTTGTTGTCTCGGTTACATAATTTGTTGGTGTACATTTTTCATAGTATTTTCTTATAATCACTTTTATCTTTGCAAGATCAGTAGTAATGTCCCTATTTTCATTTCTGGTTTTAGTTATTTGTGTTTCCTTTCTGTTTTTCTCTATAAGTCTAGGTAAAAGCTTGTCAATTTTGTTTACCTTTTCAAAGAATCATCTTTTGGTTCCATCAATTTTTTTTCTATTGGTTTTTTATTCTCTATTTTGTTTATTTTTGCTCTACTCTTTTTTATTTCTTTTTCTATATTTGGGTTTAGAGTGTTCTTATTTTTCTACTTCCTTAAGGTGTAAAGTTAGGGTTTTGATTTGGAATTTACATCTTTTTTAACATAAGCATTTACAGCTATTAATTTTCCTATTACCAGTACTTTCTCTGCATCCTGTGTTTTGGTGTGTTGTGTTCCTTGATATATGATAAATTGCCTTCCTCTGTTGGTTTCATTTATAGCTATTACCCTCAACTAATGTCAGCTGACTGTGGTATTGGTTTTATAAATGTGTATGTGGATAAATTACATCATATATTGCTTCATCTGATCCAATTAAATGTTGGTCCATTAGTACAAATAGTCTTGGAGGCATTTTTGAAGCTCATTCTGACCCCAGTGGGGGCTCTTCTTAGCTCTCCCCCTTGTTCATTCTATTAAACTACTATCTAGTGTATGGTTTAAGTTATTTCTCTTGTGGATCTACCAACCTCCTCTTAATTTCCTATGGCAATAATATCCTTCATTTTTGATAGCATGCTTAGGCTTGAAATTCTGTTTTATTCCAAATAGACCTCTCCTCTGGGGAGACATCTGTAGTCCTCTCTTAAGCAACCCCCTTGTCCCCCCTCACAAACTCTGTGCCAATTTTCTGAGGCTGGGGATGGGACAATAGCCCATTTCTCTTGGGTGACACTCCAGGTTTTTTAGTTTTGCACTGGGCAAGAGTGGTATCTTCTGGTCATCCCAGCTTGCTTCTCCTAGCAGCCCTATGAGCAAGCTGGTTTGGAGCTAATGCAAGCCCAGTGTACCTCTCCTGCTGTGCCTGGGGTAAAGCTACCATTCTATGGGTGTGGGCTGAATGGAGAAAGGAAGTACCAGACTTCTCAGCTGCCCTTGTCTAGACTAATCTTTCTGCAACATGGAGTTGTAGGTGAATAGAATTCTTATGGAGAAACTGTAGCTCTGGATTGAAAGCTCAGGGAGAGGGAGCTTTGTATTCTTTGCTGTATTCACCAAGAGTAGAATTTCCATTGTGTTGAGTATGGGGGAAGGAAGGGAGAGAGCAGAGCGGTCATGGCTCAAATGCTCCAGACTCTTGCTGTTTTAGTAGTTTTTCTTAAGTACATGTTTGTCTTTTTACTGAATGGCCTTGGGAGGACAATTTCTAATGGCATCAAATGGTTGTCCTTTATAATTTTCACTGGTTATGGTTATTTCTCTAGAGAAGGTCACTGTAGCTCCCTTATGATCCCCTTCCTATCACCTGTTCTTTTAACTACATACTCTGTTGCCTTTTGGGGAGACAATAAGAATTTTCTGCTTTTCCCTTAATAAAAATTAGTAGATTAAATAAGGTTTAGCATGTTTAGGATTTCTGGGGAAAAAAAAGGGAATTCTGATTGTAGTAGAAATATTTAAAGGAATTTTCATTTTCAAAGTACTTTTTTGTTCTGTATATATTTGTCTAGTCTCAGTCTTAAGCTATTTTAACACACAAACCACTTAATGTGTTTTAAACTGAATTGGTACATGTTCATCGTATTGGGATTGGGATTTGCTGTAAGACGCACAAAACCCGAAATAATATTGGCTTAAACATGACAAAATTTTTATTTTTTTTCTTATGTAAATTATAGGATTAGATAAGCATTCTGGCAGCCCTGTGATCAACCAGGAAATAGTCTCTTTCTGTGTTTTGCATCTGAATTCTCAACACTTCTACATCATAGTCCAAAAGGGTTGTTCCAGCTATAGACATCATGGATACGTTGTAGCCAGCTGGAAAGAGGAAGTAGTTGGAGGACATTTCTATTTTCATCCTGTTGGACAGAGCTTAGTCATGAGGCCAGACCTCATGGTGGCAGGGTAGTATGGAAAATACTCTTTTTTTTTTTTTTTTCCCCCCGATGATGACCATGTTACTAGCTACAAAGTAGAGGTTCTGTTTTTAAGAGGGAGGTAGAGAAAATATTGGGGAAGAACTGGTCTCTGCCGTGGTCAATTGAACTAGTGTCATTTTTCTTTTCTGATGAGACTCTCATCAGTCAATTAAGACAAAGCAATCCATTTCCCCTACTTTTAGATAGAACACAAATTTGGAACTGAGATTCTTAAAGCATTTCATGGCAAATATAAAATATTTAATTACTTCAATTCTTCAAAGAGTGGGGCATCCATAAATACCCTGGGGCGAGTTGCTGGATTAATCAGCAGCCAACACGTATAATTGCCTGGCTCAATTGCAAGTGCACATATGTGTTAGAGGAACAAGATTAATATGCATGAAGCAAGTAGAAAACAGTAGAAAAGTATATTTCTTTGACCTTTGCCTAAAACTGTCATCACTTTATTAACCATTTATATGTATCCTATATCTTGTCTCTGAATTCTTTTGAATTTGGGGGCCACACATGATTCATCGGTTTGACATCTTCAGTACTCACCGTAGTGTTTTGTTTTGTCTTCTTCTTCTTTTTTTTTTTTAAGATTTGTTCATTTATTTTAGACCAAGAACACATGATCATGAGTTGGGGGAGGGGCAGAGGGAGAGAACCTTCAAGCAGACCCCTGCTGAGAGTAGAGCCCTTTGTTGTGGCATTCCTCAGTCCCACGACTTGTGAGATTGCAGCCTGAGCCAATCAACTGACTGAGCCACCCAGGCACCCCTCGAGAAAGTGATACATAGAAGGTGATCAATATGTGTTCCAAGTCAAGTCCTAGCTCCAGAATCTTCTCTAAGCCCTCTCTCTTCCTTATTCTTTATATCCCAGTTCATCAGCAAGTTTGGTTGTTGTAGCTATAAAATATATCTAGAATTCAGGTTCCTTTCTTCATCTCTATTCTTGGCACCGAGACTAAGCCACCATTTTCCCTAACATTGGACTTTTGCAGTAGTCGTCTAACTGATTTTCCCATTTTTATTCTTTCTTACAATCAATTTTTTTCACAGTCGCTAGAGTTCTGTTTTAAACATGTAAGTCCAATAATGTCACTGCTTTGCTTGAAAATACTCTAATAACATCCGAATATACATAGAATGAAACAGAAACTTCTTACCATAATTTGGCTCCTGAGCTCTTCTCCATCTTTATCCTGTACTACTTTTCCCTCACATCCAGCTGCAGTGACCATCTTTCAGTTTCAAGAACATGCCTAGTTCATTTGCACAATAAGACTTTGCACTTGATCTTCCCTCTGCCTGGAATGCTTTTACTGTACCTATATGTATGTTTGGCTGGCTCTTACGTCACTTTTTCTTTGAACCCATTTGTGACCACACAGTTTAAATTAGCCACACCTCCAATTCAAATTCTGTCGTGTCACTTTATCTTTTTTCTCACAATATTTATCACTATTTGAAATATTGTTGTTTATTCATTTGTCCCTTACATCTGCCCCTATATTAAAAATAGGCTCCATGAGACCAGGAACGTCATCTGCCTTGTGGAGTGTTGCATCCCTGATATGTAGGAAAAAGTGCCTTACATACAGTAGGTCTTCAATGGACGTTAATTGGATGGGTGTTTAATGAATTAAATGCATTGGACATTTCTTATAGTATTGCCTATGTTCTCATTGCTTGGGTTCCCTTGGATGCAGGCTCTGATATATGGCATTTAGACTATAGGTTGTTTATTTAGGAATACCCTTTGGATCAATACCTGTGCAAGGGAAATGAAGGAAGTAGAAGTGGATAGAGGGAGAATTGAGCTATAATTCAGCAGTACCTTTGTTATCCCCACAAGGATATCTGGAGTAAGAAGGTCCTTCAGAATTTTCCTGAGTTTGGCCAGAATGGCCAGATCCTTACCCCTTCATCAATCAGTCTTTGGATGTGGGCTGCTCTAAGATGGATCATGGACTTTGGACAAGATGGGTCTTTGCAATTTAGGTGACCTTCGAAGGGTCAAATAGCTGTTTGCACAGTTGCTGAAGCAATTAGAACAGTAGATATTTCATTGGAGTGCATCACAGGGTCTACCCCTTGTCTTAGATTCACTTTTTCAAATGTGTTTTGTTTGCAGATTTTCTTTTCAGGATTTATAGCTGTCTCTTCCAGGAATGAATTTAGAAGGCAAAGTTTATTGGTAAAAATTACAGCTCCCACAACTGTAGATGATCTCAGGGCTTTCAGTGACTCTTGTCATTTCCCCACCAGGGTTAATTCTAGATTTCCTTCAACCTCAGTATCCCTAGTGTTCTTGGTGTCTTACCTGGGGAGCCATATCCTCTCCCCTCAGGGGGGCTTTGGTGGTATTTAAATGTGTTCAGCTCTGTGTATTCTTTCTAAATGCTTCACTCCTTTTCAAATTGTGATAAAGTGCCTCAGTGGTTAGGTAAGGTCATGTTTGCCCTTTAGCAGGCAGAGTAAAATCACCTGAATGTGTTTTCTTCGCACTATGGCAGCAGGTGCAGCCTTGGAATTGAAATCTAAATGTGTCATTGAAACAAATTAATGGTTGATGAATTTTTTATAGGAATGTTTTCAGGTGCTGAAAGAGAACTGCCCATGGCCCCTTTCCCAGCATAATATGTCAGAGAGAAAGTATACAAACTCTAAACTAGCACTGACAAAATCTGCACAGCTGAATTGGAGACTTTACTTAAACTCTGACCCTAGGGAAGGCAGAGTAACTCAAAAAGGCTTTCATTCACATGTTTCTAAATTCTTAAACATTTGCTCCTCCTGGCATCTAGTAGCTTTTTGCTACTTGAAAATTACAACTCTTTTCCTTATAGAAATTTTTCCCATTTCTTTTTGGGAATTATCCTGTTTCATTTTGTGTGTGTGTGTGTATGTGCGTGTGTGTTGTATAGAGAGCTTGAACGAGGTCTTTTATTGGTTTCTGGGTGTCAGCATCATGTAAGCCATAGGAAAAACTAGGGTTACTTAATCGGTGACTTTGGGCTGTTAGACACCAGAAGGAAAAGTGGACCCACGGACAGACCCACGGCAACATTAAGGCATCTTGTATCACATCCTAAATCACACGCACTTTTTTTTTGAAATTAACATATAATGTATTATTTGCCCCGGAGGTACAGGTCTGTACATCATGCTTACATAATTCACAGCACTCCCCATAGCACATACCCTCCCCACTGTCCATCACCCGCCACCCTATCCCTACCCCAGCTCCCCTCCAGCAACCCTCAGTTTGTTTTGTCTGATTAAGAGTCTCTTATGGTTTGTCTCCCTCCCGATCCCATCTTAGTTTCATTTTTTTCCTCCCTACCCTACACAAACCCCCCGCATGCCCTGCCTCTCAAATTCCTCATATCAGAGAGATCACATGATAATTGTCTTTCTCTGATTGACTTATTTTGCTCAGCATAATACCCTCTAGTTCCATTCATGTTGTTGCAAGTGGTAAAATTTCATTTTTTAAAAAAAGATTTATTTTATTTATTTATTTGTCAGAGAGAGAGAGAGCGCGCGAACACGTGCACACAAGCAGGCAGAGGTGGAGAGAGAAGCAGGCTCCCTGCTCAGTCCTATGCGGGACTCGATCTCAGGACCCCAGGATCATGACCTGAACCAAAGGCAGTGGCTTAACCCACCGAGCCACCCAGGTGTCCCTCTTTTTTTTTTTTTTTTTTTTTGTTGGCTGCACAGTATTACATTGTATATATATATATACACATCTTCTTTCTCCATTCATCTGTTGATGGACATCTAGATTCTTTCCATAGTTTGGCTATTGTGGACATTGCTGCTATAAACATTTGGGTACATGTGCCCCTTCAGATCCCTACATTTGTATCTCTGTATTTTTTATTTTATATATTTTTTTGTATTAATGTATTTTTGTATTTTGTATTTCTATATTGTAACTACCCAGTAGTGCGATTGCTCGGTTGTAGGGTATCTCTAATTTTCAACTTTTTGAGAAACCTCCATACTATTTTCCAGAGTGGCTTCACCAGCTTGCATGCCCACCAAGAGTATAGGAAGGTCGCCTTTCTCTGCATCCTCGCCAACACCTTTCATTTCCTGACTTGTTAATTTTAGCTATTCTTACTGGTTGTGAGGTGGTATCTCACTGTGGTTTTTTTTTTTTTTTTAAGATTTTATTTTATTTTATTTGACAGATAGAGATCACAAGTAGGCAGAGAGGCAGGCAGAGAGAGAGAGAGAGGAGGAAGCAGGCTCCCTGCCGAGCAGAGAGCCCGATGCGGGGCTTGATCCCAGGACCCTGGGATCATGACCCGAGCCGAAAGCCTCTGCTTTCGGCTCG